>NC_055999.1:96347402-96669307 GCF_018446385.1 Zingiber officinale | reverse complement strand
AGCCCCAAGCCTTGACATCATCTCTCAGTCTTAGCCTCGACTCCCGATCCCGACATCTACCCTGGCTTAGCCCTAGGTCCTGGCACTATCTCTCTATCTTGGCATCAATCTATTTCGGGTCCTGTCACCAACACCCTCTCTTAGAATCAGATCCCGACATTTTTTCCGTCTCAGTCTCAAATTCTGACTTTATCTATTCTTAAAACCACTTTACATCACCTTTTTTCACCCTCAAGATAGGTCTATACCCTACACGGCCTCGCTGACAATGACTGCGAATATTTCAAGACGAATGACATCCTAAGAACGGAGAAGTGGTTACAAGGTTATCGGATCTGGTCTCCTATATGCCCCCTACTGGCTTGTGGCGTTAGATGAATGAAGAGGCAACCAACGATTATCAGATCTGATCTTCTCACTGACTCCTACAAATGATAATATTTTGATCGACATAGAGATGCTCTAATGACAATTATATAGATACTCCCAAAGGCAATGACAAAGACACCCCAATTATCCAAACCCTAAACCATGTTCTCTCCAACTTCTCTGTTCTGCATACTACGTTAAATAAATTCTAACTTGAGTGTCAGAGTGACCTTGTGGGTTTAACATTCTCTTTTAGTGCATCTCAGGTCTCTTTATCTCTATTGATGATCTCTAGAGTGTGTACACGTCAGTAAATTTATTAACGGATGGTTTGATCATCCACGGTATTTGACCAGAACAATAGCTATGTAGACCTTTTTCTTTCTTTTATTAAAAAAAAGGAGTACCTGTTGATGAGTGCATATACATTGTGATGCCTCAACCTTGGGCACCGAATAGAGAGTTTGACACTGAGCAAGATGGAGAAGTTTCTTGTTGGTGTCTTCTCTAGCAGCAAGTACTTCTAGTGTGGTGGGCAAAAAGAGTGCTCTGTCCTCCTCCTCTACTCTGTGGATTGTTCCTTTCTTTCCTTTTTCTTTTCACCCTTAATTTTCTCGAGAGATGGAAGTAAGCCAAGAAGCTAAGGTAATGGAGAGCAAAGGGAGATTTAGGAGGATATGTGTCTTCTGTGGGAGCAAGTCAGGCAACAAAAAGTCCTTTGCTGAAGCAGCTGTTGAGCTTGGAAAGCAATTGGTAAGAAATCCACCACTTTGAGCACTCCTCTGTTAGATTAATCTGCAACCGCACCAAGTCTCTGATAATTTGTCTTCGATTAGCTCCGTAATTACCTCTCTTGTGGCACTGGTTTCAGGTGGAGAAAAATATAGACCTTGTTTATGGTGGCGGAAGTGTAGGCCTGATGGGTTCGATATCCAGGACTGTGTTTGATGGCGGCTGCAGTGTTCTTGGGTTTGACTTATTATTAATTTGCATATCCAACAAGTCTACATTTTCTAAATTTTCTCGTAATTAAACTCCGATCTCTCTTCTACACGCACGTCGTCGACGCCAGAATCATTCCGACTGCTCTCCTGCCAAATGAGATATCAGAGGAGACTTACGGGGAGGTGATCAAGGTAGCAGATATGCACGAGAGGAAGTCAGAAATGGCTAAGCATGCCGATGCCTTCATAGCCCTGCCAGGTATAATTAGCTAGCTCACGACCTTGTTGTCCACTACTTCAGTTGTACCTGTGTCGATTAATTAACTCGAAGCTCAGGTGGCTATGGAACCATGGAGGAACTCATGGAGATAATAGCTTATGCTCAACTTAAGATCCATGACAAACCAGTGAGTTGCAGAAACTGCATTAATGTCTTCTGCTTCTAAAACATGCTGATTCAGACTGAATATGCTTGGACAGGTAGGATTGCTCAATGTGGATGGATACTATGATGACTTACTCACACTGTTCGACAAGGGAGTGGATCAAGGGTTCATAGACGACCATGCAAGGCAAATTGTTATTGCAGGAGAGACAGCAGTGGAGCTTCTTGAGAAAATGGAGGTGATGATAATTTTTAGATTATATATATAAATATGATTCTGACTTTGTTGGTGGATGAATTATTGGTTTGGATGAGTGACAGATGAGATGAAAGGAGAGAGGAAAAGGGAATGATGTGTTGTTGTTTTGGCTGTGAGTTGCAGGGGTACGTACCAGCCAGCAGTTCATGAGAGGGTTGAGCCGGAAATGGCTGAGCAAGTGGCCCAGTTGGTGATGAAGCAGAGGCTACAAGTGTATATCAGTCTCAACATCAATTATTAGGGTTCATATATATATAAATATATATATGTGTGTGGTACTGCCTAGCCCTCCTATTTCCAATGATTGTTGTACTGAGAAGTAGTGACAAAGGCAGTTTGGTTGCCTTTGAAGGGGGATTAATTATGAGCATCAACTTGTTTAAGCAATGAAGAAATTGATCTGATCTATTCTTCTTTTCTTAATTCATCAGTTCTTTTGGCTCATGGTTTCATCCCTCGACTCATTTGACTTCAGTCATTCAGCATGTTCAGCGACTTGAGCTTCCTCTCAACTCATAAAGTAGAGCTAGCTATTTGATATGTTGATAGAAGTGTTGTTTGCCACTTAATGAACAAATTGATAATGCATAGTCTCTCATATAGATTTTATTAATTTTTATCAATGAAAACAGTGTTCATGCTTTTAAATCCATAAACAGGTAATTAGATTTTTTTTTTTTTTTCATTTTACAAAATTATTAGAATTTTCATACTATATTAAATCTGTATATGATATTTTTTTATTTTAAAAAATGAGAAAATTAAATATCTATTAATATATTTATTCTAGTAGTTTGACCGGGTTGTTTGCTACCGCCCTCGCAACGCGCCTCCTCCGCCTCTGCTAATTGAAGCGAGATCGATCGAAACCTAAAATTAGAACAAGGAAACAAAGAAGAGGAATCGACAGGAGGATGACGATCTCGGCGAGTCTTGGCCTAACAGGTGTTGTCATCTTGTTTCTGTTCCTTTTTTTATCTTACCCACCTGGCATTGCCCGTCCTCTCTTTCTCTTCAATTTGAGGGCTTCCTCGAATTTGATCGCCTTGGGGTCATGTGACATGAGGAGGTTCCCCGTTCCGATTATCTTTTGCTAGATTATTCGAACGGGTTTAACCTCCCGAGCTTGGTTCTTAGTTCTTATAGTTTTCCCCTCGTATTTTTATTCCTGAAGGATTCGTTTGCGGCTTCCCCAAATTATTGTTTTCTTCTTTGTTTGGGTTTTTGCCCACGGAAAGGTCTTACCTTGCCGTGGGTTCTGCTCGATCTCAACGAAATCCGTGGAAAAGGTTCGACCTTGACTAAATTCCAATGGGAAATTGCTACGCCACCCCCATTGATCCCGAGGAGACAACGTCGGAGCAACTCAATAAGAAGAAGTCAAGGAAGAGGCTCTTCGGTGGCGGACACCGCCTCGTCGTCCTAAAAAATCCCACTGGGGGGAACATCCGGAAGCGATACCAGCTCGGAGAGGAGCTCGGCCGCGGAGAGTTCGGCGTGACCTACCTCTGCACCGACAAGGTCACCAGGGAGCAATTCGCTTGCAAGTCCATATCCAAGAAGAAGCTCCGAACCAATGTGGACATCGAGGATGTGAGGAGGGAGGTGGCGATCATGAGGCAATTGCCGACCCACCCTAACATTGTAAGCCTGAAAGATACCTTCGAGGACGACAGCGCAGTCTACCTTGTCATGGAGCTCTGCGAAGGAGGGGAGCTCTTCGATAGGATTGTAGCAAGGGGGCATTACACCGAACGGGCAGCAGCAATGGTGATCCGAACCATCGTCGAAGTGGTCCAGGTGATACTTCTAGTTTTCCAGGGTCAACCATTTTGTATGCTCTTATGAGTTCACATGTTGGTTAATCTAAAGTACCACTTCAAGCTGGATTTGAACATCGTGATGCTTAAATATTGTCCTACTTTGCTGATATGGTGACAATAATTTACTTGTTCAATGGCAGAACTGCCACAAGCATGGGGTGATGCACCGAGATCTTAAACCTGAAAATTTCTTGTTTGCGAACGAAAGGGAAAATGCTCCTCTGAAATCAATTGACTTTGGGTTATCTATATTCTTTAAACCTGGTAAGTAGTGAATGAAGAATTCTGGACATTGTGCAATGCCTATATTGGTATCCATATGATCGCTGATACCTCCAGTGGTTGTTTTTCTACTTTGCAGGTGAGCGGTTTAATGAGATAGTTGGCAGCCCTTATTACATGGCTCCAGAAGTTTTAAAGAGAAATTATGGTCCTGAAGTAGATGTTTGGAGTGCAGGAATTATCCTATACATCCTGCTTTGTGGTGTACCACCATTTTGGGCAGGTAATTTCTTACATGCGAGCTAATATTCAATTAAATATTTCTTTTTTCTGGCGCAAACCTAATTCAAGACACACTGAGCCCATAGAAAGGGTTGTCTACGTGATGCTGGAACCACCATTGGGCCTAACATGCTGACAGTTGCTGACGGGCTTTATTAGCTTAGATGACAGTGTTCTTCCATAATATACTTTAAAAGCTTTGCATTTTTTCCTAGATAAGGAGCAACTATATTGTCTGAGTCCATATGAAATACTCTTGAGCATCTGGTACTTACCTAACCTTTAATGGTTATGCAGAAACGGAACAAGGCATTGCACAGGCAATTATTAATTCAAAACTTGAGTTTAAAAGAGACCCTTGGCCAAAAGTTTCTGATGGTGCCAAAGACCTTGTCAAGCGGATGCTAGATCCAGATCCGAATAGGCGTTTGACAGCTCAAGAAGTGCTAGGTAAATCTGGAACTCAGTGACTGACTGACAAGTTGAAACTGATACTTTTCTGTGCAGTGCATCCATATTCATTTTGCCAAAAATGTGAAGGAACCAAAACATGCATGCTATCAATAAATTATATTCTGTGCACATTATTACGATTTCTCTTTGGATTTATAACAAATTAAGAGTGCATCCCCAGACATGGAAGAAAAACATAGCATTTGTTTCATCTGTAAATTGTAGGCTTGAAGCTTATTTACTTCCTCCTTGAATTTAGACTTCACGTTATATTCTTTTTGCAGTCTATTGGACTTTCTCTGATCTTAAATACTTTTAAATAAATGCTTATGCCATAAGCTCTTCTGATCCAAACTATTTTCTTCTGTTTATATTGCAGATCACCCTTGGTTGCAAAATGCCAAGAAGGCTCCCACTACCAATCTCGGCGAAACTGTTCGTGCAAGGCTCCAACAATTCTCAGTCATGAATAAATTGAAGAAGAGAGCTCTTAAGGTAAAAACAGTTGTTCCGTTGCTACGAGTTTCTTTAAAACTCAACGCTTCAGGCAGAGTGTCCATCTTTCTGATCATCTATCATTATAGAACTTTGATGTTTTACAAGTTCAATTTCCACATCTTTAACTTGCAGTAGCTCAAATTAGTGTTGAAATATTTCCAAACCAACTTCATGGCAGGTAGTAGCTGAGCATTTGTCTGTGGAGGAAGTTGCTGATATAAAAGATATGTTTAATAAGATGGATATAAATGACAACGGACACTTGACTCTTGAAGAGCTAAAGCATGGTTTGCATAAGCTTGGCCACCAGATTCCTGATACAGAGATTAAGATTATAATGGAAGCTGTAAGTTTCTTCAACGCTGATTGCATACTTATGGCAACCTCATTACTGTCTATAGCTTAAATTGGATGATTAATTTGAGATCTCTGCTATTTGGGATCTTCATTGAACTACTCGTGTGCTCCTCTGTATTTGTGATGGACACTGACATTTAGACACTGTCCGAGTGGTCAATCAATATTTTGATTTGACCACATGCAGAAAAAAAAGGGGAAAAAATAGCTGTTTTAGACACTTGGATCTACACATGTGTTGGGTACTCATATTTGAGTAACAACGTTGAGATCACAAGGGCATGGAAATGGGATTTAGTGGTCTTTTTGGTAGAAATTTGACTTCATGGTTGTTCTCATTTTTCTCACACTCTGATTTTTAGATTGTCCAAGTGAGGATTTAAATTCAATAATTCTTTTCCTAAAGAAAACATATTGCAGCAAATTTTTCATTCATGTAGATTAATGAGATGGGTAATTTAGATGATGCACTAATTTGATTCTGCCAAGCTTTAAGACATGATCCTTGAATCATGATCAAGTATAATTGATAACAAATACTTTGCGCTGAATTGAAACTTCTTTCAATCTCTAACTTCATGCCAGGCTGATGTTGACGGAAATGGTAGCTTGGACTATGGAGAATTTGTTGCAATGTCGATGTATCTGAAAAAGATTGGAAATGATGAACACTTGCACAAGGCTTTCCAATACTTTGATCAGGATAAGAGTGGATACATAGAAATTGAAGAGCTCAGAAGCTGCTTGGCTAATGATTTAGGTCCTAATCACGAAGAAGTGATTAATGCCATAATTCGTGATGTGGACACTGACAAGGTCAGTTTACACCTTCATTTATGTTTTATCTTTCATCCTCTAGACAACAAAATATTCTCTTTGTAAATGTAGAATGCACAAATGATTGATTGTAAAGTATGGAAGACATCCAATCCGTGTCTGAATTTTGATCTTTTTTTTCTCAGGATGGGAAGATAAGCTATGAAGAGTTTGCCGCAATGATGAAAGCTGGTACTGACTGGAGGATAGCATCGAGGCAGTATTCAAGAGAGCGATTCAGTAGAGTAACTTCAAATCTGATGAAAGATGGATCTTTACAGTGATTGAAGTATTTATTTGATAACTTTAAACTAAATATTTTTTTTCATCCATTGGTTGTGATTGATATTCAGTCCCCAGTCAATTTGCGACTAAGTTCTTTCTGCACGCCATTCTTTGTTTGGCTTCTTTGAATATGTTCAAGGGATTGATGAAAGTTTGGGGTTTTGAGAAATTTGTATAACAGAGGATGCCAATGGGGTGAATGATCATAAATGTGTTTGTATGTGTCAAGTGCTAAGCAGGCACCTACTTGTAACTTTATACCTTGAAAGTAATAAATGATTGCATTTAAAATTTTCGAATATCTTGTTTCTCTTTGGCCCAGCTTATGCTTTTTTTAGTAATTATGGTTTCAGATATCTTAATTGAATTGTTTTTGATGCTGAGAAATCTGTAATTGTTTTTGATTGTTTACGATTGAAGAATTTGTCCACATTTCACTTCCATCCATTCAAACTTCATCCTTTTCTCAAATGGCAGATATCATGGAAACACCTCACAGATTCTTCCATGAACAAATGCCATATATTAATGGAAACAATTAATGGGTTTATTATGAATGTTATTTAAATAATTTTATGTATATATTATGAATATAAATAAGCTTTTAACAGGTGTAACCCTAAAATTGATGATGAACATTAAGTTTAGGAATCACATTTGAGCCAAGAATTAATAGGCAAAGGAGTGAGAATATCAAGATTTTGGGAGGTAAAGGTACGTCGACCGTATTTGACCTTTATCTATGCTGAACCGGTTCAACTCAACAGCCCGATTTACCACTTCTCGCCTTCGACGGCTTCACTGGCTCGGTTATCAGTACCCGTGGACTCACCAGTGATAAATCAAGGAATAATTTCTACCTTGAATAGTTCAAAGTTAGTAAATGTGAGTCGAGGTAGGTAGTGTGGATGATTCCGGATGAAAATTCATTTGGCTCTCATTTGGGAAAGCGTTTCATTTGTTTTCATTTGGTGTGCATCTGGAACCAGAATGAATATTGTCCGCTTCCCTTTCTCCTTCTGCCTCGTCGTGCGTTGCTTCATCGGCGATGGAGGTGTGCAAGGTGAGTCGAGTGTTCTGTTGCACAAAAGAGGGGTAGACCTTTCAACCTCTAATACAGAAGAATAGAAAGAGAGAAAGAGATCGCACGAGCAAGAAGACAGACCCATAAAGGAGATCAAACATGAGGAAGGAGAAGAAAAAGAAAAAGAGTTATCATGGTTCGACGATGTACCTACTCTACAAAAATGATCGAAACTTTATTAAAATTCTCTCTACACAAAATAATCATATTCCACAATTCTTGTGATTATTGTTATAATAAATTTATAATGATCCCTATAAATAGTGCATAAACCCCAGACCCAATAAAATTGTAACAAAATTTTGTTATGAAAAATCGCAACAGAATTCTGTTATGGAAAATTGTAACAGAATTCTATTATATAAAATCGTAACAGAATTTTATTATGAAAAATCTTAACAGATTTTTCTTCCATAACATCCATCGCATTGAATCTTAACAGATTCAAATATGAGTCACCCGTCAACAATCTCCATCTTGACGAATATTCACCCCTTCGAAGAACACGAGTATCTTAATAAAGCTCCATCTAGATTTTTGGGTCTGGGCTTCCTTCCTCTAACATCTAGAGATATGGATTAAGTTCAAGCAATGCTGGAACTTCTTTGTGGTCACTGGCTTTGTCAGCATGTCTACAGTATTGTCTGTAGTGTGAACCTTCTCAAGTTGAATTTCTCCGGAAGCAATCAACTCTCTGATCTTATGAAACCTCACATCAATGTGCTTGGTTCTCGCATGATACACCTGATTCTTCACCAAATAGATAGCACTTAGACTATCGCATAACAACTTGACTCCACCTTGCTGAACATCCAGTTCTCTGACCAACCCTGTAAGCCATAAAACTTCCTTCATTGCTTCCGCTGCTGCCATGTACTCCAACTCCGTAGTAGACAATGCAATAATAGATTGTATCATAGATTTCCAACAAATAGGTCCTCTTGTCACAGTGAATACATATCATGTAGTAGACTTCTTGTTATTTAAATCTCCTGCATAGTCCGCATCTATGTACCCAGCAAGTGAAGAATCTTCTGATTATCTACTGAACATGATGCTATAATCAATTGTATTTCTCAAGTATTTGGAAATTCACTTCATTGCATCCCAATGTGGTCGACCAGGATTTGATGGAAACTTGCTTATTATACTAACTATTTGCATTAAATCTAGTGTCATGCAAACCATGACAGACATCCGACAATCAATTGCACTGGTATAAGGAACCTTTGATATCTCTTGGATCTCGTCATCCGTCTTTGGACATTGTGTACCGATAACTTGAAGTGACGCACTAAGGGTGTGCTCACCGACTTTGCATTCTTCAAGTTGAACATATCCAGCACCTTCTCCACATAGCTATGTTGAGACAACCATAATCTCCCTACAGCTTTATCTTTGTGAATCTCCATCCTAAGAATCTTCTTGGCATCTCCCAAATCTTTCATGTCAAATTTCTTGCTCATTAGCCTCTTCAATTTGCTAACCTTTTTCATTTTCGTCGCAACAATGAGCATGCCATCTACGTATAGTAGTAAGAAACCAGTGATTCATCTTCAAGGTTCTTCACATATATGCAGCAGTCATACTCATGTCTCCTATATCCGTTTTGAATCATGTATGAATCAAAACATTTGTATCATTGCCTAGGAGATTGTTTCAATCCACAGAGCGATTTCTTCAACTTACAAACCAACCACTCTTGTTCGGGCTGACTAAATTTCTCAGGTTGTGATATAAAAATTTGCTCCTCCAAATTTCCATAAAGAAATGTCATCTTCACATTCATTTGCTCTAGCTGAGAATCGTGATGTGCCACCAAAGTTAACACCGCTCTAATTGATGTATATTTTACCACCGGAGAGAAAATTTCTTCATAGTCAATCCCCTTTCTTTGTGAATACCCCTTTACTACCTACCAAGCCTTGAACTTCACTTCTTCTCCCTCTGACATTGCTTCTTTCTTCTTGAAGATCCACTTGCAACCTATAGCTTTTTCTCCTTTAGGAAGTTCCACTAGATTCCACATTTGGTTTTTATGCAACGACTTCATCTCTTCTGTCATAGCACTCATCCACCTGTCCTTCTTAGAGCTGTGTATAGCCTTCTGAAAAGATGTAGGGTCTCCGCTACTAGTGATAAGCGCATAAGATACTAAGTTTTTGAATCTGTATTTGGTAGGTGGTTTTATGACTTGTCTTGTCCTATCACCAGCTATAGTGCGATGCTCCGTGTGCTCTGAGCTAGAATCATCGGAGCCATGAGTCTCTATCTCCACCTGCATAATATATTTTTCCATATTGCTTTGTGATGTTTCCTTTCCTTCTTCTTGAGTATACTGTAGCATAGTTTTTTCATCAAACACCACATCTCTCACCACCTTGTTTGCCTTAGGATCCCAAAGTTTGAAGCCTTTAACTCCTTTCTGATATCCCAGAAAAATGCACTACTTTGACTTCGCATCCAGCTTTGATCTTTCCTCACTAGATATGTGCATATAGGTATGGTCGCGTGAAAGGCTCCAACCACATGGTTCTCGAGCGAAGGACGCCCTTGATGGTTGCATCTACATACGAAAGCATCGATGTGTTCAATTTCATTGTCTCGTTGCCTTCCTCGCACCACTGGTCTTGATAGAACTACAGTCACCTGTGGTGGATCCTTTGATGCCGTGAAAATACTCCTGGTTGCCGGCGCAGATCCTACTTTATTAGATGCTCATGGAAACTAATCGGCCGATGTGATTGTGGGGCCTCTCAAGTTGTTTGATGAAAAGGATGCCTTTGAACTACTTCTTGGAGGGAGCACAAATGGTATAGACAGGGAAGATCATCACACTCTTCTAATTTGCATGGTGACTGGATATGGACTCTGAATCCACGTCGCTTTCTTTGTCACTGGATGACGATGCCTCGCAATTATCAAACTCGGATTCTTTTCCTTCCTCAGCTAAGTTCCCTGAGCTTCCTACCTCGAATTGCTATCTTGGAGAAGAAAGTATTGGAAATTAAACTTAATTTTATTGATAGAGATAAAATATTATGGATAGAGATAGAATGATGAGGTGATAATTCTTGATGAGAGCTCATGATAGGATAGAAATAGAATTTGATGAGGTGACAATCTTAATAAGGATAAAAGTTCATGGAGATAGAATAAAAAAAGTCTAGATTCATTTTATTTGAGATTAGTGTTTATCCAATAAGCCTATAAATATGTACATTCTCCAATGAATGAAATAAGTTGAGTTTATTTATTTTATTCTCCTCCTCTTCCATGTAGAGTGAATTCTTCTCCTATATCTCTTTTATTTCTTCTCCCATAATTCTTTTTTTCCAACAAAGTGATATCAGAGCTATGGCTAATGGAGATATGACTCCCTTCCAAGTTACAATACTCAAGGTGAGCAATTATGATAATTGGAGTATCAAGATGAAGGCGCTTCTTGAAGCTCATGATGTTTGGGAGGTTATAGAAAAATGCTACATTGAGCCGCATGATGACTTGGCGATATCACCAACTGAAAAAGACAGTCTAAGATATTTAAGAAAGAGAGACAAGAAAACTCTGTTGGTGTAATCGACCTCCAAGGTTTTAATGTCCGACAAATATGTTTAAGTAAGTTTAATGGAGCTTGATCATGGGAAGTCCTAGTCATGGCTAGGCAAGAGTGGGAAGTCAACCGAGTGACTAGTCCTAACTGCGGTTAGACAAGGGAAGTCCTAGTTGTATGCTAGGCAAGGGAAATCTCGGTAGATCGTAGAAGCCAGGTGGATTCGATAGGTCTGGAGGACCTGATCCCTGGGTAGCCGAATACTGTCCTAGTTGTAGGCTAGGGAAGGGAAATCTCGGTAGATCGTGGAATCTAGGTGGATAGGTCTGAAGGACCTGATCCCTAGGTAGCTGAATACTGAGTCTTGGTGAATGAAGGCAGGTGGAGAAAACCCTAGGGGATGGTAACCATAGGTTACGGTGAGTGAAGCCAGATGGAGAAAATCCTAGGGGGAGATAACCTTAGGTAATGAGAAATCTTGGAGGAGTGAACTCCAAGCAAAGTTGATCGACGGATCTTGATGATTCTAAGTTTAGTTTTACCATAGCATTCTGTGTAACTATTATTGTTGCTGGCTAATGTAGTATTGCAGGAAATGCCTTAGTGGATCTGGTGATCAGACACTGAGCAGAGAAAGTCCAAACAAGTCTAGAGGATCAATGTTTGGTAGGTAAGTTGAGGTAAGTAACTGGAGGAGCGACAGTGAAGTCGTGTTCATATTAGGAACAACCTAAAGTCGTTGATCCAACTGAAGAAACCAGAAAGGTTTCCAAGTTGAGATCAAGATAGTTCTACTGTCTAATACTACTCATGCATCTTAGTATTCATATATAGTTGTGCAAACTTTGTTTTGCATAAATATTATTGTTATATCAAACTAACTTTGTGTTGCAGAATTATATGACCCCTTGAACTTCAAAGAGTCATAACTTTTGTCTCAGAACTCGGAATCAGGCTCTGTCAATAGCCACGCGTCCAACACTCAGAAACCTTCATTTGGCCAAGGGTTTAGTCGACTGAACAAGAGGTTCAGTCAACCGAAAAAGGCATTTTATCAGTCGACTGAACAAAGGTTCGATCGACCAAACAGGCAAAATTGGCAAAATAGATCAGACTCGCAAACATGGTATCACAACATGATCGGTCGACTGAAAATGAGGTTCGGTCGACCGAACAATAAAAGCATTAATGAAGTATTAAGTGTGAATCTCGGCGAGAAGGGAAGTTCACCATTCGGTCGACCGAACAAGGTTATCGGTCGACCAAACCATTAAAAATTAGTTAATGCTCGAAGATCAAATCTTATTGAAGAAGGAAGGGAGCAGGTTTGGTCGATCGAACCTAGGGATCGGTCGGTCGAACATCGACAATTCTTATAAAAGAGAGCTCGAGGTCCGAGACTGGTGAACGCAATCTGATCGGTTCAAATTTCATCTCTGTGCAAGCTACTCATACTACAAGTCTTCTACACATCTTCAAGCAAGCTACTCCATCCGACCGACTGAGCTTCATCTTCTACTCTTGTTGGTATAATTATTTAAAGCTTGCATTGTATTTGATTTAAAAGAAGATAGTAGTCTGTTACTATCTTATATTTGCATTTGTACGATCTGCCTCTTTCCGAGGATTTTAGAAAGAAGGGTTTTAGTGGATTGCCCATCGGTGCGGTCAAAGATCGCGGGCCTTGGAGTAGGAGTCGACCTAGGCTTCGAACCAAGTAACTGAACTAAGTCTTTTACTTTCCGCTGCATATTCTAATTGTCTTTAAAATATGAAAAGAAAAGTTTTTTTAAGAGTGCGATATTCACTCCCCCTCTATCGCACTCGTTCGATCCTACAATTGGTATCAAAGCCTTGTAGCTCTGAAATTATATAATCATTTTTTGAGCAATTTTAAAAAACTATTTCTTATTCTTTAAAAGTGTTTTCTTTTAATTCTTAAGTAATATTTAAATTTTTTTATCCCGCACTACTAATCCCAAGAAGAAAGTCTTGGAAATATTTTTCTTTTAATTCTTTGATTGCAAGAATGTCAATGTCATATCAAGAAGGGCGAAGCTTCTACGACCCTCCACCGTTTGATCAAGTCTACTTCAATTCCTGGAGGCAAATGATGGAATGCTTCATTGGAAGCAACAATTTTGACAACTGGATCACACTGAGACAATCTTCTCAAAACTCAGAAGCAAACACAAAGGTAATAGAGATCTTAATTAGTGTTTTGCCTAACAAAATTTTGTGTCAATTAGAAGATTACAAGAACGCATTCGAGTTATGGACAAAATTGATCGAGCTTCACGAGACTCCATCATGGCTAGAAGATCAAGACGAAAGTGAGCTCGAATCAGAGTTTGAATCCGGAGAGCTATCCTCAGAGCCAGGCCTAGAAGAACAAGACCAAATCAACTTCATCGCACTAGTGGTTGAGGAGGAGGCTGATGGATCTAAACTCGAGTCAGAACAAGTGTCCAAGCCTCAATCAGAGACGACGATGGCTAAGGGGAAGAATCCTAATGAGGATTTAGAAGGTAAAATTGTCAATTCTAAATTTAAAGATCACATAATATGTTTTGAGTGCAGTGAAAAAGGACACTACAAAAGCCAATGTCCAAAGAACTGATTCGCACAACCGGAGGCAAAGGAGGAACCGATGCCTAGAGTTCGGAAAATGAAGGACCACATCGAATGTTTCAAGTGCAAAAAGATGGGACACTACAAATCTTAATGCCTGGAAAGAAGATCCAAGGATCTAGGGGGAGCAATTAAGGTAAAACAATTTATTTTACAAGAAAAATTACATGCTTCTTGTTTGAATTGTAATATGAAACTAAAAATACATGAAAATCCTACATTAACATTACTTAACAAAAACAATCTAATTAATAAAAACTTAATTAATTCAAATATAACTAAAATAGACCAAATCAACCCAAACCTTAGTCAAGATCCAGATCTAGTTAATCAAAATTTATATATTCAAGATAATTTGAATCAAAATAATAATTATCTAAAATTAAATAACAATAAACAAAATTTAACTAAAAATTTAGAAAATAAAAATAAGAAACTAAACTATAAATTAAATACAAAATTAAATTTTAGAAAACTAGAAAAATAAAATAATGTTTTAAAAAATAAAATTGATAAATTAGAAAATATTATTAATAATTTTATCAACTCACAAAATCTAGATTTAAATTATAAATCAAAACCAAATCTAAAACAAAACTTTCACAAACCTAATTATCAAAACATTCGATGTGGTCCTTCATTTAGGACTTTGCCTAAGAAACCTTAGGGTTTTTCCTAAATTGTTTTAGGTGCATGCCCCAAGGGTTTTCCACCTGCCTAACCACAGTTAGGACTTTGCCTAAGAAACCTTAGGGCTTTTCCTGCAATCGCATTCAACCATATTAGATAACAAGACAGCTTAACTTTGAATCCTTTGCCATTATCAAAACTCGGGTTCGATCGTCAGATGCTTCCCGCACCAACAATCTCTCCCTTTTTGATTATGGCAACCGAAATTCAAAGTTAAGTAAAAATAATTCTATAATGAACTTTTCATGAAATGCCACCATAACAGAAAATAACAGTGCAAGCATAAGTGAATTTTAAGTACAAGGCTCCCCCTTATTTAAAGCTCGCCCCCCCTTAATTAAAGCTCTTCTTTTTAAAATTTTCATCTACTTTTTCAAATTTTCATACTTCATATTTAAATTTTCATACTCTCCCCCTTTGCCATATATAAAAAAAAATCAGCAAAAATAGGGTATAATAGACAAGTTGAGAAGTTGATCATAGGCCTTAGTTTGAAAAGTATACAGCCAATAACTGTTTCAGCTTTTAACACTTATCTTAAAACTTAGGCCTTAGACTTAGCTTTAAAAACTTAGTTTTAATAAAAACTTGGCTTTTAAATAAAATTTGATAGAAAACATTTTGATAGAGAACATTTTGATAAAAACTTCGCTTTTAGAATAAATTTTGATAAATAATCTAATGTTTGAAAAAATACTTAGAAAACCTTTTCCTTAAAAAAGAAATTCAGAAAGTAAGTTTGGAAGGAAGTTTTTATCTAAGTTTGTTGACTTTGAAAAGTAACTTAGCTAACTTTGATTTAGAAAAATTTAGTTTAAAAAATGTGAGAAAATATTTGATAAAATTTTAGGATTTCAAAAAATAATTTTATTTGTAAAGTACTTAGCTTAAATTTGAGAAGAAAAATAATGCTAAAAAAATTTTAAGTCTTTTTTCTAGTTAAAACCAAAGGCATACTAGTTGTCTTTAAAACAGAGAGTAAAGACAATTTTGCTAAAGAAAAATTTAATTTTCTAAAGTCCTAAAGTCCAAGCATGAGTAAAATACTTAGTTTCCTTAGCCAAATGTCTAACCATTAGCTAATAGCTACTTACCTAAAAGGCAATAGCTTTCACTTGATTAGTCAAGTTAAGTCAGTGATCCAGTTAGATTTGACTAAGATAGGATGACTTAGTTTGATTAATGTAAACTGGTATTTATCGCCCAGACTTATGTTGATGCACAGACATAAGCATTCTTAAGTCCTGGCAGTACCCTATGCATCTCACACCATAAGTGTTTTCATACACAAGCAAGTTAAACCTAGTGTGCTTGTGAGATGCTCTAGCTGAAACTAGGGGTACATGATTTCTAGGGGGTAAATTCCTAGGCTAAGTCCAAATTTTTGAAAACTAATAAAATTGGGATTTTGAAAACTATTTTTCCTAGAATTTTTAAGGATAATTTTAAAAGCAAGCTGATTTAAAAACATAGTAAGCAGAAATAAGTTTTATTCTACTAAGCACATCCCTATTTATCTTATAAGTTCACTGAACTCAAGTTCAGGTAAGGGCTTGGTGAATATGTCAGCCAGGTTTGATTTGGACTCAACATAGTTAAGTACAACATCACCCTTAGTTACGTGATCCCTTACAAAATGGTGTTTTACTTCTATATGTTTAGTTCTTGAGTGGTGAATTGGGTTCTTGGTTAGATTAATTGAACTTATGTTATCAATTAAAATTTTCATATTTTGATATTCTAGTTGATAGTCTTTTAGGGTATGCATCATCCATAGTAATTGAGATGCACATTCACCTAGGCCTATGTACTCAGCTTCAGTAGTGGATAAAGGAACACAGTGTTACTTTCTGCTTGATCAACTTATTAAGCATTGACCTAGAAATTGACAGCTACCACTTGTGCTCTTTCTATCTAGTTTGCACCTGACATAATCAGAGTCAGAATAGCCAGTTAGATCAAAGGTGCAAGACCTAGGGTATCAGAGTCCTACGTTTAGAGTTCCCTTAATATACCTAAGTATTCTTTTGACGTATGTTGGTTGTAACTTTTTTGCACAAGATTAGTATCTTGCACACATACATACTGCAAAAAGAATGTTTGGTTGACTTGCAGTTAGGTACAATAGACTCCCTATCGCACTTCGATAGTATTTCAAGTCTACCGATTTTCATTCTAAGTCTGAGTCAATTTTAATGTTAGTAGCCATTGGTGTATTAATATTTTTTGAATTTTTCATTCCGAATTTCCTAATTAATTCCTTAGCATATTTTGTTTGAAAAATGTAAATACCATCTTTGGTTTGTTTAATTTGTAGGCCTAAGAAGAAATTGGGTTCTCCTACTAGGCTCATTTCAAACTCATTTTCTATTAACTTGGTAAATTCTTTTAAAAATTTAGAGTTGGTGGAACTAAAAATTATGTCATCTACGTAATTTGGGCTATAAATATGTCTTTTTCTAGGGTTTTTACAAATAGTGTTGGATCTATTTGACCTTGATTAAACCCTTTAGATATCAGATGATTCGATAAACATTCATACCAAGCCCTAGGTGCTTGTTTTAGTCCATATAGGATTTTCTTTAACCTAAAAACATGGTTTAGATGTTCTAAGTTCTCAAATCCTAGAGGTTGACTTACATATACCTCTTCTTTGATAAATCCGTTTAGGAAAGCGGATTTTACATCCATTTGATATAGCTTGAATCCTTTATGTGTTGCATAGGCCAGTAGCATCCTAATAGATTCAAGTCTGGCTATAGGGGCATAGGTTTCATCATAGTCCAACCCTTCTACTTGGCTGAACCCTTTAGCTACTAATCTTGCTTTGTTTCTAATTATTTTGGCCTGATCATCTAATTTGTTCCTAAAAACCCACTTAGTGTCAATTATGGTTTTGTTAATGGGTTTAGGTACTAGTTTCCAGACCTGGTTTCTTTCAAATTGAGCTAAATCCTCTTGCATTGCTAATGTCCAGTCTAGGTCCGGTAGGGCTTCGTCTATAGTTTTGGATTCAATTTTAGAGATTAGGGCTATTTGACTTAGGTTCCTATAAGATGATCTAGTTCTGACTCCTAGAGTTGGGTCACCCAAAATTTGGTCAGATGGGTGATAGGTACTTGCTCTTATTGGTCTTATATTTGGGTCAATAACTGGTTCTTGTGATTCACTAGGTTTAAGTTGAATTTATTCATTATCTTCTATGTTTCTTGAGTTAATATTTTCTGTATTAATGTTTTCATTTGTTACACTAGGTAAGTTATTTTCTTCATAAAAAATTACATTGGTTAATTCTTCAACTTTTATGGTATTTTTTTATAAACTCTATATACCCTACTAATTGTTGAGTATCCTAAAAATATTCCTGGGGTTGTTTTTGGCGTAAATTTTCCTAAGTAGTCTTTGGTGTTTAGAATGAACACTTTACATCCAAACACCTTTAAATAGTTTAAGTTGGGTATTTTATTATAATATATTTCATAAGGTGTTTTATTTTGAAATGTATTAATTAAAATTCTATTTTGTATATAGCAGGCGATATTAATTGCTTCCGCCCAGAATTGATTAGATAGATTGTATTCATTCAACATGGTCCTAGCGGCTTCTTGTAGGGTTCTGTTTTACGTTCTACTAGACCATTTTGTTAGGGAGTCCTAGGGCATGAATATTCGGGTTTATACCCATTAATTTCATAAAATTCAATAAACTTGTGGTTTTCAAATTCTCCCCCATGGTCACTTCTAATTCTTTTTATCTGAGTGTCTTTTTCATTTTCTATTAATTTACAAAAGATTTTAAAGACTTCGAAGGTTTCATCTTTAGTCTTTAGGAATTTTACCCAAGTAAATCTTGAATAGTCATTGATTATTACTAAGCAATACTGGTTTTTGCTTAGTGACTTGGCCTCGTGTGAATTAAACAAGTCTAGGTGAAGGAGCTCAAGTATTGAAGTTGTTTTATTCAGGTTGGTTAGCTTACGGTTTGACTTGGTTTGCTTACCCTATTGACAAGCATGGCAAATTGAATTTTCAGTAAATTTTAATTTGGGCAAATCTCTAACTAAACCATTTTGGCTCATTTTTTAAATGAGTCTAGTGTGAGTGTGACCCAGTCTTCTGTGCCACAACTCAATTTCCTCTTGTTGTGTCAATAGACACTCTAGTGAGGAGGTTGGTAGGTCTATTGTATAGATGTTCTTTTTCCTAATTCCCCTAAGTGTGATTTCAGGATTTTTAATATTCTTAATTATACACTCAGTTTTTGAAAATGTGACTAAATATCCTGAGTCATATAAATGGCTAATACTAAGTAAATTAAAACTGAATTGTTCAACCAATAAGACTTTTTGAATGTAAAAATCAAAATTTAATTGTATATTACCTATTCTAATTACCTTAAGGGTTCCATTGTTGCCGAATACAACAGACCCTAGGTTCTTGAGTTTCAGCTTAGTGAATTTCAATCTATCTCCAGTCATGTGTCTGGAGCATCCACTATTTAGCATCCATTGATCTAAATCTTTATATTTCTACATAAGTATTTGATTTGGGTCAATTTAATGGATTCAGACGATGGCTTGATTGAAATCAACTCCTTAATGTTCCATCTCACCCAGTTTAGATGATTAAACACGGTATTCCTATTGGTGATTATGAGATGGTTATTAAGTTATGTTTAATTTAATTAAGTTGATTAATTAATTCGTTAGATTGAGTGAGTTACACAGTTACGTCAATTAATTAAATTAAGTTAATTATATATTTAAGTTAATTAATTAGATTAAGTTAATTTGATTAAGTTAGTTAATTTTAATTAAGTTGAAAATTAAGTTGAGTTTAATATATTTGATAGGTTAATTAAATAGTTAAGTTAAATAATTTGATTAGTTAATTGAATAGTTAAGTTAATTAAGTTGATTAAATAGTTAATTGAATTGATTAAATTAATTCATTAGATGAAGATAAATTAGGTTGATTAAATTGAATTAAGATTTCAATTGAATTAGGTTTAATTATATTCAACTAAGTTCAACCTAGATCCATCTTACCCGATTCTAAGTTATCAATCAGGGGACCTTATGTATTTTTGTGAGATGATTAATTTTAATTTAGATTATGTCTAAGAATTAATTTACATTTGAGTTATACTTAGGTTTTTCAATTAGTCAATTAAATACACATTTCAAAGATTGACTCCCAGGCTATGGCGAGGCACTAGGCCTTCTTGGGTATGAGATCATCCACCACTTCTAGACAGAGTTTTTCAAAGAAATTATATATTTAATTTTCTTTTTGAAATCCCTAGGTTTAACTAATCAAGTGTAAATTACGCCTAGGTCCTTAATCTAGCCTAATCTAGCCTAATCTAAGCATGCATAAAAATGAAATAGAAAATAACAATCATTAAGTAATTCTATTTATTGATTAAGATAGTTTTTCTACTGGCTCCCCCTGGATCATAACCTCGAAATGGTTTATCAAGGTAATAGACTTGATCCTTGGGGACCTAATATTTACCAAGTCCAACTTGATTGACCAGGTTGGACTTAGGTATCCATGCTTGGACTACCTTTCTATTTGGTCTATTAACAAGTGACAAATATGATCGATATTTTCTTTTTGTTCTAAATCCTAGTCCGGATCGATTGTATACGATCTTCTGTTTTCCAAGAATCAAGTCAAGATTCTTGGAACCCAGTGTAAACCGTTCCAATGCAATCTTCAAATCCTTGACTTGAGTTTTCAGGCTGGAATTCTCTTCCTCAAGCTTTTGGACTTGAGTTGAGGTTCTAGTCTGAATTGGGTTAGTCAAGGATTTGGAGATAGTCACTTCTTTAAGGGTTGTTACCTCCTTTAGAAGTGAGTTGATCCGAATATTAGATTTAGCTAATTTATGCATAAGATAATTAATTAAATTATATAACCGAGAAGCACTTACAGAGGGGTTAGGCCCTTCGGAAACAGATATGAATCCATGGCTTCTTTCAGACTCAGCTTCTGATTTGTCCTCGCTTCCGCATTCGTTGACTTAGTCCCGAGCCGTCATTGCATGGAAACTCGTCTGTTCGAGTTCTTCATCGTTAGACTCTTCTGAAGAAGACTCGTCCCAAGTTGCCTTTGGAACTTTCTTCTTTCTCTGCTTCTTCACATCCTTCTGATTCAGACAATTTGGTTTGATATGCCCCTTTTGATTGCAACCGTAGCAGATTACTTCAAATTTCATCTTTGAACTTGGTTGGGCCTCCTTAGACTGGATCACCTTCTTGATGTCTTCCTTGTTGAGGCCCTTCTTCTTTTTGTAGAGTTTTCTCACCAAGTTGACGAGTTCGGTCGTGAGTTCATCATCGTCATCTTCTGAATCCGGTTCGGTTTTACGTCTTGCTTTTTGTTTGCTTGTACCTGCAATTAAAGCTATACCCTTCTCGGTCGATCGAGCGTTAACTTGTTCATGCAATTCAAATTCCACAAATAGTTCATCTAATTTAATTGAAGGGAGATCCTTGGATACCTTGTAAACATCTACCATGGATGCCCATAAGTTAGTCCTCGAAAAAGCATTAAGTGAATACTTGATTATATCTCTATTTTCGACCTTTTGTTCTATTGCGTGGAGACCGTTGAGGAGGTCTTGGATGCACGCATGCAACTGGCTCGCCGTTTCTCTTTCCTGTAATTTTATATTAAATAATTTATTAAGAATGAGATCCCTTTTACTTACCTTGGTGTCGGATGTTCCTTCATGTAATTCAATCAGCTTCTCCCACAGTTCTTTGGCGCTCAAGAATGGGCCAATGCGGTTCAATTCCTCCTTCGTCAGTCCATATTGGAGGGTGCAGGTTGCCTTGGCGTTGGCTTCTACTTTCTTTATCAGAGTTGCATCCCAGTTCTCATATGACATTGGCTTGCCGGTGCCGTCAGTTGGGAGTTCCAGGCGGGTTTTGATGATCATCCCGACTTCAAAGTGTGTTTGAAGGTACGACTTCACTCGACCCTTCCAGTAGCCGAAGTCCTCTCCAGTGAAGAGCGGAGGTCGAGCTGTACTGTAGCCTTCTTGAAGAGCCATAGAAAAACACTTGTCCCAGGACTTGATCCTGGATTAGTAGTGCAGGAAACAAGAAAACTAATACGTGATCTCGAGTGGTGTTGCACCAACTTCGAGAAAAAATCGATTACGAAAAAACTGGATCGGAAGACGGCAAGAATATCGATTCCGATCGACTCCAAAAAACTAAAAATTACCACGAAAAATATGCTTGACTAGTGGTTACGCCAAATCGAAGCGACTCCACTCTGATACCAATTATTGGATCGAAACGCGCTAGAGGGGGGGTTGAATAGCGCTCATGGCTTTCACTTTTCGTATTCGGAAAACTTAACGAGTAAGTGCATCGGAAATTAAAACAAACACAAAAAAACCCAAGTGTTTTTACTTAGTTCGGAGCCTTGGGCGACTCCTACTCCAAGGCCCACCCTTGTTGAGCGTTTACTTTGGGCAACAACTATAATCGCGCAAAATTACAAGTATGAAATACAAATAAAACAATAATTATTATACCAACAACAGAAATAATAAATTTGAAGCTCCTGGTCATCGGGGTGTTGCTATAGCTGTTCTGGATTGTCTCTTTTGTAGCACACGAAAGAATGATCGCTTGGAATGTCTTAATGCAAGCTGCTGGTCGAGACTGCCTTATAAAGGCTGTTGACAGTGCTTTCAAGCCCCTTGAGGGCGCCTCCAATCTCCGGGTCAGCCGCGGGTGGATAAGGTCTGACTTCTTCGTCGCTTATTCTCTTGAAGGCGCCTCCATACTCCTTGAGGGCACCTTCAAGACTGCCCGAGGTGCCTCAGGCCTTTATGAGGGTGCCTCCAACTCTGCTGTGTAGACTCCTTCTGCCTTGCACCCGAGGCGCCTCCAAGCTCCATGGAGGACGCCTCGGGCACTGTTCATCCGAGGCAAAACATGCTCCTTTATGCCTGCAAGATATGTTAGTCCCAAAAATACATTTCACCATAAAGTTAGCACATAATAATGAATATAAAAGGATGTTCGACAGTCACCGGACTATCCGGTTCTGACTTCGGATTTTCGACCAGAAATCCTAGGTCGAACCGACGCCTACTGTTCCCTCAACGAGGAACGCGTCCTCACCTACTCCACTCAGGATAGTATACCTGTTTAACAGTCCGGTCCTCTAGACCGACTGGACTTTTGCTCAGCGCCCGAGTCTTCAGGTTTTTCCGCTGGACGTCCGCTCGACGACCCGCCCAGACTTTTCACCTGGTTTGCGACACCAAGACTTTTCACCTAGGGTTACCGCCCCTAGGACTTTTGCCCAAAGCTTCGACCCGCCAAGACTTTCCGCCTAGGGTTACCACCCCCTAGGACCTAGGATTACCGCCCCCTAGGGTTTTCCACCTGCCTAACCACAACTAGGACTTTGCCTAAGAAACCTTAGGGCTTTTCATGCAATCTCATTCAACCATATTAGATAACAAGACAACTTAACTTTGAATCCTTTGCCATTATCAAAACTCGGGTTTGAACGTCGGATGCTTCCTGCACCAACAGAATCTTGTGTATTCTACCTGGTGCACTAGACTTAGTGGATCTGACCGAAGCTACCCCAGTCAAACCTGAACTAGTTAGACCAAAACTTAGTATTAAGTTTTTTGGTCAGGACTATTTTGGAAAGTATTCAGTAAGTGGTCCACCGTTGATACACAAAAAGGTCATATGTTTCGCTACTGAACTAAAAACTTATCCTTAGGAATCTTGCTTGATTAACTCAAAACTAAGTTTAAATCTAACATTGATTGAACAACATTTTCAAAATTCAAAATACTCAACTAAAGTTTAACTTAATTATTAAAACTTAATTACATTTAATTAATTATTAATTAAAAAAACTTAATTAAAATTATTTTAAACCTAATTAAAAATTATTTTAAAACTTAATTATTTTAAAATTATTTTAAACATAATTAAAAATTATTTTAAAGCTTAATTAAAAATTATTTTAAAACTTAATTTAAATTATTTTAAACCTAATTAAAAATTATTTTAAAACTTAATTATTTTAAAATTATTTTAAACATAATTAAAAATTATTTTAAAACTTAATTAAAAATTATTTTAAAACTTAATTAAAATTATTTTCAAAATTATTTTAAAACCTAATTTTAAAATTAATTAAAATTAAACTTAACTAAGCTATTTAAAACTATCAACTTAATTATTAAAAATTTAATTAAACAAATTAAAAACCAAAAAATTAATAAACTTAATAAAATAAATAAAATCTAAATTAAATGATTAATCATTTAAACTTTAACTGTAACGACCCAGCTTATCTACACTACTACTACTCTCTAAAGGTGGACCACTACTTGACTACTATATTTTTTTTTCCTCTTAACTGTAAAGGTCGATATCGCTCTGATACCAACTATAACGACCACCCTTCTTACTACTACTTAACCGGTACGCTACTTAACTTCGAGAAATCCCTACCGAAAAATTTCGGCAGAGTCTCCCCTGTACCGGTGACCCCAAACTGGGATACAAACACTATATACACAGCCACAGGCGGCTGGAACATATTTTTCACTCAACCACGCAGTATAATAACTCAATAAAAAGAATGAAACTACTTTAGCAATAGAAAACTATATAGCTCCAACAATAGGAAATAACTCAACTACAATGCGGAATAAACTTAACATAGACAAAGGAACCAACTAATACAATCTCTATCAACTTAATAACTGAAAGAAAACTCAAAAGGAGTCTTGACAGTTTCCTTAGCAAACTCATGATCTCTCCATAGTCCTGGCATCACACACCGTCACAGCATCTCCCCGTCGCCTTCCTTCTTATACTTTAGCTTTCCTTTTCCTTTATCTGCAGTAGGAGAAAAGTAGTATCTATAAGCAAAATGCTTAGTGAGCGCTATCTAACTCACAAAATCACGATATGCATGTATATAAATAAAAACATGCTAAAACTGAATGCTAACATGTAAAGATACTCATGCTCATAAATAGCAAAGGAATCAACTAACTGAAAAGCTAACATGTATAGCTAAACATGCTCATCAACTAGCAAATCAATAACATGTAAGAAAACTAAACATGTAAAAGCTGCTAGCATAAAAGGAAGCTAAACTTACTGATCTTTAAAACAAAGTGAAACTTGTTTTACTTGTTCTAAGCTGATTCTTTTATTTCACTTGCTTAAAACTCATTCTTTAGTACTTTTATTCTTATGTAAAACTTATTTTTTATTTGTTCATAAACTTATACTTTTAATACTTGAAAATAATAATCAACTTCTCTTGGGCCCAGCATTGTACCACTTTGCGCGCATTCTTAATAAGAATCGAGGTAGCTAATCCCGAAACTACTAAGATACTTCTAGGCCTTGTGCCTAGGGGCAACTTGGAGCCCATCCCTTGGACCTTGTGTCCGGTACATGCCATTTAAAAGTAAAATATTTGTTATATCTTAATTACTTCTTCTTTAAATGCCTTGGCATTTTAATAAGCACCTTGTGTGCCAAAAATCCCTAAAGTCTTGACTTTGGGATCTACTTAAGGCCTTGGCCTTTTCTTTCTTTTCTTTATCTTTCTTATACTTTTCTTTATCTTTCTTATACTTTTCTTAAACCCAAAAATACTATTAGGGTATCTTTCATATGCATCTATGAATGAAACTAACTATATAACACATAATCGTGCATAAAAGAAATCTGCACATATAATACTTATCAAAAATTCGCACTAATGCTTAAAAGAAATCTGCATACTAGCTTAATAAAAATCTGTATAATAGCTCAACAGAAATCTGCATACTAGCTTAATAAAAATCTGCATACAAGCTTAATCAAATCTGCTCACTACACTAACTAACTTCTGCACTTATAAGCTTAATAAAATTCTGCTCTTATAAACTTAATAAATTCTGCACTATAGGCTTAATTAAAAATCTGCATAATCTAATTAAGCTACTAGAGATCTAATTGGATCTTCCAATGTTAAACCATCAAAACTGCAATGCTATATAATTCAAAATCTGTATGCTTATCTGAATGGTAGCATGGAAGCATAGCTAAACCTCATGCTAAAATAAAGAAACTCAAATCTGTATACTTAAATGAAAGTAGCATAGCTAAACCTCAAATCTGTATACTTTACTTATAAAAATTCTGCACTTGTAATCTCAATAAAATCTGATAATGTTTTCAACCTATTCTGCACTTTTATCTGCAATGAAATCAAGCTTAATCCTGTACTAAAAATCTGTATACTATGTTCTGCCAGGATTTACAACTTTTACAAATATAAGCTATCCACTCTTTACTTATTCCCGTAGCATATTTCCTGTGCCCATTGAGGTAATAAGGGAAACCTAAATCTGTGCTACTAACGAATTCAAAGCCTTCACAAGCAAACATGTACACCTCAAGCCAAATCAATATCTTGCTATTCTTACATA
Source organism: Zingiber officinale (assembly GCF_018446385.1). Lineage (NCBI taxonomy): Eukaryota > Viridiplantae > Streptophyta > Magnoliopsida > Zingiberales > Zingiberaceae > Zingiber > Zingiber officinale. The sequence continues at coordinate 96,643,163 of NC_055999.1, read as the reverse complement.
AGAAAAAAAGAACCAATCCATAGCCAACCAAAACTAAACATGCTAAAGCTTAAAATCTATGTAAACTTGTTGAAAACTCATACTTTCACAAAGCAACGGGAATCAAAACTTGTTGCAACTATCTGTGGTGCCACGGCAAGGAAGCAAAAGAAGCTCAACATGCTACACATGGCTAATCAAAGCTAAACAATCTGTTAACTTCCGAATCTAACAATTCCACGTGCTTGAACTGAACTATAGTTCATCCAAGGTAAGGATCAATCTAACAATTCTTCATTAGGTTTCATAGCAGCAACCTAATTGTAAACTTCCTCCAAAACATGCTTCGAAGTCAAATTTTAAACTTGCTGGAATTTAGAACCTTAAATCTTGCTTCTGTTCTTCATGCTTAAACTGAACTAACCCTTCTCTTCTTTCTTTAGGGTTCACAGCAACAAGCAAAAAAACAAGAATCGTCACAGCAGCAAACTTCGGAAATCATGAACACAAAAAGATCCGAAAACTGAAACCACAAGAAGATTCATGCAAAGCTTCGGAAACAAGAAAAGAACAAGGAATAAAACCTCGGAGCTATCCTACTGCAGGTGAGTAGCAACTCACCTTCGTTTTCTTGGACTTACAACCGAGAAAGAGAGGTTCTAGGGTTTCGGTAACTCGACTTTCGGCTCCTCCTCGTGCCCACAACCTCTCCTCGACGAGAGGATCTCAACGGTGTGAAGAGCTCTTGGAGAAAAGTGCTCGCCGGCCGCCGGAGACGAAGCCCTAGCCGCGGCTTCGTTTCTGCCCGAGAAAAATCGCCGACGCCGCGTGAGAAAAGGTGAGAAAGAAATTAGGTTTCGGGAAAACTAAATCCTCTCCTTATAACTAGAGTTATTTTTGGTTCCAACTATAGCTTATATATTTGTCGCTACATATTTGATTAACACTGATCGCTGGCGCAGTTGGTCCGTTGGATTTTGCTCGAAGCCACAGGTCTGTGCTTCGAATCTCAGCCGCGCCCCTTTTTCTCCAATTTATTTCAAACGTTCCAGCTACTGCATGTATATATTTCGCTCCATATAAGGTTAACAAAAATCGTGTAGCTCAGCTGGTTGGGCTGGTTGTGCTTGGGTCCGAGGAGCTGGGTTCGAAACCTAGCTTCTACAATTTTTTTTTTTTTTTTTAAAACTTTCCCCTCTCGGTAAAAATACCAAACGAACTCCAAAAATTACATAAAAATACTCTAAAAATTCCTAAAAATCTCTAGAATATTTTAAAAGCATTTCCAAATATTTTTATGGACATTTGGAACTCGAAATAGGGAAAATTGGGTCGTTACATTAACTCACTAATTAATGTCCATTCAATTAATAAATTATCTTAACAATTACTACTTAAATTTAAAATTCAAAACTTAATTAAAACTTATTTTAAAACTTAATTAAAATTATTTTAAACATAATTAAAAATTATTTTAAAAACTTCACTAAATTTAAAAAACTAAACATAGTTGAAACTTAAAATTAAATTAACTCAAATCTAATTTTAAAACAAACTAAATAAATTTAAAATTAAAACACATAATCTTTGATGAATTTAATCAATAAATAAAATACTTTAAACTTAACCAATAATCATCTACTTAATTAACTTTAAATTGATCCTTAATTAATTAGTTAATTAAATCTTAAAGTTTCTAAATTAAACATAAATTTATAAATTCAATTAATTCAAAATAATAATGATAATGATAATAATAATTTTATCATTAATATCAACTTAATTAATCTTAATAATCTAATTTAACACACAATTAACTTAAAATAATTCAAGTAAAATTAAAATTCAAACTCAATTTTTGCTTAATTACAATGAAACTCACAATCAATAAAGTCATCTCACACAATTATAGGATTACCATACTTGAAAATTTAGAATGGATGAAATGCTAAAAAAATTAAAATTTAAAATATTTTTTAAAAAATATTTTAAAAAGTTATAAATCTATTTTCTTAAGAAATATTTTTTAAATTTTGATTGATGATTGATTAGGTGTATTATATATATAAATTATTGTTATTCATCACTTAAGTCTTTAGATCTTTAAGTCAACCATGACCCTTAGACACATCTAGAAATATCTTCCTTGTGGGTAACAAGGATATCTAAAAAGAATGTCTGGTTAAGGGGAATAGACTATATTGAAAGACATATTTTTAAAAAATATATCTTCAAAAAGGGTTTCAAAAATTTTGATTTCAAGCATTTTTTTAAAAAACAACATATTATTCAAAATCTTACTTTTTAAAACTTATTTTGAAAAATATTTTAAAACACTCTTAGGAAAAATGCTTGATAAAAATTCTTTATAAATCTTTTTGAAAATTATCTTTAAAATTTCTTAATTCTTATCAAATATTTTATGAAAATTAATTTTACAAAACTTCTTGAAAATTATTTCTTTAAAGCATCTTGGTTTTGAAATTAACTTGAAAATATTTTTGAAAATTTATTTCAAGAGTACCTTTTACAAAATTTATGTTTCATTCTTTGAAAAACTATCTAAAAAAGATGTTCTCTTTGTAAATCCTTTTGAAAATTATTGTTACTTATCAAATATTTTCAGAAATCATTCTTAGAAAATTTCTTGAAATATTGGAAGCATCATTATTTTGAAAAATATTCTTGAAACATTTTACTTAGAGAATTCCTTGAAAATACTTGAAAACATTTTTTGAAATTAGCTTTGAAATATTTTTAAAATGGTTTTCAAAAGCATCTTGAAATTTTTTTTGAAAATGATACTGCAATTTCCTTCCAAAATTTTGAAATTATCAACAACTATTTTTCAAAATATATTTGATGCATGTTCATTTAGAAAACCATAAATACATCTTATTATTGTCTTTCAAAAGGGTGAGAGAATACCTTAGGAAATATCTTGTGAATGTTTAATGTACTACATCATTGTTGGTGTAAAACTTAAGGATACCTTAGCAATCAATGAAATTTATGAAGGGTTCTTTTTGTTGTGTGACAAAAGGGGAAGAAGAAGGGTTTAAGATAGATATCTAATTACTTCTAACTTAAACATATTTGTTAAACATTAAAAAGAGGGAGATTGTTGGTGCAATAGACCTCCAAGGTTTTAATGTCTGACAAATATGCTGAAGTAAGTTTAATGGAACTTGATCATGGGAAGTCCTAGTTGTGGCTAGGCAAGGGTGGGAAGTCAACAGAGTGACTAGTCCTAACTGTAGTTAGACAAGGGAATGTTAGAGTATATACTAAAAGCCTAGCTTTTTGTAAACATTTATATATTTTGAAATAAAGAATCACATTGGTCGAATGTCTATATTTATATGCTAAGTGTAGTTGTTCAATTAATTTATATTGTAGATAACATGGTGTGTGGTGTCACACGCAGAAGGTCATGTTATCAGTTCCTTATAAGTTATAAAAAGTAGCTCACGACTAAGATGGAAAGGAACAAATCATTGGAATAGTCGTCGTATAATTTGATATTACTTTATCTTGACTATAAAATTACACTAGTATATTTTGAGTGTATTGAGCAGGACCATTTGAGGTAATTTCTTTTTATACTGACTATATAAAAGAACAATACTTCTGTTATTATGGAAGTGTGTACTCTTAATCATGATATAATAACAAGCACATATATTTAATACTTATTTCTTTAATTTATCAAAGGGTGTGATTTAGCTCGTTAAATCAATAGGCTCGATAAGTTGGGAAATGATATTATTTATATGGTGTGTTGTTGATTATAGAATGAAATTGTGCCCTATTAATCTAGGTTGATGATGCCCCCATGAGGAGCTCATAAGGATTGTCATGTAAACTCTGTAGGTGGACTTAGTCCGACATGACAATGAAGTTGAGTGGTACTACTCTTTGAGCTAGATATTAATTAAGTGAGTTGTCAGTAACTCATTTAATTAGTGGGCATTCTATATCTTAAACACAGGGAGTCTAACACACTCATGATAAGAAGGAGCACATATAGTAATATGGGATTGGTGCGGTAGTTCAATAATAACTCTTTAGTGGTATGAGTTATTATTGATGAACTTGAGTTGGGTGTTCGGGGCGAACACGAGAAGCTCAAGTTTATCAGAAGATCAAAACCAATTCCTCCTCTCAGTCCCTATCATAGCATCTTATTTATAAAGTCTTATACCGACCTATACCCAACTTCTTACCCACCTTAAGGTGGTCGACCAAGCCTAGCTTGAAGCCCAAGCTAGGGTCTGCCAAACCAAGGCATGATGGGTCAAGTTGTGGCCAGCCCTAGCTTGAACCCAAGCTTAGGTGGTCGGCCAAAATAAAATAAAAGGGGAGTTTAAATTTAAATCTTTCCTCATGTGGAAGACATGATTTTAAAAGAGAGTTTTAAAATTAAATCTTTCCTTTTATAGCTTTCTACAAAGGATTAAGGAAAATGTTTGATATCTTTCCTTATTTGTAGTTTAAAGGAAGATTTTAATTTTTGATAAAATTTTCCTTTTTGTAATCATCCACATGTTTTAAAAGAGATATTTTAATTTATAAAACTTTCCTTTTATAACCAACTATGAAGGAAATTTTAAAAGAGAAATTTTTATTTTAAAAATTTCCGAAAATAAATTATGAAGTTTTAATTTTGTGTTTAAAACTTTCCTTGTTTGGAGGAGATGGTGGTGGTCGGCCATTAAGGGTTTATAAGGAAATTTTTAATTAAATTTTCCTTCTTAAACATTGGCAAGGAATATAAGGAAGTTTTATTTATAACACTTTCCTTATTTGCCAAGACCAAGGAATATAAAAGAGAGGGTAGAGGTGCCTCACCTCACAACATATCATCTAGTATTCCTCACTTCTCTTCCTTGGTGGTGGTCGACCCTCTCTTCCTCCTTTTCTTCTATTCTTCTTCCTTGTGTGGCCGGCGACATCTTCATCTCAAGGAGCTTGGTGGTGGCCGGATCTTGTTAGAGGAAGAATGAGAGATAGGAGGCTTTGTTTCTTAGCATCCCTTGGAGCTTGGTTGGTGGCCGAAAGTTCTTCATCTCTTGAAGATTGTTGGTGGCTGAAACTTGCTTGGAGAAGAAGGAAGCTTGGGTGGATTCTCATCTCAGTAGATCATCGTCCGCACAACGCCCGAGATAAGAAGAGGAATACGATAGAAGATCGTGAGGTCTATAAGCTACAAAAGGTATAACTAGTTATTAGTTTCCGCATCATAACTAGTTCATCCTTTTGTTTAGATCTTGGAATACCAAACACAAGAGGCTAGTGATTCTAGGTTTTTAGATTTATGATTCGATTTGTGTTTCTTTTGTTTTTCGATCTTATGATTCAATTGTTCTTATTGGTTAAACCTAGGGTTACTATAAGGAGATTAAATATTGAATTTCGTTGAAAGGCTTTGTCTAGGAAGTGGTGGATGATCCCATACCCAAGAAGGCTTAGTGTCTCGCCATGTTTAACCTAGAAGTCAATCTCTGAAATAAATATTTGATCGAATTTGTAACATGGGTGGATTTGTATCAATAATGTTAATCATCGTTTTCGATCCAAGTCTAAACCTCTTAGAACAGATAAGTTGAATTTAGAATCAATAATGTTAAGTTCGGTTTGCGATTCCAAATTTAATTTCTAAAGAGCATAATAGGTTGTTAGGAAAGGTTCAGGACTTGTACAAAATTTTTGTACAGGGGAACCGGTACGATATTCTGATTAGCAACCAATAGGGAAGTTCTAGTGTAGGCTAAGCAAGGGAAATCTTGGTAGATTACGGAAGCCAGGTGGATTCGATAGGTCTGGAGGACCTGATCCCTAGGTAGCCGAATACTGAGTCCTAGTTGTAGGCTAGGGAAGGGAAATCTCAGTAGATCATGGAATCCAGGTGGATAGGTCTAAAGGACCTGATCCCTGGGTAGTTAAATACTGAGTCTTGGTGAGTGAAGTCAGGTGGAGAAAATCCTAGGGGGTGGTAATCTTAGGTTCTAGTGAGTGAAGCCAGATGGAGAAAATCTTAGGGGGAGATAACCTTAGGTAACGAGAAGTCTTGGAGGAGTGAACTCCAAGCAAGGTTGATCGGCGGATCTTGGTGATTCTAAGTTTAGTTTTACCATAGCATTCTGTATTACTATTATTGTTATTGGCCAATGTAGTATTGCAGGAAAGACCCTAGTGGATCAAGTGATCAGACATTGAGCAGAGAAAGTTCAAACAAGTTTGGAGGATCAATGTTTGGCTTGTAAGTTGAGGTAAACAACTGGAGGAGCGACAGTGAGGTCGTGTTCATGTTAGGAACAACCTAAGGTCGCTGATCCAACTGAAGAAACCGGGAAGGTTTTCAAGTTGAGATTAAGACAGTTCTACTTTCTAATACTACTCATGCATCTTACTATAAATATATAGTTATGCTAACTTTATTTTGCAGGAATATTATTGTTATATCGAACTAACTTTGTGTTGTAGAATTATATGACCCCTTGAATTTCAAAGAGTCATAACTTTTGACTCAGAACTCAGAATCAGGCTCTATCAGCGACCACGCGTCCAACACTTAGAAACCTTCATTTGGTCAAGGGTTCAATCGACTGAACAAGAGGTTCAGTCAACCAAAAAAGGTATTTTATCAGTCGACTGAATGAAGGTTCGATCGACCGAACAGGCAAAATTGGAAAAATAGATCAGGCTCGTAAACATGGTATCATAGCATGATCAGTTGACCGAAAATGAGGTTTGGTCGACCGAACAATAAAAGCATTAATGAAGTATTAAGTGTGAATCTCGGCGAGAAGGGAAGTTCACCATTCAGTCGACCGAACAAGGTTATCGGTCGACCGAACTATTAACGATCAATTAATGCTCGAAGATAAGATCTTAGCGAAGAAGGAAGGGAGCGGGTTCGGTCGACTGAACCCAGGGATCGGTCAATAGAACATCGACAATTCTTATAAAAGAGAGCTCGAGGTCCGAGGCTGGTGAACGCAATCTGATCGGTTCAAAGTTCATCTCTGCGCAAGCTACTCATACTACAAGTCTTCTACACATCTTCAAGCAAGCTACTCCATCCATCCGATTGAGCTTCATCTTCTACTCTTGTCAGTATAATTATTTAAAGCTTGCATTGTATTTTATTTAAAAGAAGATAGCAGTCTGTTACTATCTTCTATTTGCATTTGTACGATCTGCTTCTTTCCGAGGATTTTGGAAATAAGGGTTTTAGTGAATTGTCCATCAGTGCGGGCAAAGATCGTGGGCCTTGGAGTAGGAGTCGACCTAGGCTTCAAACCAAGTAATCGAACTGAGTCTTTTACTTTCCACTTCATATTATGATTGTCTTTAAAATACGAAAAGAAAAGTTTTTTCAAGAGTGCGATATTCACCCCCCCCTATATCACACTCGTTCGATTCTATAGACTCTCTTCCTCATTTATCAAGATTTAGATGAGGATGGTTTGAGAAAATCTCAAGTGCTACTTCGGGCAAGCAAGCTTGGGAAAAGCTTCAAGTCTCATATCAAGGAGAAGAAAAAGTAAAAAAGGCATGACTGTTGACATTAAGAAGTCAAGTTAATGCTCTTCGTATGAAGGAAGGTGAGTTGGTGTTTGATTATTTTTATAGAGTCTCTACTATTTCCAATCAACTAAAGAGAAATGGTGAGAAACTAGAAGAAATAACTATTATTGAGAAAAATCTTCGATCACTGAATTCAAAATTTGATAGCATTACAACCATCATCGAAGAGACCAAGGATCTACAAGTCATGATGATAGAGCAACTCCTGGATTCATTACAAGCCCATGAAGAAAAGAAGAAGATAAATGAAGAAATTACTCAACAACTCCTAAAGAGACTCTTCAACCGACAAAGAAAGATGAAAGTTTCAGTAACAATAGAAGTCAATGTGGAAGAGGTCGTGGATATATTCAAGGCCATGCTAATGAGCAAGGATGGGCTTCCAACAATAACAATGAAAGAGGAGAAAATTCAACAAGAGGACATGGAAGAGGGCACACAAACTCCAGGTATGATAAATCTCAAGTTAAGTGCTATAATTGTGATAAATTTGGACATTATGCTAAAAAATGTAGATCGCCCAAGAATAAAGTATATGAAAGAGCAAACTATATGAAAGAAAGGAAACAAGAAGATGACACCCTACTGCTAGCATATAAAGATAATGAAAAAGGCGAAGATACAATCTGGTATCTCGACACTGGTGCAAGAAATCATGTGTGGAAAAAGAAACATGTTCATAGAGCTTGATGAATCAATTGATGGTAATGTATCCTTCGGAGATGAATCAAAGATCGAGGTGAAAGACAAAGGTAACATTCTCATCCGTTTGAAGAATGGAAAACATAAATTTATTTCAAATGTTTTCTTTGTACCAAATATGAAGAGCAACATTTTGAGCTTAGGACAACTCTTGGAAAAAGGATATGATATTCATCTAAAAGATAATATGCTTATCTTGAAAGATGATATTGGTTACTTAATTGCTAAAGTGTCTATGTCAAGAAACAGAATGTTCTTATTTAATATTCAAAAGGATGTTGTCAATTGTCTCAAAGCTTATTATAACGACATCACTTGGCTTTGACATCTTCGATTTGGGCATCTTAATTTTGGAGGACTAGAATTGTTTTCAAAGAAAGAGGTTGTGAGAGGACTACCTTGCATTAAACATTCTGATCAATTATGTGACACATGTCTATGTGGGAAACAATTTAGAAGAGGCTTTCCAAAGGAGTCAAGTTCAAAAGCTCAAAAGCCACTTGAACTTATACACACAGATGTTTGTGGTCTGATAAAGCCAAGTTCACTTGGTAAGAGTAATTATTTCATTCTTTTCATAGATGACTTTTCTCGAAAAACTTGGATATATTTCTTAAAGCAAAAATTGGAGGTCTTCGGTATATTCAAGATATTTAATGTTACCATAGAAAAGGAGAGCGGTCTCGAGATCAAAGCTATGTGTTCTGATCGAGGAGAGGAATTTACCTCAAAGGAGTTTCAAGAATTTTGTGAAGCCTATGAAATAAGATGACCTTGATAGTTCCAAGATCCCCTCAACAAAATGTAGTAGAAAAAAAGAATTGAACCATCTTTGACATGACAGGGAGCATTTTCAAAAGCGCTACCAAAGGAACTTTGGGTAGAAGTGGTTGCATGTGCAGTATACTTATCTAACCTATCACCAACAAGGAGTGTGTGGGACAAGACACCACAAGAAACATGGAGCGGAAGGAAGCCTGAGATTTTTCATCTAAGAGTTTTCGGGAGTATAGCTTATGTTCATGTGCTTGATGAAGCAAGAAGAAAATTGAATGATCAAAGTAAGAAGCCATACAATCTAGATACCAAGAAGACAATCATCAGCTGGGATGTTGTATTCAATGAAGAAGAAGAATGGTGATCCTATCCGAAAGTCGATAAGATGGAAAGCTGGGGATGTGGAGGTCCCGCTAACTGCCCGTAGACTTTAATCCTCCCTACAAAATAGATGACGTCAGTGCCGAGTCAGGGAAGGGGTCCCCGGCATTGGCCCTCCGACTCTGAAGTCAGTCACAAACGATGATGTAGAAGGTGGAGCAACAAGAATGAGTACTGTAGCAAAAATAGTGTATATCGTGTACCTCCGCTGATTCTTGGACCCCCTTTATATAGAGTTTCTGTAGCGCGCGTGTACGCTTCCCTAAGTGAGCACGCTTCTTGAAGTTTCTCCTGAAAAGACTTGTTAGTAAAGTGTCCCTGACACAATACCTTAACAAGCCGAGCATATCTCTGATGTGACAGTGGAAGCTTCCGTCGTATGATCTCCTTGTTGACCATGCCTGGTGTCAGCGGCAATAACTCCCAAAAGAATGTCGAGAGATAACACAGTGGGTCCGTTGCTAGGCCGAGCGGATTAGCCGCTCGATCGGAACTTCGCTGCTCCTGTGTCATGTCTGCTCGACTGGAACTCCGCTGGGCCTGGGCCGAGTCCTGTTGCAGGGTTGAGCGAGGAAGTTGCTAGGCCCGAATTCTACATATCATCCGATCGACCAATATGATTATCATCTGTTTGGCCATATGATACCTAAACTTTGACTGCCCTAACTTTGACCTCCATCTTGACAACTAACCCCTGCAGAGTGGGCCCCTCCTTATTGCCACATCAAATGGAATTAGGAATTTCAAAATGAAGATTACAACTTCTTCCCATAGTTTGAAGAAGAAGATGTGGAGCAACCAAGGGTGAAGCAAACAAGAGAGGAGCCTATTACTCTAATAGTAACACTAATATCAAGTACTCAAGGAAATTCATCTGCATCAACTTCAAGTGAAAATTCAAGTGAAAGAGTACCATGCTTTAGAAGCTTACGAGAAATTTATGAGATAACTGAAAATCAAGACAATCTTATTCTATATTGCCTCTTTGCCAATTGCGAGCCTATGGATTTTCAAGAAACTATAAAGAGCAAAAAGTGGAAATATGTGATGGATGAAGTCAAGGTGATTGAAAAGTAAGGTACATGAGAGTTAACTCCACTTCTTGAAGGGCATAAGACAACTAAGGTTCGAGTTGATAATGAGTATGTAATAACACTAGCAAAGAATCCAGTTTTCTATGATAGAAGTAAGCACATCGATACACGTTATCACTATATCATAGAGTGCGTTACAAGAAAAGAGATACAAGTGGAATACATAAAGTCTCAAGATCAAGTTGTTAATATTTTTACCAAGTCACTCAAATTTGAATACTTCATCAAGATACGATATTTGCTTGGAGTCACAAAATCAAGTTTAAGAGGGGTGTTGAAAATTAAACTTAATTTTATTGATGGAAATAAAATATTATGGATAGAGATAGAATGATGAGGTGATAATTCTGGATGAGAGTTTGTGATAAGATAAAGATAGAATTTGATGAGGTGGTAATTTTGATAAAGATAAAAGTTCGTGAAGATAAAATAAAAAAAAAGTCTAAATTTATTGCATGTGAGATTAGTAATCCAATAAGAATATAAATATGTTTCTTCTCCAATGAATTAAGTTGAGTTTATTTATTTTATTCTCCTCCTCTTCCACGTAGAGTGAATTCTTTTCCCATATCTCTTTTATTTTTTCTCCCAAAATTGTTTTTCAACTTTAGGTCTTATGCCTGGAACTCCATCTTCGGTTTCTTCTGTTATGTCTCCCTTCAAGCCGCCCATGTCTTCATCTGCCTACTCAATCTCAGGTTGGCCTCAGCCAAATCTGCCTATCCTGAATCTTCCTGCAAGCAATATCCAATCAAGTAGGCTGTGCTCATCTCTCAGTGCAAGAAATATGCCTATGGAGGACCTTTGAGTTTGATACTCAACAGCTGTTAAATGATGTATGCTAATGTCGCCTGAGCACGTTGGTTGGGAACCGCTTTGTTCTTGATGAGCTTTTATTAGCTGAGATTGCTCCATCTCCTAGGTTTAATTCTGATCAGGGGTCCATTTTTTCGCCATCTCACAGGGCTGCTATATTCAGTCAAATACAGCAGCAGCAGCAGCAGCAGCATGGTTTGATACCCATTAGCACTGGTGTATTCTCACCAAGGGCTGCTGATGGCCAACATTTGCCTGTTCATTCTTCTTTGTTACAGGCATCACTCATGCATCTTCCCCTAGTTTCATGTCTCCACGAGGTGCGGAGCCTCCCTCTCCAATGAGGCAGAGACAGCAGCAGACTTTACGTGGCCTTGCACCGAATTCTTCTCCAATTGTTGGCTCTCCTGTTTGGAGAGTGAATCGCGAAGAGCTTGGTCGTCTCAAGCGATCATCGTCCTTTGAGATGCATGGAAATGTAGATGAGCCTGATCTGGCATGGGTTCGTTCACTAGTAAAAGAATCACCATGGTATCTTTGACGATGGTGGCCTTTCTGCTGGGCCTCTCATTTATGGTGAGTATTCAAGCTCAAATAATAAGTTGGAGCACAATAATTAAAAATAATATCAAATTAATTTTAATCAATTGAGATTTATCACACAATTAAGATCTACATGAATTAAATAGTACTTTCAAATCTATTATATTTATTATTATACTTATAAATTATAGTGTTGGTGCGGGAAGCATCCGACGATCGAACTCAAGTTTTGATAATGGCAAAGGGATTCAAAGTTAAGTTTAATTGATATCTAATGTGTATGGTTGAGTGTTTCAGGAAAGTCCTAACTGCGGTTAGACAATGGAAAAACCCTAGGGGGTGGTAACCCTAGGTCATAAAGGGTGGTAACCCTATGCGAGAAGTCTTGACGGTTCGGAGCTTCGGGCAAAAATCCTAGGGGGCGGTAATCCTAGGTTAAAATCCTGGTGTCGTGAACCGGGTAGAAGTCTGGATGGGTCGAGGATCGGACATCCAGCATGAAGACCGGAAGCTTAAGACGCTGAGCAAAAATTCAGTCGGTCTGGAGGACCGAACTGGCAAAAGGTAAATCTCCTGAGTGGAGTAGGTGAGGACATGTTCCCTGTAGAGGGAACAGTAGACATCGGTTCGACCTAGGGTTTCCGGTAGGAAATCCGAAGTCAGAACCGGATAGTCCGGAGACTGTCAGAATATTCTATTGTCATATTTTATGTGTGCTAACTTTGTTTTGCAGGGTATGTGCGTGTTTTGTGGAATAACATGTCTTGCAGGGATAAAGGAGCAAGCCAAGCCTCGGATAAACAGTGTCTGAGGCGCCTCCATGGAGCTTGGAGGCGCCTCGGGTGCAAACAGTGTCAATTACACTTATTTTAAGATCTACATGAATTAAATATACTCACTCCATTACTTCAAAATAAGTGTCCCTTGGAAAGATGTTATAATTGTCTTCCAGATTATTTTTTCTTTTGTATCTTTGGTTGCACATGTTGTTCTTGGCTACGACCTTACTCTAAACATAAGTTAAACTCTCGCTCTCTATAATGTGCTTTCCTTGGTTATAATAATTTGAATCATGGATATCATTGTTTCCATATTTCAACCGGGTGGATATATATTTCTCGACATGTTACTTTTGATAAATTTTTTTTCTGTTTGTAGTTGCTACCTCAGATGCTCCTTCAAATAATCAAGGAACTTATCTAATATCACCAAGAAATATACTAGAATCCTCATATATTGATTCATCAAGATATATTGAAAGTACAAGGGGGGGGGGGTATCTTGGGTCCTGCTCCATCTCCACAAATTCTTTAGCGGCTAGTGGTGATCTATTCTTTAGTTTTGATTCTCATCCATTTGACCACTCATCTTTGAGTAGCTCTGATGATGATACTCCTCGACGAATGCTTCCTCTAAGTGATATTTATACACGATGTCAACCAATTTCCACTCATTATCCTCTTTCATGTGCTCTTATTGCTTTTTCAAATTTTGTTGAACCTGCTAGCTTTAAACAGACAATCAAAGATCCAAATTGGCGTATTACAATAACTACATAATTTGATACTCCTATTCACAATATAACCTAGAGCTTAGTTCCTCGTACTCCATCTATAAATATTGTGGGCTCAATGAGTTTACTGAATTAAGTATCGTGCAGATGGATCTATTGAATGTTACAAAGCTCACCTTATTGCTAGGCTTTAATCAGCAACGAGGTATTGACTTCAATGATACTTTTAATCTAGTTGTCAAAATTACAACTATCAGATTGCTACTATCTATAACTGTTAGCTCCAATTGGTCGATACGATAATTAGATGTTTCCAATGCTTTTCTTCATAGACACCTTGAAGAAAGTATTTATATGGAGCAACGACCTGGATTTATCCACTTGTAACTTCCAACACATATGTGTCAACTTTAGAAATCTATATATGGTTTTCGACAAGCACCTCGTGCATGGTTTCATCATCTATCTACCTGGCTTCATACCGAGGGATTTTCTGCCTCAAAAACATATTCTTCCCTATTCTACAAATGTAATAAGGAATTTTCAATATTTATTTTGATTTATGTGGATGATATATTAATCACTAGTAGTGATCAAAATGACATTACTACTTTACTCCATCTTCTTTGTTAAGAGTTTTCTATTCGGGATCTTAGCAATGCTCGTTTTTTCCTTAACATAGAGTTTCTCTCACATTCTGAAGGTTATCTTCTCTCTCAAAGAAAATATATTACTGGACTTCTACAGCGAATTAAAATGGATGGTGCACGTCCTATCTCCACACCAATCATTGAAGGTGATTTCACTGCACCTTCATCCTCCTCTTCAATGTTTGACCCCCAGATATATCGAAGTATTGTTAGTGCTCTATAATATGTCACCATTACAAGATCCGATATTACTTTTGTTGTGAATCATGTCTGTCAATTTATGCATGCTCCTACTGAACACCATTAGAAAGGTGTTAAGAGAATCCTTGGATATCTCAAAGGCACTATTGTACATGGTCTTCTTTTATATCATCATTCCTCACGAGAGTTGATTGCCTACAGTGATGCAGATTGGGTTGAATCTGCTGAAGATAGATATTTTACTAGTGGATATGCCATATTTTTTAGGTAGAGCCGTCAATTTAGGTTGGGCCCGTCGGGTTGGCCTGCCTTACCAAATAATTTAAGTGAATTTGGTTGAAAATTTATCAACCCATCATCTGGAGGGCATAAATGGATCAGCTCGCACGGGTCGCGAGTTTAAGCGGGCTAACCCGTGGCGGGCTCGGGCTGGCTCGGCCACGGGTTGGCTCGCGGATCTCACAAAAAAAAAAATCAATCAATATTTCAAACTAAATTAGAATTATAAATGAATAATAAATATCAATCCAATGGTTGAGATTTCTCCTGTTATTGTAGCTGTAACAGTAGAACGTAAAAGTTAAAACCCTATTTGCCATCCGCTTGAGACTGCTTCGACTTGATTGAATCGCTGCTACCTACCTCGCACAATCGCACTCGCAAAGTCACAGTCACAGTCACAGTCGCAGGCGCACACACTGCAACCACCTACTGTCGAATCACCGCCTACTACTAGTAGAGTCGCAGGCTCGTACGCACTTGCCTCATCAGTGGCCAGCGCCTCCCCATGGCCGTGAAGCAGAACGACATTCCGCCTCGCACACATCTACCTCAATGCCTCCCTGTAGTCATGTCTACCTCAACGCCTACCTTGCACAGTCGCACTCGCAAAGTCGCAACTACAGGCGCACTCTCTGCAAGCACCTATAGTCAAATCACCGCCTACCTGGTGCTAGCAGAGTCGCAGGCTCGCACCCACCTGCCTCATCAACGACCAACACCTCCTCGTGGCCTTCAAGAAGAGCGGCATTCCGCCTCACACACATCTACCTCAATGCCTCCTCGTAGCCGCATAAAGCCTGTAGAGTGTAGAATGCTTAAAAAAGGCAGTCTGACTTCAAATTCGATAGATGATAAGCTTGAATCCACAAGTTCAACAATCTCATACTCTCCATGCTGTTGTTTGAGACTTTGAGGTAAGATTTTTTGGCTTCCTTTCCTAATTTCTTTCTTTTTGCCAGTAGTCCACAGTTCCTACTCTCTAATATTTTAGCATTTGTTGATTGTTCTACGATACTAGTTCTCCCTTTTGATGCTCAACATATCTTGTATGTTTTGATTGATTTGTTTTGCCGTCCAAAGGGCTAACACAAAAATAAATTGGTGATATTCTGCTATTGACATGTAGAGTTTTTGTTTGATTGATTTAATTAGAAACTAAATTTATTTATTTATTATATTTTAGATTGATTTTAAGATTGACTCTACTTCTCAAAAGCAAACTATTATTTTAGATGATGAATTGGAAAGTGCTAAGCATGACAAGGGATCAATTAAAAGGTCTAAAGAAACTTTTGATATTTGGGTGTATTTTAAGAAAATCAAAGGGATTGATAGTATAGATAAAGCTGAATGTATTGGATGTAAAGAACAATATAAGTGTTGGGGTAAACAATATGGAACTTCTACGTTATACTGGCATTTTAAAATTTGTGACAAATTAAAGTTTCATGATGTAGCACAAATCGTTCTTGATCAAAATGGGAAGATGAGGTCTAAGAAAATAAATTAAAAGATTTCACGTGAGTTACTAGCTTGTGTAATCATCAGACATAATTTATCATTTTCATTTGTTGAGTATGATGGTATTAGAGCTTGGACGAAGTACATAAATCCTGATGTTGTGTGCATTTCTAGAAATACTCTTATTTTTGATATTAATCGAATTTACTTGAAGGAGAATGAGAAACTTAAGTATGTTTTGACTACTATTCAAAATAGAGTTTGTTTAACTTTAGATTTGTGGACAGCGTGCACTAGTGAGGGTTATATTTGCTTGACTGCCCATTCTGTTGATAATGACTGGAAATTGAATAGTAAAATACTTAGTTTTCTCATCTACTGCCTCCACACTCAAGAGTTGAATTAGCTGTAAAATTGTTTGAATATTTGAAGGAATGGGAGATTGAGAAAAAGGTTTTCTCTTTGACATTGAATAATGCATCTAGTAACAATAACATGCAAGTTCATTTGAAAGAGTAACTCTCTTTGCATGATAGTTTATTATGTGACGGTGAATTTTTTTCATGTTTGTTGTTCTGCTCATATATTGAATCTCATTGTCCAAGAAGGTTTGAAAGTGGCTACTATAGCTTTGAATAAAATTGGAGAGTAGGTCAAGTACGTTAAAGGTTTAGAGACTAGGATGAAGAAATTTGGAGAGTGTGTACAAGCAATTGGTAACATTGATACTAGTATTGGCTTGCGATTGGATGTGTCTACTCATTGGAATTCAACATATTTAATGTTGGATATATAGTGTCATCAAATATAAAAAAAAAAACTTTTGCTTCTCTTTAATTCAATGACAAGAATTATAAATATTGTCCTTCAAGTGAATAGTGGAAAAGAGGAGAGAAAATATGTGAGTTCCTTGAGCCATTTTATGACACTATTAATTTGATCTCTGGTTCTTCTTATCCTATATCAAATTTATATTTTATGCAAGTCTAGAAGATTGAAGTTTTGTTAAAGGAAAACTTATTGAATGAAGATGAGGTGATAAGTTGTATGTGTAAAAAAATGATGGAGAAGTTTGACAAGTATTGGACTCAATATAGCATGGTGCTTGCATTTAGAGCTATTCTTGACCCATGAATAAAGCTTTCAATGTTGGATTTTTTTTATTCAAAGGTTGAAAGTGATTCTATTAAATGCCAAAAGAAGATGGATCTTGTGAAGGCAAAATTGTATAAGCTTTTTGACCATTATTCTAATACTAACAACACAAATTCTTCACAACCACAATCTTCTACCACACATACACTTTCACAAAGTATAGGAGTTAAAGGAAAAAATAAAAGAATCTTTGATGTAAGTACTCTAATATTTTTTTCTTGTATTATCTGATTGATTTATAATTTTTTTGTCACTAGTATTCCAATTAATGCAAGAAATGATGGCATATGAGAGCCAAACAATTACAAGTGCTGGAAAATCTTAATTGGATCTCTATTTGGAGGAGCCAAAACTTGAATTTGCTTATTATCAAGATTTGGATATTTTGGAGCATTGAAAGAATCAAAAGCATCGATATCCAACCCTTGTACTAATGGCATGTGATGTTTAGCTATTCCGATAACTACTATTGCATCAGAATAAGCTTTTTTCCATTGGTGCTCGTGTTCTTACCAAGTATAGAAGTTGCACCTTCATGAAAAAGTGCAAGCTCTTATTTGCGCTCGCAATTGGTTACATCGTTATGCTATTGGTAATTTTATTTATTTTAATTATGTTCTTGATTTAGTTGATATATTAGTTTATTGTTATTTTATTTTTTTTAACTATCTACATCTCTGTGTATTTTATATGTATATAAAGATAACATTGTGTAAACAAGAATCAAATATTTTAGATAGGATATCAATGAAGAGAAAAGAGGTGAAGGAGGATTAGAAAAAATTGATGTGGATGATGTTATTAATAAAATTTTAAAAATATTATATTACTTGTTTAGGTTCATCTATTCATAGAGTATTCCTCTGTTTACTTAGAGGTAAGGAAACTAAAATAAGAGAAAATTTTCCATTCTAGATAATTTTTTATTATTTACTTGATTAAAAATTTAAAGCGGATGGAAATTGTATTCCTTTGACGATACATTTTTGAGGAAATTTATCCCGTCCAAATCGGACAGAAAGACAAAGGAAAGAAAAGTAAATAAAATGAAATCGCATAAATATCCCTAACCTTTCCTTTTTCCCTTCCGTCAAATCTGCGATTTTGCCTCCTCACCCAACGACGACTCCTTCTGCCTCCACAGCCAACGACGACTCCGGCGATTTCTGCCTCCACAGCCAACGACGCCTCCGCTAAATCGCCAATTTCTTCTTCCTTCTCACCTGCGGACTCTTCTTCTTCCTCCTCACCCGTTGACTCCTCCGCCGGTCCATCTTTTTCTCTTCCGAGGTTGCTGCAATTGCTCCGACATTGTTCCTACGATTGATTCACAACTGTTGTAAGTGCTCTTCTTCTACGAATGCTTAGCCAATGCTTTGTGTTGAGTGTTCCTTCTCTGTGATTGCAGTAAGTTTGATCTTACTCATTTCTTCTTCCTTCTCACCTGCTGACTCTTCTTCTTCCTCCTCACCCATCTGCCGATCCCTCTTTTTCTCTTCCGAGATTGTTGCAGTTGCTCCAACATTGTTGCTACGATTTATTCACAACTGTTGTAAGTGCTCTTCTTCTACGATTGCTTAGCGACTGCTTTGTGTTGAGTTACGTTTTCCTTCTCTGTGATTGCAGCAAGTTTGATCTTACTCATTTCTATCTTCGTTTTAATTTTCAACAGTGGTTCAACGCTAATTAGAAAACTTTGATTAGAGGAAATATAATTTTCTTGATTTCTATAACTCTTATTAGATGAAATAAAACTCTGATTTCTGCCTTCATTTTAATTTCTATCTTCGTTTTTTATTTTTATCTTCATTTTACTGATTTCTATCATTTAGATGAAATATAAGGTTTTTGATAGCAACGTTGTTGAATTTATTATAATAGTCTATTTTTATTATTTATCGTTCAACAGATTTGATGAGATGGAGTGGGATAATGGTGAAGGAGATTATCCAAATGTTAATGATTGTTATGAGGAGAATAATGATAGTCTAGATGAGAGTTCAGATGATGAAGTTTTCATAAATAGAAATTGTTTAGTTATTCTTGGGATGATGTTAAAGGATATTAATAAGTATGTAGATAAAGATATAATGGAGAATAATGAGCAAAAAGATGATGCAAGACGTATTTTGTTGCACGACCTTATGACATCTAATGAGGTATGTCGTAGCATTCTTAGGGTAAGTGTGGATGGCTTTGTTCGCTTGTGTGAACTATTAAAGCACAACACAAGGGTAAAAGCCAATAGGAATTCAAGTATTGAAGAGAAAGTTGCTAAATTTTTATATTTGCTTGGTCATGATGTCAAGCATCGAGAATTGAGTTTTTTTTTCGTTGAAGTACAAGGACTATTAATAATCATTTTCATGAAGTCTTAAAAGCCATTATTGGACTTCATGCTGAATTTATAAAGCAACCAGATGGTTCTGAAATCCCTCCGCTTATACAGAGTAGCAGTAGATTCTACCCTTACTTCAAGGTAACACTCATTTTGATCATTTTGAATTTTAGAAGGTTTGTAAGGTACTTTGTAGCTAAATATGCTCATTGTCTCCTAATTGTAGGATTGTGTTGGTGCATTAGATGGAACTCATATACGTGTTAAGGTATTTGATGAAGACTCACCTAGATATCGAGGAAGAAAGGATTGGCCAACTACAAATGTGTTGGTGGTATGCTCCTTCGACCTGAAGTTCACATATATTTTATCTGGGTGGGAAGGAACTGCATCTGATTCTTGAATCATCAAAAATGCTCTATCTAGACTTAATAAATTATTAATTCCTCGTGTCATTTAGTTTACAATTAATGTTCATTGGTGGTCAATGTTTAGAAGTAAATATAATTAAACTATATCCTTTGTTTGTTGTAGGTAAATACTATTTAGTTGACTCTGGGTTTATGTTGAAGAGGGGTTTAATTACCCCTTATCGAGGAATTTGTTATCACTTGAAGGAATACTCGAGATGTGGTCCTACAAATGCAAACGAGTTATTCAATCTTAGACATGCATCTCTTCGCAAGGCAATCGAGAGAGCTTTTGGGGTTCTAAAGAAGAGGTTTCCCATTATTGCTAGCGGAACAGAACCTCACTATGAAATTAACATTCGCACAGACATTATCTTAGCATGTTGTATTCTTCATAATTTCTTAATGGGTGTGGATCCAAATGAGAGGTTGATTAGTGAAGTGGATCATGAATTGAGTGCAAATTATGACAATGAAGTGAGTTGCAATGAGAGGCAAGACGATGACTGGAGTCAAGGGAATATGATCAAGGATAACATAGCTAATGTTATGTGGTCGGATTACAATAATAACTAAAGAAGATTTATTTGGTTTTATTAGGAAAATTATGAGAGCGGTTTGATGTAGCATACTAATTAATAATGCTTAATTTGAACAATGTGATGATTTGAACATGCTATTGGTAAATCTTAATATTGGATGTTCTATTATTGAATATGAATTTTTATGCATTGATTATGTTTGTTAATCCAATATTATATAGTTGAATGTTACTAGTTTATAACTATGAATAAGATTTGATTTTTTTTTCATGGTCACATGTGAATTTGATGCAGGTATTGAGTAGAAATGAGTTCTACGGTTGAACAAGTCAAAAAGGATATGATTAAGTGGACTGATGAAATGAATAAAATTTTTATAGATGTTATGTTAGATCAACAAGTTAATGGCAACTGAGTAGGTAGCACTTTCACGTCTACTGCATACAAAGAAATGGTTGTCATTTGCCGTGAGTAGACTAAAATTCCATTGACAAAGGATCATTTGAAGAATAGAATGAAAACATTGAAGACTAACTTTAATTCATGTTATGATTTGTTTAAAAATGCAAGTGGAGTTCAATGGCATGCTGAGAGTAAGAGATTTGAGGCCGAGGAAGAAGTTTGGAAGCAACTTATTGATGTAAGTATTAATGGTAGATATTTCATTTTATATTTTGTCAGTTTATATAACCATTATGTTTATGATTAATTTTATTTTTATCTAGGTTAATCCATCAATTAAGAAGTGGAGATATACTCCTGCACCTCATTATGAGAAGTTGTTTGAGTTATTTGCTTATGACAGAGCGAATGGACAAGGAGCTTCCACTGCTGCTGAAGGAAATATTGAAATTATTCAAGAGGAAGAACAAAGGGATGATGTACATGTGAGTTCTGAAGTAGACCTTGATAGTTCACCATTTGTCGAAGGATTAAAGAAGAGAAAAATTACATCTGTTGATGCTTATGGCAATAAGAAAAGTTCAGCCCTCGACTTAAGTATCAAGGAAGTGGTTACTGCAATTGACCGTTCAAGTTTAGTTATCGAGAATAAGCCATTTCGTCAACAAAAGTTAAATGAGAAACTCTATAAAGATTTAGTTTCTGTTGGTGTTCCAGATGAAAATATACTTGATGTCTATCTATTCCTAAGAGAGAATAAGGAGAAGATGATGCTTGTTATGAGATGTCCAGTGGAGAAGAGAATTGCTCTTCTAAAGAAGATGTTTTCTTTCTAATTTTGAATTGTGTTGTTTGAATAATTGCAATTTGCAAGATTTGGATAGGTACTGAGAGTATAGGGTTATATAGGTTTATTAGTAATTATTAGCATATGAAAGTCAATTTAATTTTTTAGTTGATAATAATTTTGTAATAATTATGGATTATTTCTAAGTAATGTTTATTGCTTATAATTTTTTATTTTAATATATGACAATGGTATAAGTTTTTTGATTTTAATATATGATAGCATTCTTACAACATCTAGCTTTATCTTGATCAATATTTTATTCCACTTCTATGTAATATTTTCCTCACATTTTATTCTACTTATATGTAGTGTTTTTCTATTTCTTTCCTAGGAACTTTTTATCAAGTTAAAACTATATTATTTGAATTCACAATTATAAGACAATATATAAAAAATTAAAAAATAAATATAAAAACATTGGATTTTGAGAACATAATTATAAATACTTTTTATTTTTTTTAGTTCAATAAAGAATTTTATATTTTTATCAAAAAATGAGAAAAAAATAAAAAGGGTGTTTTGGATAATATATTATTTAGTTTTCTTTCTTTTATTATAGTAAACGATGTAATTGATTCCTCTCATTCTTCTTCTCCAATTGTAGTAAATAAGCACACCAAATAAAAAATTCTTTTCCTTTCCCTAAGGAATTTTTTCCACTATACTTCTTTCTTTTCTCAATTCACACCTTGAAGTAAACAGAGCATTAGAGTTATTGAATTTTCTATTTCAATTTTATTTTATGTTTTTAATTACTATACATTGACTAAGCCCGCGTTGTGTGTTTGGTATTTTGTGGTGTGGTGTGGTTCATGCATCTTGGTGTATTTTAACTATCTTCATTTTTGTTTAGGTTATTGTTGTGTAATCTCTTAAGTCTTAACTCTTAATTAGTTAATTATTTTGTGTTATAGACTTGTAGTCTTGTAGACCGTAGATTAGAATCTGGAATTTTGGATTCTGCAGTCTTTGTTAGAATTTATAGACAGAATCTGGAATTCTGGATTCTAGTCTGAGTCTTCATTAGAATTTGGCAAAAAATGTGAATTATTACAGTTTTGTAATGAAGTAATGAATGAGAATAACTATTAGTGATGATTTTTAATATTGATCGGTTTGTGTTTTTTTATTTATGTTATTTGTTTACAAGCATGTGGGTTGACCCACTTGATCCGTAGCCCGTCTTAAATTTGGTTAGGTTGAAAATTTTGTAGTTCGTAAGGATGGTGGGTCGGCCCGCCCCACCTTGCTAGATGTTGAGTTTTTGGTGGGTTGACCCACCCCACTACGGGTTGGCCCGTTTGACAGCTTTATTCTTGGGTGAAATTTTGTTTCTTGGCTTTCAATGAAGTAACGTGCAGTCTCTCGCTCATAGTTCAGATCCTCTGTCCCCATTTCTCTCTGTCCCCGTATCCCACTGTCGATCGGGCGGATCAAATTAAATCTCAAAGATGATTTACACATCACGAGGATACTGCACATATTTTAAAGATGCAAATCATCCTTCAGATTTAATCTGATCCGTCCGATCGGCAGTGGGACACGGGGACAGAGAGAAATGGGGACAGAGGATCTGAACTATCTCGCTCAAGTACTGAAACTAAATATAAAGTTATAGCTAATGCGACATCAGAAATTATTTCGCTACAATCTTTTCGTTCGAAATTACACTTTTCCCAAACTACTACGTCTAAAATCGATATAACGATATTAGAGTAACTTATCTTGCGGCAAATTCTGTTTTTTATCCTCGTACCAAGTATGTAGAGATTTATTTTCATTTTGTTCGTGAGTGTGTCGACTCAACAACTTTCAGTTTGTTACATCTCTACTGAAGATCAAATTACTGATATATTTATTAAATCATTTTTTAGATAACGTTTTATCAAGTTAGCACTCAAACTCAACATTCAGGCACTCTCGTTAAGTTTGTCGAAGGTAATGACAATAATAGAAAATAATCTCGAATTAATTTTAATTAATTGAAATTTATTATATTTAACGCCACAATCAAGATTGATATCATAATCAAGAACTACATGAATCAAATAGTAAAAATAATATTTATAAATCTATAGCTATTATATTTATTACTATGTTTATAAATTGTATGTCATATTTAACTTATATAAATAAATTTATTGGTTTTAGTAAATAGAGATGAAAAAATTATTCTTAGTTTGTTTTTCATCTATTAGTTGTCACAAAAGGGGCATGATTAAGCTGCACTGCTTAATCCATGGCTCAAGCAAATGCATCTTCATCAGGTGACATCGTAACCATCAAAATCTCCAGTTTTTTGCTGGAATCTCTATTGGAGGATAGTATTTTCATGTTGTTATGCGCTGTAGAGAAAGATGCAATGAGTAAGTTTTTTAGATTCATTTTATTAAAGACAGATTTATTATTACTTTAGGTGTAGTCTGTTCAAAAGTGATTTATTTTCCAAAGCGGGCAGCGTACGTAGGAGACACAATACGGTAGCGACAGTGGTGCATGACAACTACACGGTTCACATTTTGAGTCTTAATTGTTAATGATCTTCAAGTTCTCTTGCTCTCCTCCGCCCTGCCCTGCGCGGCGTCCTTGGCCTTCTGGCCCACCTCCCCCATCCGCCGCCTCACCTGCTCCACCTGCTCTGGCGCCGCCTGCTGCACCAGCGCGCTCGCCTTTCTCAGCAGGTAGCCTAGGGACGAGAGCCCAGCGAGGCCGAGCGCGCCGGAGCCCAGGAAGCCCGCCACCGCCAGGGCGGCCAGCAGCGCCGCCGGCACCAGTACCGGGCTGAACAGCAGGAACACCGGCGTCAGCACGGCGAGGCCGATGAGGGAGGCGACGAGGGTGAGGCAGGAGAGGGCGAGGAGGCTGCCGCCGACGGGGAGCAGGATGGCCACCGCCAGCGCCTGGGGACCGGAGGGGCCCTTGTCCGGCAGGAGGCTCTTTATCGCCTCGCTTGGCGGCTGCTGCTGATGCCTGTCGCGGTCGCCCATGGAAATGGTTGTGTCGACGATTGCAGAGCACTTGGTTACTCCCGATTTTGGAGCAGAAGGGGCTGAGGCAGTGGGTTGATAAAGAAGAGGGAGCGAGTGACGCGTGTGTGGAGGGCGCCCCGTGGAAAGCGAAGCAGGGAGGGAGCTTTGCATGGGTTGTCGCCGAGCACACTGCACACGTACGTCGGCGTCAAATGGCCATGAAGGACGGTGAACCACTGTAGCTTTGAACGCAACAATCATAAGTTGGACGTATTTTAAAAATAAAAATAAAAATACAATGAATAGAAATATGGAAGATGGATGTATTATTAAATGGATGTATATATAACCTTACAAGTAGGTGTACACGTGTCATTAAGTTATAAAATTATTTCATTTCTTAAAAAATAATTTCTTTTATCTATAATTGTTTGATTTGCTTAAAAAATAATTTTAGATAAAAATATTATTATTTATTTCTTTCCTTTTTATTATTTTAGGAAACAAAATTCTTATTTTTATTTAATTTAATTTAAGATTATTTTTAACGAGAAGAAATTTTACAGTTCAAATGCAAATATTATTTTTTTATTTTAATTTAATATTTTTTCCTTTTAATATTTATTTTTGTTCTTGACTTATGAGTCGAGTTATTGAAAATAGTAAATTTTAATTTTTCAAATTTTTTATTGATGAGTAATATTACGATCTCTTGGTGAATAGAAAACTAAATAGAGTTTTCATGAAGTAAGTTATCATGAAGTAATATAGGAACAAAAACATATAAAATTGGGTGGAAGAAATATGAATTTACATTCATCTTACAATTAGATTTAGAGTTTTCTAACATATAAAAAATAATAATAATCAAAATTCAAATATATCTAGTTACATATCCAATTAAATTGCTTCATAACTCATTACACCCTTAGATCATATCACTTTTTCGAACACCTATAATTATTATACAAATGTAAGAAACCAACATAGATATGATTAACAACATGAAACTTGAAAAACATAATATCATACCATTAATTGTTGTGATAAAGAGAGTGGATGAGTCATCACATATGGTAAAAAGGTGATTCGTTCATCCCAGTATCCCTGTCAATCTGTCCCTAGGTTAATACAGAAGAGGTAAATCTCGGATGACTACTAGTCATTAGTGCAGGTGGCCAAGACATGGGAAAAGACATGTTCAAACACGCCGAGCTTCAACTTAAAAACCTCATATAATAATATCTCATATCTCAATCACCGCATTGTCCGAGGGGATGAGAGCAGAGTTATCACAAAATTTTGATCAAATGGTTGAATAAATGTATTTAATATTTTTGGGTTGGGAGTTTTTTCCTTTGCTCGATTTCATATCTCAACCACCGCATTGTCTGTGATGCACACCACGAGTGCTTGGTGTGCATCATGGATAATCATTAAATCTTGACAAACAGGCGACTCGAGAAACCCTTGAAGCACAGCCAGAGATAGAGTGAATCTGTTTTAAAGAAATTACATCCATTGCAGGCCTCAATTCATCCGCTCTACTCATTTGCTCAGTTGCTCAGCTGTTCTGCCCATTGGCTCAGCCACTCTTCTCACTCGCTCAGCCGCTCTGCTCATTCGCTAATTCGTTCTACCCATTTGCTTAGCCACTCTGTTCATTTTCTCAGCCACTCATCCGCTTTGCCTATTCGCTCATCCGCTTTGCCTATTCGCTCATCCGCTCTGTTCATTTGCTCATCCGCTCTGCTCATTTACTCTGTTCATTCGCTCAGCCACTCTGCTTATTCTCTCAGCCACTCCACTCATCCGCTTTGCTCACTTGTTCATCCGCTCTGTTCGCTCATCAGCTCATCTGATCTGTTCACTTGATCATCCGCTCTTCTCACTCATCCACTCATTCGGTCATCGGCTCATCTGCTCTGCTCACTCGATCATCCGCTCTTCTCACTCATCCACTCATTCGGTCATCCGCTCATCCGCTCTGCTCACTCTCTCATCCGCTCTAGTCACTCATCGGCTCTGATCATTCGCTCAGCCGCTCGGTCTCTCTGTCGGACTGGCTGCACGCTGTACCCGTTCAGTTACTGCATAATCTACACAGCACTTGGTAGAAACCAACCCCTACTGGTAGCTTGAGATTATCTGTTCAAGTTATCTCGATAGATAAATTAAATTTAATTTAGTGTAATTTAAATTCGATTAATTCCTTAAATCTTCAGTAGGTTGTCCAATAGTTTTTAGGATCTCCTTTTGTTTTAGTGTACTTTGGATTAAGAACTTTGCAAGTAGAAGCTTAGGTTGCATCATCAACATGATCACTGTACTTGCATGCTTAGTGGTGACACCAAATTACAGTCACAACCTATCGCAACTTTGATATAGCAAGATCATTTGCTTTACTTTCAATTCACTTGAGCAGCTTTTGAGTTTCATCATGATTATCTGCAACATTTATCCATCCATTATAATTGATCTTCACCCTCATATACAATCTATTCACATCTTTCCTCCAACGTCGACGTATATATTGCTTGGGAATCACAGGCAATTTATTACTGATCAAAACTAAAATAGCATGCCTACAAATTATTCCTCTAAACTTAAATAAGTGACACCTACAAGAAAAAGTGCATTAGTATTTATCAAACATAATTTCAAACTTTTTTTTCCTTAATTTAGCTCTCTCACGCACCGTAAAATCTTCTGTGACCATATATCTAGTACAAAAAAAACCCCCTCCTCAATGGACCGGATTCAACCTCACAACACATCTTTCCTATCAATTCTTGTTGAAATACTTTTAATTTTATAATTGTATAAGCACTTTAAAATTGCCTCTCCATATCGAATCAAGCAACGCAAGGGACCATCTAGGAGAAAGACTTAAAATCGGCTTGAAACTCTTTCTCAAATTTACTCCTCAGAGCTCGTTCATATTGCTCCACAAATTGTTTTAAAGATGCTTTTGAATGCACATACCCGTCAAAAAAGCCATTTATGCCCTCACGTTGTTGAGTTGTTGACATTCCGGCCCAAAATGAAAGTTTTGAGAAAACATGGAACCCATCAACTTCTCTCCCTAAAAAGACTAATCAACCAATCATTATTTTGCAATTCATACATTTAAAGCATAGAAATCCAACATTGTTCGAACTCATCAGCACTTTGTGATTCATATACCAATTCGTATACAGATGAAAGTATGGAAGCCTTTTGACAATGGTATTCAAATTTTTTCAGATAATTTCTCAAGTATATGGCATAAACACCACTAATGTTTTGTGTTAGGAAGTACTGCTTCTGTGACATTCTACATTGCCCTGTCCTTATCAGTGATTATCCCTTGAGGTATTCAAAATTCCATGAATTCTAGCCAAATCCAAAACAACCATACAAATGTCTCTATATATCCTCATTAGAAAGTAGACCCCACCCAAGCAGTGCCGATTGCCCATGATAATTTACACCGATGAAAGGAGCAAATGACATGTCGTTACTTATTAGTTAAGTATGTTGTATAAAAGGTCACTACATCTCCAAATTCCTCATAAGCTTGCCTACTCCTATTATCTGCCCAAAATACATTCTTTAATTGACCCTCATCATCCAAATCCAAGCTAAAGAAAAAACCAGGACAAAGTGACTGCATTTTGGAGAAATAAGCTTGAATAGCAGCTGCATCTCCCTCTTTAAATTTTAATTTTCTGACCTTATCAATATAATTTCGGCAATCTTTTTCGATAAAAGTTGTCTTCTCATATCCACCTGCTTCAACAACAATAGAGTTATAACTTTTATGAAGAGGAATACCTTCTATATCATTCACCTCTAGTTGTCGTTTCACATGAGCATTCAATTGACGATAGCATCCAAATACTCTGGATTTGGAAGGACTAGTTTGGTGATTGTGCTCGAGATGGACACCGGTACTTTTCCATACTCCAGCAACATCTGAATAAGCTGACAACATAACTTTATAACCGACTTGACTATTTGGTTGGGGATTCAATGTAGTATTTGTGTTACTACCTTTGTGTCCTTCTCAACTACATGTGAATGCAACGTATGTAACAAGCTGTGAAGTTCTTCTTCTAACTAGAAAACCAACATGATAGACATACATATTGTAGAATTGAAAGACTTCATTCTCATTTTTAAATTTCATCCCAACCTTGGGCTCAATCTCACTATCTTCTACAAACAACGGTGCATCATTCATTAAACCATCATCTTCTGAATTTAAAGCACTTACCAAAAAAAATATGATACAAATAAACTTAGCTCAAACTAAAAGTAAATTTTGGGAACTTTATAATTACATTATTCTGTTATTTTCAGTCTTAAAGATATTATCTCCTAATTTCTTCATCACAGATCAGTTTAGGTAGATAGATCATTTAGTTATTATCTTCAATTTAAATCCATAAACATGTAGTAGAAATTAAATAAAATATATTAAATTACCTAGTTCAGACATGAGAGAGCTTTGTTGGCCACAAGGAGATGGCACTTCTCCAATATTAGCACCTAAAGAATATCAGTAGTATAAGCCAAAGAAAACCAAAGATCAAAATATAAAACCTTCAATTACTAACACAATAACTACTTTGAACTTGTGATAAGGCTGTAGTTAAACTCTTGTCATAATTGTGATACAATTAGTTGTTGGATATGTGTGAATGGAGAAAAGGTGGAAGAGGCAAGAAACTCCATTGTGAATAAGACTGTAGTCCTACATTGGGAGTTTTAAGGCATTTTGATTAGTTTATATTGATTCACATGCTTTGATGATGTAAACAAATACATGGGGAGAGATTGTCTCTCATACATGGATACGAGAGGGGGGGGAGCATTAAAGAAAGATTAATGCAACCGAGTGAAATGTTGGTGTTTCATAGCTAGCATTATATAAGGAGGCTGCGACCACATGAAAAAGGTTACACGCTCAAAAAGTTGAAGCTCTCCACCTATGTTCCCTTTCTCCTTTGTCGTGCATCTCTTGCTCAGCGGAGTGGCTGTGATATCAATCGGGTACCTCTCAATTCGTCGTGACCATCAGTGTTTGGTGAGAATCACAGTTCAACATTGTATCTTGGGAAATAGAAGACT
This sequence comes from Zingiber officinale, assembly GCF_018446385.1. NCBI lineage: Eukaryota > Viridiplantae > Streptophyta > Magnoliopsida > Zingiberales > Zingiberaceae > Zingiber > Zingiber officinale. Next base: position 96,613,390 of record NC_055999.1, on the reverse strand, counting down.
CAAGAAAGCCTCGAATCATAGTGGGAGGTTAAGCGAATCTGTTTCAAGGAAACTGTGTATCACAGGCCTCAGTTCACACGTTCGGCGGCTCGTATCGCTCGCTCGGTTGTAGCGCTCGCCCTGCCTCATCGATTGTCGGCCTCATAGCCAGTTTGTCCGCTCACATCGGTCGGTCGATTACAGCGCCCGCTCGGCCTCATAGCCTGCTCGGCCGCTCGCCCAGTTCAATCGACCGCTTGTTCGCCCGGTCGCTCGGCTTCCGCCTGGTAGGCAGCACACTCACCAGTTCGCTCGTTCGTTTGGTCACTCTACCTGACCGGCCACTTGGCTGCTTCGCCCAACTGACCACTCGCTCGGCCTGTCTGCTGGCCCGACCGGCCTCTCACCCGGTCGGTTGCTCTGTCCGGTCGAATTTGCTTGGCCTTACTATCTGATCACCTCCTCTGCTCTGTGACTCAGACGCGGGGTTGGTTGCTCATCTGCTCGGCCTAACTGCCCGGTCGACCTAACTGCACGCACAATCGCTCTGCACTCTTCTCGATCGGCCAATCTATTGCTTGCCTACCCGACCCATCAATCCACTCGGACTTTGCTGCTCAGACTCGGAGCTCAGTCTACACTCAGTAATTAGCATAAATTAGTCGCTGATGGCAGCTTAAGATTATCAGCTTAGGTCATCTCTACATATAAATTAAATTTAATTTCATATAATTTAAATTCGATAAAATCCTAAATATCTCCGACATTAGTTTGTCCAACACTGATCACACATTATGCAGTACTCCGCAGACACATGGACTGAATTGAATTTTATTAGGTCCTAAGTCATAAATGTGTTTTATGCAATGAGATAGATAACTCCGCATGCAAACTGTTAAATTTTGTGCTTTATGTAATGAGTTGAATCAAAGCAAAAGTTGGAAACTTCATTAGTGAAATAATTATATCCTATACTTCTCTCTCAATAGTGGAAACTAACATACTACATATGTGCATGCAAACTTATCATCTTTGAAGTTGTGATCCTGTTAAGTACTGAAAAATTAGCTAGTTTTTTTAACGTCGAAAAATCTTGCCTAATTATCCTACAACAAAGATGTTCAACGTCAGTTTACAAAATGAATCCTCGTGCTAGAGCTGTTCCATATTCACCTCCAACTATAACGTTTCATCAATCACTTATACATGCATGTTTGAAGGATAAATATATGTGCTAGTCATTATTTCAAAGGTGAGTAGCCGTCCGTGATTTACCTCCTCCGTATTGGCCCTTAGACAGATTGACGGGGGCGCTGGGGCGAACGTATTCACCTTTTTGCCATAATGTTTGAAGGACAAAGATCGAAAATCCTAATTCAATAAATTCGAAACTTCGAAATAATGCCTAAATAAATTATGAAAAATAACCAATACATTCAATTAACTCAAATATTGCACCTACAACCATCAATATATCACATATCAATTATAAGAATTCAAATGAACCCTAATACCCAATTTTCAAAACCTTAGTTTTGGAAATTACATCAAAGAAAGCTCAAAACTTCGGTTATTGTTGTGAAATTCTAGTTAATTTCCACCAAAAGTATAATAATTATATTTGACAATAGCTATTAACTAAATATGAAAGAGAACATCAAAATTTAATGAGGTTCTGCTAATTCTGCCTAAATCCTTCAAACACTACCAAACAATATTTCATTAATTTTTAGGAAATATTACAAAATCTGAGATAAAAGAGTTAATTGCTTGAAAGCAAATACAGATATCCAAATTCTAATATCATACTAAAAAGGATAGGAGTCTTTTATATCCTTGAGACACCTCCCTATTTCTCAATTCCCAATGTGAGCTTATTTAATTTTATCAAACAAATAAAAAAACAACAAATCTCCATCTTGGTAAAATTCTATACGATTTTTTGACAAAACCAATCTTCTGTATTGTTGCAAATTTCAGCTATCAATTTTGAATAATATTGATCAAGTCTAAATAATATTTAAACTTGCTTACAGTTACCACTTTTGTCATTATGTCAGCAGGATTTTTAGTGGTTCGAATCTTTAGAATTATGACTTCACCGTCTTCTATAATCTCATGTATAAAATGATATCGAACATCAATGTGTTTCGTTCTTGCATGATAAATCTAGTTCTTTGTTAAATGAATAACACTTTGACTATCATAATGCACTTTGATGTGTTTCTACTCCATTCCTAGTTCACAAAGCAACCGTTGAAGCCAAATTGCCTCCTTCACAACCTCTGTAAGCGCCATATACTCTGTCATAGACAAAGCAACTATTGACTCTAAGGTGGACTTCCAACTGACTAGTGCCTTTGCAAAAGAAAACACATAACCAGTAGTTGATTGACACTTATCCAAATCACATGCATAATTAGAATCACAATACTCAACTACATACGAACCATCTTATTTGTCGTGACATACCAAACCAACATCTATGGTGTTCAAAATATATCGTAGAATCCATTTCATAGCTTGGCAATGCTCTTTTTTAGGATCATGCACATACCTGCTCACAACCCCAACTACTTATGAAATATTGGGCCTTGCACACACTATTGCATACATCAAACTACCAACAACATTTGCATACGGTACTTTTAACATGTATTCTCGTTCTGCATCATTCTTGGTGACATGGATACAGTAAACTTGAAATGAGGAGCAAGTGGAGTACTAACTGGTTTTGATTTCTCATTCTTGCTAAAATGTTTTAGTACCTTCCCCAAATATTCTTTCTGAGAAAAACAAAGCCTCCCCAATTTCCTATCTCTTGATATTTCCATGCCGAGAATCCTCTTTGCTTCATCGAGATCCTTTATATCAAACTCCTTGTCTAATTGATTATTTAATTTTTGTATTTCTATCTTACTCTTGGTAGCTACCAACATGTTATCTATATAAAGAAGAAGATATGTATAGGATCTATCTTGTATCTTACGCAAATACACACAATGATCATATTTGCTTCTCATGTACTTTTGCCCTATCATAAACTTATCAAATCACTTGTACCACTGCATCGAAGATTGCTTCAATTCATACAACGATTTTTCCAATTTTCATATCATCTTTTCCTCTCTAGCAACTTTGAATCCATCTGGCCGAGTCATGTAGATGTCTTCATCCAAGTCTCTATGCAAAAAAGTAGTTTTTACATCCATCTGGACTAGTTCCAAATCCAACTGTACTACCAAAGCCAACAAAATTCTGATGGAGGAATGCTTTACAATTGGACACAATACTTCATTATAATCAACTCCCTCTATCTGAGTGTAACTTTTAGCCACCAATCTTGCTTTGTAGCAAACATTATCCTTGTTAGGAAATCTAACTTTCTTTGCATATACCCATTTGCAACCAATTACTTTCTTTTCCTTTGGAAGACTTGCTAGTTTCCATATCTGATTCTTATGAAGGGACTGCATTTCTTCATTCATGGTGTTCCTCCATTTTTTTTGTTCTAAACTTTGGATGCTTCATTATAAGTAGCAGGAATGTCATCAATTGGAATTTCCAAAGAAACCGTATTGACATAGCGAGTAGGTTATCTTATAGTCCTTTTTCCCTTCCTTAGTGCAATTGATTCATGTTGCTATGGAGATTCATCTTGTTGTAAAGGTTCTTGGATTTGAAACTCTTCATCTACTATAAGAGAATCATCATTATTTTCTATATTGGATGGGATAATTTGTTAGTGTTGGTATCCCGTGGTAGTTTTGATGTGATCAACCAAGTCAGGATAGGTTCTGTTAGTGTTTAACCCTTGTGTCTAAGTGTATAGGAGCTTAGGAACACAAGATGTCAAGCGGAAGACACAGCTAGCGAGAAGGACGACATGGGAGAGAGCCGACGGGCTCGATGCATCCGAGGGATGACGTGCTGTGGAATAGTACACCGACAAACTAGAAGGACACACGCGGCGGTCTGAGGGACGAGAAGCCGGAGAAGAAGTCTACTTGAGGATAAAGCTGGAAAATGGGTTCGGGTGAGTCCTATTCCGGTTGCCGAAATCACCCTAGCAAACAAAGCAGCAAGAGCCAAAAAGGAGCTGTTGGAGGCGCCTTCATTGGAGTTAAAAGCGCCTTCCCGCCTTTTAGTGGGAAGGTGCCTTCAACATCGTTGAAACCACCTTGAACCCACATGGAAGGTGCCTTTAACCTTGATTGAAGGCGCCTTCAATCTGGCAGATTTGAACATTGCCAAGGATAATGTTTTATCCTCGACAGATAAAGTTCTATCCCTTGAAGGCGCCTTCAAGCTATGGATAAGATTCTACAAGGGCTATAAAAAGTCCCTTAGACTTAGGAAATATGGAACAACTTCTGTATTCATTTCCAAGTTACTTTCTGAGCTTCCAACGAGTGTAAGAGACTTCTCCGCCTTCAAAGAAAGAGATCTTTAGTGTGTTTACTTGACTTGGATTTAACAACCTTCCTGGTTGTAACTAAGTAACTCTTTCGGCCTCATTTTTTTGGTTGTTCATTTATTCTATTTTTTTTTTTTTGCACTACTAATCTAAGTTAAAAGTCGAGGAAGGTTTTTCTTAACATCCAGTTCACCTCCCCTCCCTCCGGCATACCTGGGCCAATAATTGGTATCAGAGCAAGGTTCGCTTCAGGAGGACTAACCACCAACGAAGCATACGAGATGGTCGGATCAAGCATTTACCCATCGAACTTCGAGGAAGATTTCTCCAACTGGAAGAAGAAGATGGAGGTATTTTTCAAAACTGATTTCGATTTATTTTTAATAATGGAATTGGGTTTTGTAGCACCGAAGGAAAAGAAAAATACCACTAGACCAAAAAGGAGCAGACCGATTTCGTGGCAAATAGCAAAGTAGAGTTCTATCTACTAAGCATCTTACTACCATAAGAATTCAACCGGATCGAAGCCTACGAGTCTGTAAAAGAGCTCTGGGAGAAATTTTTAGAACTATATGAAGGAACCTCAGAGGCGAAACTCGCGAGATGAGATCTAATCATAAACCAAATCAACAAAATCAAACTGGAAGAAGGCGAAACCGTTGCACACCTTCACTCAAGGATCAAGGAGTTCATCACTGGACTCACGAATCTCGGAGAAAAAGTAAGTAACTGAGATTCATTAAGGTACGCTCTTAACTTATTCCCTAGAAATATGAATGTGCATCATTAGTAGATGCTTATTATATATCTAAGGATCTAGATTCAATTACTTTAGAAGAATTATTTTCTACTTTTGAAGTCCATGAAACGAGATGTGCAAGTCCGAAGAAGGAGCATAACATTGCCTTAAAGGCAAAGGTAGACGAACAAGATTCAGAATCTTCTCTCGTGATAATGAAATAACACTTGTGGTACGTAAATTTAAAAAGTTATTTAAAATTAAAAGATTTAATCAAGTGCAGGGTAGAAAATGAAGGATAAGATGCTACCACTGTAATAAGGAACGATATGTGAAAGGTAACTATCCTAAATTGAAAGACAAGGACAAGATCAAGAACAAGAAGCTGACTCAAGCGAACAAGTACAAGAATATGAAGGCGTCGTGGGATGAAACGTCGTCCGAATCAGAAATTGAAGTCATCGCCGGACTTGCGCTAGTGGCAAGTCATCAAGAAGAAGGAGACAAAGCAAGCTCGTTTGAAATGAGAATCGAAAGCATCGATGAAGGGGGAGTGACATCGGAAGAAAACAATACTTCAGGGAGAGCTTTGGATCACGGGATCGACAAGATAAGTCAAGTACGGTCTCTTCCTCTTGACAACCTATTTTAGTTTATAAAACTATTAACAAAAAATTACTGTAAATTAAAAAAAAAGAAATTAAAGAATTGAAATCAACTCTATCTAAATCTTGTCAATTAGATGAATTTGATAAAATAAAAAATAAAAATGAAAGTTTGAAAAATGAAATATAAAATTTGAAAAATCATGCATGCTCAAATATTCAATATATTAGAAAATATAGTAGATTGAATTGGTAACTTAAATACCATAAGTGTCAAATTAGGAAAATTTCAAAAAAATACATATCTAAGAAACTTTTAATTAACCCAATAGAAAGGAACCTATATTGGGTTTCAAAATCATATTTTAATTGAATGTTTTTAATAATGGCTTTCAGAGTAAATTAAATATTAAATTTCTTTAAAAGGCTTAACCTAGAAAGTGGTTATTGTTCCAATATTCAAGGAGGTGCAGTGCCTCGCCATAGCCTGGAAGTCAATTATTGAAATAAGTATTTAATTCACTAACTGTTAAGCATTTAGAAGTTATAAAAATATCTTAATTTTTTGTTAAAAAATTAATTAATTATGTTTTTTTAATTAATTCTTATTTTTTAAAAATAGTTAGATTTTTTTTTAATCATTTTTACTCTTAGACTTTTAAAAGTACCCAGATTTTTAATGTGATATAAAGGGGCAGTAGTAAGATATTAAGTCTAGGGAGAGAGTAGTACAACAAATTTTAATTTTTATACTTGTAAACATTTTTACTTGCAAACTATTTATATAACTATTTTTTATTTGTGGTTTATCCTAACTTAACTTGGGTTTGATCACATCAAAAAGGGAGAGATTATTGGGACCTCGTGGTAGTTTTGATGTGATCAACCAAATCAGGTTAGGTTGTGTTAGAGTTTAACCCTTGTGTCTAAGTGTATAGGAATTTAAGAACACAGGAAGTTGAGCAGAAGACGCAGCTAGCGAGAAGGACGTCACGGAAGAGAGTCAACGGGCTTGGTGCGTCCGAGGGACGAGGTGCTGCAGAAGAGTACACTGGCGGACGAGAAGGGCATATGCGACGGTCCGAGAGATGAGAAGCCGGAGAGGAAGTTTGCTCGAGGAGAAGGCCAAAAAATAGGTTATGATAAGCCCTACTCCGGTTGGCCGAAATCACCCTAGCAAATAGAGTAGCAAGAGCCAAAAAGGAGCTGCTTGAGGCGCCTCCGTTCCTTTCAGTGGGAAGGCACCTTCAACAACGTTGAAGGCACCTTCAACTCACATGGAAGGCACCTTCAACCTTGATTGAAGGCGCCTTCAATCTGGCAGATTTGAACATTGCCAAGGATAATGTTTTATCCTCGGAAGATAAAGTTCTATCCCTTGAAGGCGCCTTGAACCTCTATTGAAGGCGCCTTCAACCTGTAGATAAGATTCTATAGGGACTCTAAAAAGACCCCTGAACCTAGGAAATATGGAAAAATTCTTGTATTCATTTCCTACCTACTTTCTGAGCTTCTAATGAGTATAAGAGGCTTCTCCGCCTTCAAAGAAAGAGATCTGTAGTGCGTTTACTTGCCTTGGATTAACAACCTCCCCAGTTATAACCAAGTAACTTTTTTGACCTTATTTTTTTTGTTGTTCATTTATTCTATTTTTTTTTTTGCATTACTAATATGAGTTAAAAGTCGAAGAAGGTTTTTCTTAACAGACAGTTCACCTCCCCTCCATCCGGCTTACCTGGGCCAACAGTTAGGACCTGTGTAGCTGGTAAGAGGGGGTGAATTGCCCTTAAAAAATGAAACTTTTCTCGATCTTTTGAATCTTGAAGCACTTGTATAAAAAGAATTGATAAACTAATTAAAAGAAAGAGACTACCGATTTTACTTTGTTACAACCGGGAAGGTTATTAATCCAAGACTTTGAAGCACTAATCAAATTCTCCTTTCATCGTAGGAGAAAAAACCTTTTACAAGCGTTGGAAGCACACAATCAAAGCAGTAGAACAGTAAAGAAACTCGTGTACAAGTGATTCTAAACTATTGGGATTAAGGCTGTATTTATTGTTGGTGCGGGAAGCATCCGACGATCGAACTCAAGTTTTGATAATGGCAAAGGGATTCAAAGTTAAGTTTAATTGTTATCTAACGTTTTGAATGAGCTTGCAGAAAAGTCCTAAGTGTACTTAGGCAAAAGTTCTAGCTGCAGTTAGGCAGCACTACAACAAAAATATTAAAAGACAACGGTTAAAAACCATTGTCATAGGCCCTTTAAACCCGTTGTAACTGACACTGTTGTTAAATGTGCAGTAAAAGACAACAGTTTGAAATCGTTGTCATTGACCACATTAGACAACAGTCATGCAACGGATTTAAAGTGTTGTCTTTTAATACCAAAGACAATAGTTCTGCAACAGTATAAAACCGTTGTAATTGCCAGTTTTGCAAAAATTTGATCGCAGATATGCTTTTGACAACAAATACACTGTTGTCTTTCTTCAAAATTTAGTTTAAAATCATTGTCTTTGAATACTTTTCACAACGGTTAAAAAATCGTTGTCTATGTTGATTAGAAAATGCATCACGAATAGATAAAACATTATAATTCTTTTGCACACAAACTGGTACAACATATATACATTAACAAAAATTGTTTTCAACATATATACATTCAGTTGTCTTTTATACATCTTGTCTCAATCAAAAACTGGTACAACATATATGTACATTCACTTAAATTTATAAACTTCTACAATTACTACAAGCTATCCAAACATGACCACAAGTAGTTTATCAGACCATAACCACAAAAGATAAGACCATAAAATTAAGTTTATCAGACCACAACAATCTTCACGTACTGGTCCGTTTTCTGCATACAGAATTTCATAGACTTAGCTTGCAAACCCAGCTTTCTCCCTTTTCTGAAAATAAAATATAATTAAAGCCATAGAAAAAAGTATAAACATGCATGTATAAACTGATAATCATTGCAAACTGATAATTGAAACGAATAAATCTAATAAACCACTACAAACTAAATTGATAATTGAAACAAACAAGCTCCAAAAGTAGAAAACTTATCAACATGTATAAATAATTATAAACTTCTTGCAGCTTTGCATCTTTTGTACAGTAGAAACCAAATTGTGAAGTACGTACATAAATCTGGACCTTCTGAAATGTTTAAGTAAAAGAATGGCAAAATAAGCACGAGAAACGTTGCCGCTTCACATTTTCATGAGTAGTCAAGCAAGTGAGCATGAAAAAAGTTGATGAATATATAAACTTGACATTATATCTTAAACCATGTATTATGTGAAAGCAGCTAGATCGAATAGCTAACAGCAGCAACAGAAAGAAGGAATCATAGAGGAAGTCATGTACCTTATGTCTCAACATTACAGCAGCAACACTCTAGTAAGATCTCAAAGCTTGAGGATGTGCAGTTTGTTGGTTGCTACTCGGAAAACCTAGAGGTTCCACTGTACAAAAATTTTGTACAAAGGTCTGAACCTTTTCCTAGCTACCATGTGTTCTTTTAAATTAAATTTTGGATCGCCTGCGGAACTTAACACGTTTGATCCAAAACTTAATCTATTTGTTCTTTTAGGTTTTGACTTGGATCTCCTGCGGAACTTAACACGTTCGACCCAAGTCACCTTAAGTTATTAATTCCATTAAATATTAATTTCCATAATTGGTTCCCAGTACTGACATGGCGAGGCACATGACCTTCTTGGATATGGGAGCAACCACCACCGACTAGACAAAACCTTTTATAGAAATCTAATATTTAATTTCCTAAAATAACTTTAGGTTAACCAAAAAGAACAATCAAATCACAAGGAAAAATAAAACAAAAGAACACAACTTCGAAAAACATATTCGAAATACTAGAATCGTAAGCCTCTTGTATTTGGTATTATTTCCAAAAATAACTAGTATGATGCGGAAAGGAAAAATACTAGTTATACCTTTTAGAAAAACCTCTTGATCTTCTATCGTATTCCTCTTCTAACCTCGGACGTTGTGTGGGCAACGATCTTCCGAGATGAGAACCACCAAGCACCTTCTTCTTCCTTGCAAGTTTCGGCCATCAAAACATCTTCTAGGATGAAGAGGTTCGGCCACCACCACCATGCTCCAAGGGATGCTAGAAACAAAGCTTTCTTTCTCTCCTTCTTCTTCTTCTTCTCTAAATTTGATCCGGCCACCATATGAGTCTCCACAAGAAAGATGAGGTTCGGCCATCAAAGAGAAGAAAGGAGGAGAGGATGGCCGGCCACACCAAGGAAGAAAAAGAGAGAAGAAAAATAATAGAGTTGTTCACCATGAAGGCACCTCTACCCTCTCTTTTATAATCCTTGGCCTTGGCAAATAAGGAAATTTAAATAAAAATTTCCTTAATTCTTTTGCCATTGATAAGGAAAATTTATTTAATTAAAAACAATTTTATCTCATCAACAATGTGGCCGGCCACTTTAAACCAAGCAAAGAAAATTTAATTCAATCAAGAATTAAAACTTTCCTAATTTGTTTCCGGAAATTTTATAAAAAATTTCTCTAATAATTTTTCCCTTCATGATGATTAATAAAAAGGAAATTTTATAAATTAAAATATTTCTTTTAAACATGTGGATAAAAAAAAAGTTATCTTTAAAAATTAAAATCTCTTCCAATCTACAAATAAGGAAAGATATCTAATCTTTTCTTAATCTTTGTAGAAGCTTTATAAAAGAGATATTTAATTTTTAAACTCTCTTTTAAATCATGAACATGATTAAAATGAAAGTTTTTACCAAAATTAAAATCAACCTTTTAATCTACAAATAAGGAAAGAGATTTAACTCTTCTCTTAATCTTTTGTAGAATCTTATAAAAAGAAATATTAAAATTTTTAAACTCTCTATTAAATCATGTTATCCACATAAGAAAAATTTTTAAAAAATAAAATTCCTTTTAATTTTAATAGGGCCGGCCACCTAAGCTTGAGTTCAAGCTAGGGCCGGCCACATGAATTCACCCATGAACCAAAACATGGCCTGCCCTAGCTTGGTCTCCAAGCTAGCTTGGCCGGTCCCCTATAGGATGAGTAAGAAGGTGGGTATAGGTGGGTATAGTACTCTATAATCAAGAGGCTACGATAGGGACCGAGAGGAGGAATTGGTTTTGGTCTCCCGATAAAATTAAGCATCCCGTGTTCGCCCCGAACACACAACTTAATTTTATCAATAATAATTCATTCCACTAGAGAATTATTATTGAACTACCGCACCAATCCCAAATTACATTTTTGGGCTCCTTCTTATTATGAGTGTGTTAATCTCCCTGTGTTTAAGATAACAAATGCCCACTGATTAAGTAAGTTACTGACAACTCACTTAATTAATATCTAGCTCCAAGAGTAGTACCACTCAACTTCATCGTCATGTCGGACTAAGTCCACCTGCAGGGTTTAACATGACAATCCTTATGAGCTCCTCTTGGGGACATTCTCAACCTAGATCACTAGGACACAGTTTCCTTCTATAATCAACAACACACACTATAAGTGATATCATTTCCTAACTTATCGGGCTTATTGATTCAACGAACTAAATCTCACCCATTGATAAATTAAAGAAATAAATATCAAATATATGTGCTTGTTATTATATTAGGATTAAGAGCACACACTTCCATAATAACTGAGGTCTTTGTTTCTTTATAAAGTCAGTATAAAAGAAACGACCTCTAATGGTCCTACTCAATACACTCTAAGTGTACTAGTGTAATTATATAGTTAAGATAAACTAATACCTAATTACACTACGACCTTCCAATGGTTTGTTCCTTTCCATTATGGCCGTGAGCTACTGTTTATAATTTATAAGGTACTGATAACATGATCCTCTGTGTGTGACACCACACACCATGTTATCTACAATATAAATTAATTGAACAACTACATTTATCATAAATGTAAACATTTGACCAATGTGATTCTTATTTCTAGATAAATGTTTATACCAAAAGCTAGGCTTTTAGTATACACTCTAACACAGTTTGCATAAAAACCACAAAGCAGTATACTGAGCAACTACCTTTTTCATCAGTATTTAAGTCGCATGCACCCTTTCTGAACATTGCTTTAAGTTTCTGTATGCGTTCAACATTTGAAGAATTTTTTTCAATCAATATATAAGAATTGGCAACCACTGTTATAGCCTTGCATATAGCAAAATGAATAAAGCTCAATGGAGTGAATAGCTTCATGTAGCTGAAACCAAAAAATTGGGACAAGCATAGCTTAATGGAGATGATGTAAGAATTGGCAACAAGTTAATTCCAATAAACTGACCAGTCTTGCCCCAACATGATCACGAATGAAAGTTGCATCGATGCATCGCTCTTCCTCTATAGCTCTCTGTGGCAACAAGAGTGCTTAGAATATAAATTAAATACAATAAGTGTATAAGACAAGTTTCATACATTCATAATAGTCAATGCTGCTCCAACAATATCCTTTTTGTAGCACCAGTTATGGCCAACTTCAGCTTTGCAGCTTCTCCATAATCCTCTCTTAAAATAGCCTCATTCAATTGTGACTGAAATAAGGCCATCACATAGCATGAAACTATCAGCAAAACTAAAGCCACAGTAGTATGAACAAAATTGTACACTAGAACATAATAAACTTGACTCTAACAAGAGGAAATCAAGTTTGGTATATTTAGTTAAGCTTCAACTTCTAATTTAGTGGTGTTGTTTGTGCTACTCTATTTGGGCATAACAAGCCAGAGTGACCATGGTCCAAAACTTTGAACAAGACTGATTTTACCAGCTAGTTGATGGCATATACCATGTGAATCATTTTCATATAACCTTTACAAACCTATAATAAGATCTGAACTAACATTGGCATAAACCAAATTGTGCTAACTATACCAATTTTATGGATCAGTATAACTGTTAGAACCAGCTGATATCATTTCAACTCATCACAAGTGAAAATATTCGTGACCTATACCATATGTTGCTTTCGTTTTTAAAAATCGTTGTTTTAAAAATGCACATGAATACTCATTTTCATTAGATTAGGAGTCTCCAATACGGAAGCTGAAAAATGCACATATGAAAATATTCACCCTTGTTTTATCTCGTATAACAAACAGTAGAGTAGTCTTACGAGGACAAAACCGTCTCAGCATCACCTGTCATGAGGTAAACGAAAGTAACTAAGCAAAACTCAAATTAAAAGTATATGTAAAAAAGTTATTGTAAGACTCAATTTGTTCAGGGGAATATGGTTTGGTTGAAGCAGCAATTCGCCAGCTCCTACTCTGCAAGCAAGTACGTGCTAAATTCAAGAGTAAAGCCAACAAGTAGAAAATTAATGGGTAATTATGAAGAATATTTTACCATTTTTTACTAGCTATTAGCTAGGCCACAATCACTACAGCTGTTCTAGTTATGGAACTTGTTGGCTGATGCCTTCATGTATTCGTCAGTTAAATTTATATCAGAGTTCATAAATTTGAACCATAATGATGAAAAAGATGCACTTAAGGAGGAGACTTAATTTTTTTGAGACTTACTCAATTGGGGATTTGAAAACAAAGAAGCATGCACCAATTGCCAAGTAGCACAGCAAGGGAACAAGCCCCTTTAAGTAATGTGAAGTTCCATCCTGTAAAAGTACCATTAGTTGAGTCTTGCAGGAAGAATTTTGGTTGAATCCTAGCATTTCAAAATAACTGAAAAACAACAATAGAAGTTAGTGTAACTAACAAGCATACCCCAATGAGTTACCTGTAACGTGAATGCTATTACTAATATTGCCATGATCAATGAGCCAGTTTCTAACAGATTAAGATCAAGATCCATCTTGATTCCCGTTATCCAAGCCACCATAACACATAATGGAACCTTAAAAGGGCAAATTAGTACATTGTAAGCTATTCTTTAACATATACACAACATTTCATTTCAAAGCTACATCAAATTAAATCCTTACAACAAACATGGAGATCTGGGTTGCTGAACCAAGGGAAACACCAAGAGTAATATCCTGTGTGAGTTCAACAAGAAAAAATAATTATCACCATGAGAACAATCGTGTTTGACATTTGTTTTCCTTTATTCTTTGATTTGGGTGGATAAGCTAATTCATACGAGCAATGCAAATGTAAGTAATAGAAATGCATTTAGCAGCATCACAAATATGGAAACAATTTGATATGAAATATTATGTTTTAAGAAATTTATACTGACATATTTGCCTTGTGTTGCTCAGCAAGTTATGCACCTTCATGCATCAATATCAGAAACAGTATGATCTCACACATAATGCCCAAATGTTCTTGTGAGTCCAGCTATGTGTATCTATTATGAGAAAATATACAAAGACCAAGTCATTTAGGCTACGTTTGGTTGGGTGTAATGTAATCTAGCTTGTAATGTAATCAAATTTGTAATGTAATGTAATGTAATCTTGATTACATTACTACGTTTGGTAATGTAATGTATGTAATCTTTGATTACAAAGGTGATTACATTCTTTTGTTTGGTGTCCATTATTTTTTATAAGGAATGTAATTCATATTATTATAAAATGACAAAAATATCCTGTGACCTCTATCGACGGTCGTCATACCTCTGCCAGAGTTTGCGGCAGCCATCAGCAACTAGCTGCCGTCGCCATCGTCGGTCGCCGCAGCAGGCCACCGTCTTCGCCAATCGGCGGCGATGGCGACGGCAGGCGGGCGATGGCGACGGCAGGCGGGCGATGACCAGCTGGCAACGGTGGCGGAGGCGGACGGCGATCGGCGGCCGACGATCGACGGCCGGCAATTGGCAGAGGCGGGCGGCCAGTGGCGGCAGGCGACTGGCGGCGACCGGCGGCGGCCGGCGGCGACCGGCGGCGGCCGGCGGCGACCGGCGGCGGCCGGCGGCGACCGGCGGCGGCCGGCGGCGACCGGCGGCGGCCGGCGGCGACCGGCGGCGGCCGGCGGCGACCGGCGGCGACCGGCGGCGACCGGCGGCCGGCGACCGGCCGGCGACGAAGGTCGGCGACCGATGGCGGGCGGCGGTCGACAACAGACTAGGGGTATATTCGGCATTTAAACTTTGGTGAAACAATGACCTCGTAATGTAATCGGATTACATAGCATTTGCTTTGTAATCCAGATTACAAATCTTCACTACATTTTGTAATCCAGATTACATTACATTACAAGTTTTAAATCAAACCAAACAAAATAATCGACTTTGTAATGTAATCTGGATTACATTACAAGGTAGATTACAGACTACCAAACGCAGCCTTAAAGTTTAGTGTTCCAAAAGAAATAAACACGTCGAGTTAGTATAATTTAACCGTTAGCAAGCTCATGATAACATGCACATCAACAACAAAAGAGTCATGAATTAGAATTGCGTACAGATTACTAAAACAATTTTATAAGATAAATTGGCTACATATTGTGATTGCTAACATAAAATGCAGATCATTTGTCTGTAAGTGTTGAAGTACCAATCACAACGCAAGCAGCAGGCAATAAGATCCATCGAACCACCAAACACAAGACGGTTAAGTGGTTACCCATAAATTGGTTTGATACTCCATGGAGAATGAGCAACAGAAACTAGAAACTGTGATGAAGACGGGGATAACTTCAGTATGTCTTTCATCTGGTAAGAAATTGCAGTCCACACAAAGGATCTGAAACCCTGCCAAAGTATATAAAAATGACGATCGAAATTACATCTTTTATAGAGAAATAAGATCAATGAAAACTACCAAAAAGGCAGGTACAAGAATGAATCGACAAAGAAGCCCTACTCTACAAGGTCGGAAATAAGAGCCAAAGGAAGGGAACCTGAGTGAAGTAGACCAAAGTGACGAGCCAAAGGAAGAAAGCTCCGAAGGAGGCCCGCATCCGCGTCGCCCAGGAAATCCACATCTCGATCTGCCGTACGGTGCTCAACTAACGCAGCCCTGAAAACTGGGGGGCGAACAAATCAAGAATGCACTCGACGGCGAGATGACCGGGAAGATTTGCTCCGGAGATTTGGTTTTCCCCTTGGGGATTGGCTTCGGTTCGTCCCCCTCACCCAAACTCCTCCACAATGATGACGAGTTCATGTTCGGAGATCTCAACGACAACATCCTCATCAAGAAGCAGGTAAGATGAAACCCTAATGAGTAAGCAGAGGAAAGAGGTGAAGGGAGACATTAACCTGATGACACTTCCACCGGACAAAAGAGAGAGCATCGACCATGCCCTAGACGCAGTCAAGCTAGCAAACAAGGTTCGGCGAGTTCTCGTCATTGGCGCATGTTTCGGTGAACAAACTCATCACCTTCCTCCACCTCCTCTCCACTTAAAAATTTGTGGAGAGGGGTTCGCCGGAGAGGGGTTGAATGAAGATGCTTAGGTTTTCGGTAGCAGGAGCGTGAAGAGATCGTATGGAGAGAGGGAAATAA
This sequence comes from Zingiber officinale, assembly GCF_018446385.1. Taxonomy (NCBI): domain Eukaryota; kingdom Viridiplantae; phylum Streptophyta; class Magnoliopsida; order Zingiberales; family Zingiberaceae; genus Zingiber; species Zingiber officinale. Next base: position 96,597,185 of record NC_055999.1, on the reverse strand, counting down.
AAATGGATAAGAGGGGTTCAGGAAGGCTAAGGCGGAAAACACGGCGCCAAAAAATTTTTCACAGAGAGGGAAAAACACCGAAAGAATAAAGTAAAAGACAACGGTTTACAAAACTGTTGTCGTATCGCCTAAAAAAGTGCTTAAAGACAACGGTTTTAGATAACCGTTGTTAAATGTGTTGTTGATTTAAAAATATATTGCTCAACGACAACGGTTTTCACAAAACCGTTGTCTTTTGTATTTTATGGGAGCTCAAAGACAACGGTTTTATCTAAAACCGTTGTCTTTTACCAAATTTACAACAGTTTCTTCTAAAACCGTTGTCTTTGTGGTGTTGTCGTTTAACATTTTTGTTGTAGTGCAGGGGGAAAACCCTAGGGGGTGGTAACCCTAGGTTATAGGGGGTGGTAACCCTATACGAAAAGTCTTGGCGGGTCATGAGCTTCAGGCAAAAGTCCTAGGGGGGGTAACCCTAGGTGAAAAGTGTAGGATCGTTAGATTCGATAGAGGGGGGGGGTGAATATCGATTCGAAAACTTAGAGTATAAACGCAGCGGAAAAGTAAAATAGACACAGATGTTTTTTACTTCGTTCGGAGCCTATGACGACTCCTACTCGAAGGCCCGTGGTCCTTGACCACTTTCGTTGGGCAATCACTAACAAGTCGAAATATGATTACAGAATAAGTACAGGAAATGCTAGTGAAAATAAAGCAATACCGACAAGGAAATTAAATCAAAACGGAAGGAGCACTTTGTCGGAGCGTTGTTGGCGTCGCACTGAACGTCGAGCAGCAAGACCAGCAGTAGAAGAGTTCTCAGATGAATTGCATTCTGAAGCTCCTGTCTGGGGCTTCTTTCCGGGCGCCTGGATCCCTTCCGGGCGCCTGGAATGTGACGTAGCTGCTCAAACCGAGATGCTCCACGTGGCGATGCGCAATCAGGATAAAGTTTGCCTCCCGGGCGCCCGGACCTCCGGGCGCCTGGATTCCTTCCGGGCGCCCGGACCCTGTTTTCCCGCAGAATCCGTCCTGCACGACAAACGTTAGTCCGGAGGCAAATATATATCCTGTAAAACAGATTGTTAGCACAATTAAAGTTCAACAAAGTAATAGCAAAGAGTATGACTTAGATTCCATCTTTCCGAGACCGGAATCTAGTCACGATCTCGACTTAGACATCCGAAATGGATCTAAGCCGGATCGACGCCTAATGTTCCCTTCCCGGGAACGCGTCCTCGCAGTCACTCCCCTCCAGTGACTTACCTTACTTACCTGCCAGACGTCCGGTCAGCCCTTCGACCCGTCTGGACTTCTCGCCAGCTATCCGGTCAGCCCGTTGACCTAGCTGGACTTCTCGCCAAGCGTCCGGTCAGCCCGTCGACCCGCTTGGACTTCTTGCCAGCTATCCGGTCAGCCCGTCGACCTAGCTGGACTTCTTGCCAAGCGTTCGGTCAGCCCGTCGACCCGCTTGGACTTCTTGCCAGCTATCCGGTCAGCCCGTCGACCTAGCTGGACTTCGTGCCAGACATCGGGTCAGCCCGTCGACCTGTCTGGACTTCTCCTGCACACTGGATCAAAGTGTCAGACAACAACAAAACTAACTTAACCTGATTTGTCATTCATCAAAACCTGGGTTAAATCATTAGTGCTAACCGCACCAACAAAAAGTCCTGGTGTTGCGAACCAGGTGAAAAACTGGACCAGCCGGGAAGCGGAAGTCCAGTAGAAAGTCTGGAAGCTTCGAACGCTGAGCAAAAGTCCAGTCGATCTGGAGGATCGCACTGGAAATAGGTAAATCTCCTGAGTGGAGTAGGTGAGGATGCATTCCTCGTAGAGGGAACAGTAGGCGTCGGGTCGACCTAGGGTTTCTGGTCGGAAATCCGAAGTCAGACCCGAGCAGTCCGATGACTATCGACAATTTCATTTATCATATTATTTCTGTGCTAACTTGGTTTTGCAAGATGTGTTTTGTATTTGTGGACTAACATGTTTTGCAGGGCCAAAATTCAGAACTCAGCCTCGAATGAACAGTGTCCGAGGCGCCTCCATGGAGCTTGGAGGCGCCTCGGGTGCTAGCCGAAGACAGCTGTCCAGAAATGCTGGAGGCGCCTCAGAAGGGCTTGAAGGCGCCTTGGACTGGCCTGAAGGCGCCTTGAGGAGGATAAGCGCAGAAGGAGTCTGCTCTGATCCGTGCGGCTGACTCGCTAAGTTTGAGGCGCCTCGGAGGGGTTTCAAGGCGCCTTGAGCACTGTTTAAAAGGGTGTTTCGAGCAGCAGCTAGATACAACGATTTCCAAGCTTTCTTTCTTCAACGTGCTGCTACAAAAGACGCCCGGAAGTGTTGCTACAAGATCCCGACGACCCGAAGCTCCTAAATACTGTTCTTGTCGTCGGTATAATTAGTCTTATTATTGCTTTCACTTCAATTGTACTTCACAACTGTAATTCTTCTTGCGATACTATAGTTGTTGCCCATCGAAAGCGGTCAACGACCGCGGGCCTTCGAGTAGGAGTCGAGATAGGCTCCGAACGAAGTAAATTCTCGTGTCTTCTGTGTGTTTGCGCATTTTACTATTTCCGCTGCGTTATTACTCATATTTTACAAAATCGATTGTGAAAGCCACGAGCGCTATTCACCCCCCCCCCCCCCTCTAGCGCTTTCGATCCAACATTTATAGCCCTAATCCGGGCAACTAGAAGGGTTCTAGATGCCTGGGTGTAGATAAACTTTTATCCATGTTGCAACAGATTGCGACATCATGACAAATGATAAGTTTTGGGGTTTGGGTGTCTGGACCAAGTCCGGGCGCCTGGACTGGGCTGAACCAACCCATGACCAGGGCTTGCACCTGAGGTGCCCTAGCTGCCCTGGGTGATCCGCGAGCCCGAACCAGAGTCAACTCCTAGTTGACTTTTTGTATAGGTCTTCTACTCCGATTCCGTTCTCTTGGATGATTTCGGCCATCCGAAATAGGGCTCACCCGAAACCCATTTTCCGGCCTTCTTGAGCAATATTCCACTCCAGCTTCTTATCCCTCGAAAACGATGTGCGTCTCCTTCTCATCTGCCAGCGTACTCTTCTTCAACGCCTTATCTCTTGGATGCACCGAGTCCGTCGACTCTCTCCCGTGTCATCCTTCTCGCTAGCCGCGCCTTTTGCTCGACCTCCTATGCTCCTAAATTTCTGCACACTCAGACACAGAGCATCAAAACACAATAAGACCTAACTCTAATTCGGTTGACCATATCAAAACTATCTCGGGGGTAGTAACAATCCTCCTTTTTTGATGTGCATCAATCCGAGTTAGAGTTAGGGTAAAAAAATATAAAGGTAATAAAATAACAGTTAAAACTAGAATTTTATAATTTACAAAATTAACCTCCCCCTAGATTTAAGCTCTCATCTCTCATTCTTCCCCTTTGATCGCAACAAAAATAAAGTCGAGGAAAAATAACGTTAGAAAAAATTTACAACTTTTTCTAAGGGTTAAGGAAAAATAAAGTTGAGGAAAAATAATGTTAGAAAAAAATTGTAACATTTTCTAAGGGTTATAAAAATAAAACTTTTATAAAATAATTTTCTAACAAATCTGAATTTTCTAAGATTTAATCATATTTATAAAATTAATTTGTGTAGAACCATAATTATTATAAGTTAAATTTTAAAATTTGATATGTATATAAATAAATTTCTAAATTTTTTAAGTATTGAGAATATAATGCACAACAATTGAAAAAAATAAAATTTTCAAAGATAAGTTTTCAAGATTTTTTAACTTTAAAAATAAAGTTTTTGGTAATTAATCCATAGAAAATTTATTATTTATAAAAAATTTTAAAAAAAAATATTTTCAAATTGAATTTCAAGGGATCTATCACTATAAAAAATTTGGATAAGAATTTCAAAAAGAAGGATTGTACGAAAAATATTTAAAATAGATATGATTCTTTTTGAAAATAAATATTTAAAAATAGTTTTTAATCTACAAATCATTCTAATTTTTCTCATTATTCAAAATATAATGGTAATTCCTCAAAAAATTAGGTTTGTCAAAATACATATCCAAAACATTTTAAATTTTAAATTATGGCTTTTCAATAAAAAAATTCATAAAATAATTTTTAATCAAAAAACAATTCTAAAAAATTTAATACTAAGAGATTTTCCATTCTAGCATAGAAAAAAATTCAAAGATAAATATTAACGGTAAACATATGAACTTAATTTTGAAAGTGAAATTCATATTTATAAAACATGCATAATCATTTATTTTAGACTAAGCAAGATCTGGGGACCCAAAATAAATTTTTACCTACTAGGTTGACAAGAAATTTCTTGGGTACATATTTTTGGGACACATTTCTAATTTGACCTTTATAATATTCAAGATACCAATTTAGGATTCTATAATTTTTCCAACTATTTTGATTATCACATGCAAAGTTTCTTGATTTTTTAATTTGGTCCTTCAATTTTTCATTTTTCATCTTTTAATTTATCATATATTTCTAAGGGGCATGTACTTGATAAGATTGTTTTTAATTCAAAAAATTCCTTTTTTAAATTATTATTTTTTGATTTTAGCTTACATAATGATCTAGTCATTGATTTAATACATGAATATAACTAATCAGGGGTAGTAAGCATACCTCACTTACCAGATTTGCTCTGAAGTTTATTTCTTTCTCCTTGCTGTAACTTTCTTTTGAGGAGCCCCCCCCTTCGTCTATGATCTTCTCCTGGTGACTTGCCATCAGTACAAGTCCACCGTACTCCTCCAAATAAGATTCTGATGACGACTCATCCTCAGTCGCCTTCAGATTTTTTGTGCTTTCTTGTTGTACTTGGTCCTTTCTTGTTGTCCTTCTTCTTCATCTTTGGGCAGTCTTCCTTGATGTGTCCTTCTTCATTATAGGTATAGCATCTTATCTTCCTTGCTCTTCTTTTCTTTGCCTATACTTGATTAAACTTATTAATTCTAAAAAATTTCTTAAATTTTCTTATCATATATGTTATTTCATCATCATCGAAGGAGGTGTCGGCGTTTGATTCATCCTTGTTGATTTTTAGAGTAATATTATTTAATTTTTCTACTTCTTGAGAATCTATATAGCGAGACTCGTGAAGTTCAAAAGTTGAAAATAAGTTTTCAAGAGTACTTATCTCGAGGCCCTTAGAGATGTAGTAAGCATCTACTAAGGTTGACCACTCTTGAGTTCTCGGAAAGAGTTAAGTGTGTACCTTAAAGAGTCACGATTTGTTACCTTTCTTAGAGGTTGTTGAGCTGAGTGATCAGGTCTTTAATCCTTGCATGGAGTTGGACTACTTTCTATCCCTTGCTCATCTAGAGGTTCGTCAGTTGGCTTCGGAGGATGCCCCGCTTTGCCAGTTTGGCTTCCAAAGTACCTTCGTGAGGCTTTAGGAATTTCTCTCAAACATCTTTGGCAAATCGTAGCTTCTGATCTAGTTGACCTCCTGGGGCGGAAGTACACTAAGCAGATTGAACTATGCTTTTTTCCATTAGCCACGAAGTCAGCTTGCTCCTTCTTCGTCCATGTGTACTCTTCTTTCTCAGCTCCGTGCTCATCCGTAGGTGCTACAAAACCTTATTTTATAATTAATAGAATTTCAAAGTAGGTTTTGAATAATACCTCCATGCACTTCTTCCACATTGAGAAGTCTCCCTCAAATTTCGCCCAGTAGATGCTGGATCTAGCCATTTCTTTTACTTCAGATGACAGTTAGTCCTTCTGAAGCGAGCCTGGCTCTGATACCACTTGCTAGGACCCGTGCGACCGACAAGAGGGGGTGAATTGACCTTCAAAAAGAAAATAACACCTTTCTTGATCTTTTGAAATATTGAAGCACTTGTATACAAAGAATTGATTAAGTAATTAAAAGAAAGAGGTTACCGATTTTACTTAGTTACAACCGGAAAGTTTGTTAATCCAATACTTTGAAACACTAATCAAATTCTCCTTTCGTCATAGGCGGAGAAGTCTCTTACAAGCATTAGAAGCACACAATCAAAGCAGTAAACAGTAAAAAAACTCGTGTACAAGTAATTTTGAACTACTAAGATCAGGGTTGTATTTATAGCCCTGATCCTGACACCTTGAAGGGTTCCAAGCTCCTGGGTGTAGATAAACTTTTACCCATAGCGCAACAGATCGTGACAGCATGGAAAATGATAAGTTTAGTGGTCCGGGCGCTTGGATCAGGTTCGGGCACCCAGACTGGGCTGAACTAGCCCGTGACCAGGGCGCGCGCTGCCCTGCGTGATCCTAGCGCCCGGAGTCCGAGTGCCTGAAATAGCTCTGGGCGCCCGGACTAGAGTCAACTCCCAATTGACTTTTTGTATGTGTCTTCTACTTCGGTTTTGTTCTCATGGGTGAGTTTGACCATCCGGAATAGGGCTTACCCGAACTCATTTTTCGACCTTCTCAAGTAGTCTTCCACTTCAGCTTCTCATCCCTCAAAAACGCCACGCACCTCCTTCTTGTCTGCCAGCGTACTCTTCTGCAGTGCCTCATCCTTGGGACGCACCGAGTCCGATGACTCTCTCCCGTGCCATCCTTCTTGCCAGGTGTATCATTCGCTCGACCTTCTGTGTTCCTAGGTTCCTGCACACTTAGACACAAGGCATCAAAACACAACAGGACATAAATCTAGTTTAGTTGACCACATCAAAACTACCTCGGGGTACTAATATAATTTTGCTACCTTCAAACTCCACTTGTTTGGTACCATCTGTTGGAGCAATTTAGGTGCCCTAGGTTTTGATGTTTGGGCAAAGGTTTAAGTTAGGTTTATTGTTGTATTTAATATGCATTATGAGTGTGCAGGATATAGGTACAACAAGGAAAGTCCAAGTGTGATCTTGGCAAATGAGGAAAGTCCAAGGATGAGTCTTGGCGGTGTAAGTCCAAACATGTAGTCTTGGCAACGTAAGTCCAAGTGTGACTTGGCAATGGATGAAGTCCCAGAGGCGCAACCTCTTGGCAAAGGAAGACCCGACAACAATGACAAGGCCGATGGAAGTTCTATAAGTCAAGACGTGAAGGATGGAGAGGCATCCGAGGGATGCAAGGCTGATGGAGAAGGCTAGATCTAGGTTGGTCGGGCGAGGACGAGTGCTGAGTGAATGTACTCGGGGGTTAAATCCTAGGATTAAGGTTCCACTGTATCATCAATGTAGCATTACTGTAGCGTCACTATAGCAATACTGTAGCGTTACTGTAATAGTACTGTAGCAATCGACTGGTGTTTTCATCAGTCAACTGGTAGTCGACCGTTGGCTTGTAACGGTCGAATTTCACTTTGGATCAGTCGACTGGTGGTTGTACCAATCGACTGGTGGTGGGGAAAATAGTAGGTGTTTTCCTCTCGAGCTCTATTTAATAGAGTCCGGGGTTCTTGGCCAAGGTTGACGAAAATAAAGGTGGTTATCCCCTATTAGAGTCTCCAAGGTCTTCTTGAGTGATCAAGAGCTTATGCGAGTTTGTGGCGAGGTTTCTCCACCCACAAGGAGCTACTCAAGCTAGCCGGAGGTTTTCCGGGGAGTCATCCACCTATGGATCAGAATCGTCCACCTTACGGACAGTCATGGAGTAGGAGCTTCATCTCCGAACTACGTTAAACAACGTGTTAGGTTTGCTTTCTTTTGTTAGTGTTTGTCTTATATTTCTGCTGTGCACACTAACCATTGTAGGAAGCGACGTTTTGGGTGAGACGCTATTCACCCCCCTCTAGCAAACATCAAGATCCTAACAAGTGGTATCAGAGCTAGGTTAGCTCTTGTTGGACTAATCGCCAAGAGAGCGGCTAGAGGAAGAAGATGAAATTGGAGGGACCTCTCGGATGAGACATCTGAATCCCACCTCCATACGAGCGCGAGGACTTTGATTATTGGAGGAAGCCCATGGAGATGTGGTTCTAAATGAATTGGTACCAATGGATTGTGTTGAAGGAACTATTTAAAGCTTCAACAGATAAGAAGGGACGATATTGGACCGAGAAGGAAAGGGAGCAACCAGAGATGGAAAAGGAGGTAACTAGAATTTTAATTAATTTATTACCTCATAATGCAGTATTGAATGTAGGTGAATATGAGAACGCAAGAGACCTTTGGAAAAAGGTAAATGCGCTTTATGAGAGTCCTACACAAATCCAAGAAAAGGAGGAGCCCAAGGAGAATGACTCATTGGTCCAAGAAGAGAAGGACCAATCGAATGTTGACATGGGTTCAACATCCAAGGAGGAGAAGGAAGATGAGGAGGTGTCATCCACATCTTCAAGGGAGGATGAAGTGGAACCATCCACATCTTCAAGTGAAGAAGAAGAAGAAGAGCAATCCAAGGATGAGGAGATCTTGGAAGCTCAACCCTCAACCTCAACTACCAAGAAGAGCGAGAAGAGCCACATCAAATGGTTTGAGTGTGGTAAGATGGCTCATTACAAGAGTAGGTGTCCTTCGCTCAAGAAAGTAAAGGAGGTAATCCCAAAACTTAGTAAAGTTACTTTAAGAACTAATGTGGGTTGTAGGGATGGAGTCAAGGAGAAGAAGCATATTCGATACTTCACATGTGATGAGTGGGGTCACTACCACACAAAGTGCCCAAGAAAAGGAGAGCTCAAGAAATTGGTGCACTTAAAGAAGTGGGAGAAGAAGAGAGCTTCAAGGGTAAGGGAGGTAAACCCTAACTTGAATTCAAGTTCAAATTCAAATTCCTCCATGCATGTTAGAAATAATATGAATTATTTGCCCATGCATATTTATGGTTTTAGATATAATGATAGGAATAGGGTTAATGTAGGTGATAACCCTAGGAAATCATTTTCAAATGATAAATCTAAAAGGAAACAACCTATCTTGCCTAAGGAGAAGAAGGTGGTTGAAAACCTAGGCATTAATTCCAAGAAGGGAGGACACATGCCTAGGAAGGGTAGGTATAGGAATGTCCATGATGGACATGTTGATTCTAGGGTTAGAACCCTAGAATTGGAAAATCAATCCTTGAAGGCAAAGCTTGAGGAAATGGAGAAAGTCCTAGAGAAATTCATGATTGGACCTAAAGGACTTGACATGTATTTGGGTGGTCAAAGATCCAAAAATGTTAAATTGGGTCCCTCCAAGACCAAAAGGAGGTCAAGTACTAAGGTGTCACATGACATTGGTAAGGGACGAGTGACCAAAGATAAGGGAAAGTCATCCAAGGCCAATAAGAAGGAATATACTAGGGTGACATATAATTACGGCAAGGATGAGGTGTCCAAGGTTAAGGACAAGAAGAAATTAACCAAAGACAAGGTGTCTAAAGTTAAGAAGGTGAGTTTTGTAGGTCAAGTGTCACCCAAGGTGCATCGAAGTGGCCTAGCCATAGTGGACAAGTCACTAGAGAGGTGGCTAAGACTAAGAGCTCTAGAGGGAGCTCAAAGAGTCTTTGGGATATATGGTAAATGAATCTCAAACGGACCATGCTTGGGACTCAAAATGGGTTATCAAGTGTGCCAAAGTAGTTTAGAGATAAACTTGAGTCTCAAATCCAAGAAATTGACACAATTAGGTTGAGTATCATGCATGAAAATATGAAAAAGGTTTCATATTACATGAAAATTAGTTTTGGATATATATATATATATATATCATATAAACTAATACTAGGGATGCATTATGGTTTAGTATGGGCAGATACATAAAGAAGAAGCCAAAACTAGGACTTTAGGTCAAGGTTCAATTGAATTATTTAGCTAGTTTTGAATTTTATGTCAATCTTAGGATCTATGATAAATATATTTTTATATATATTTTTCCCAAGTAGACATGAATAAAATAGACATCTCCACAAAATTTTGAGATTTTTTGGAGGTCAGTGGAGTTTCTGGTGCATTTCTGAAGCTGGGTCAAGGTTGATTTTTACATAAATAGAGTACCAATCGACTGGTACAGTTACCAGTCATCTGGTAATAGTATTTTTTAGCACAGAAGGTCTCTGTGAGCTCATTTTGATGAGGACAGTCGACAGGGGCTTATACCAGTCGACTGGTAACACTGTTCATGAGCACAGAATGTCTTTGTAAGCTCGTTTTGATGATGCCAGTCGACTGGGACTTATGACAGTCGACTGATACAATCTGAAAATATTTTTTAGCATTAGAAAATGACCAAAAGAGTGGTGAATATGTATGTAATCTTATGGGGGATTAATACATGATGTTTATGGTCATTAGAGGTCAAAGAGTCCAATTATTGGAATATTGTTGGAGTTCTTTTCGATGTATGGAAAAGGGGGAGAAGTTTAGATTTAAGTAGAACTTACATACCTTTGCAAAAAAAATCCTAACTCAAGGGGGAGGTTAGGTGAAGGGGTAGCAATTGCTCATTTATTTACAAAGGGAGAGAAGGTTGCCTTTTGCGGGGGAGCTTAGCTGAAGGAGGATCCTATGATTAGGTTCCATGATTTATGCATGTGTAGATTGCATGTTTATTTGCATTATTATTGCTATATTGTTTCCCTAACTTAAACGGGTTGTCAAACATCAAAAAGGGGGAGATTGTTGGAGTAATCTAGGTGCCCTAAGTTTTGATATTTGGGCAAAGGTTTAAGTTAGGTTTATTATTATATTTGATATGCATTGTGAGTGTGCAGGATACAGGTACAACGAGAAAAGTCCAAGTGTGATCTTGGCAAAGGAGGAAAGTCCAAGGATGAGTCTTGGTGATGTAAGTCCAGGCATGTAGTCTTGGCAACGTAAGTCCAAGTGTAACTTGACAATAGATGAAGTCCGGAAGGCGCAACCTCTTGGCAAAGGAAGACCCGACAAAAATGACAAGGCTGATGGAAGCTCCAGAAGGCAAGACGTGAAGGATAGGGAGACATCCGATGAACGCAAGGATGATGGAGGAGGCTAGAAGGCTAGGTCTAGGTTGGTCGGGAGAGGACGAGTGCTGAGTGAATGTACTAGTGGGTTAAATCTTAGGATTAGGGTTTCATTGTAGCGTCAATGTAGTATTACTATAGTGTTACTGTAGCAATATTGTAGCGTTACTATAACAGTCGACTGGTATTTTCATCAGTCGACTGGTAGCCGATCGTTGGCTTGTAATGGATGAATTTCACTTAGGATCAGTCGACTGGTGGTTGTACCAGTCGACTGGTGGCGGAGAAAATAGTAGGTGTTTTCCTCCCGAGCTCTATTTAATAGAGCTCGAGGTGCTTGGCCAAGGTTGACAAAAATAGAGGTGGTTAACCCCTATTAGAGTCTCCAAGGTCTTCTTGAGTGATCAAGAGCTTGTGTGATTTTGTAGCGAGGTTTATCCACCCACAAGGAGCTACTCGAGCTAGCCGGAGGTTTTCCAGGGAGTCATCCACGGACGGATTGGGATCGTCCACCTTATGGACAACCGTGGAGTAGGAGCTTCATCTCCGAATCACGTTAAACAACGTGTTAGGTTTGATTTCTTTTGTTAGTGTTTGTCTTGTATTTCTTCTGTGCACACTAACCATTGTAGGAAGTGACATTTTGGGTAAGACACTATTCATCCCCCCTCTAGCGAACATCAAGGTCCAAACACCATCTGACTACAATATTTGTTTAGAAGTTACCTTCCTAAACATGGTATCTTCATCAAAAGTGATATCCCTGTTGAAGATGACCTTCTTTGTTTCTGGACGCCAAAGACGATAGCCTTTAACACCTGAGGTGATTCCCATGAAGATTGCCTTCTTTGCTCTTGGATCCATCTTTGACTCCTTAACATGATAGTATATGGTGGAACCAAATACATGTAATAAATCATAATATGTATCAGGTTCTCTAAACCATTTCTTTATTGGTGTTTTACCATTTATAGTAGTTGACGGTAAACGATTAACAAGGTGAAAAGAATATACCAAAGCCTCAGTATAAAATTCTTTGTTTAACCCAGCATTAGAAAGCATACATCAGACCTTCTCCAACAATGTTCGATTCATATGCTCTACCACTTTATTCTGCTGCGATGTATTTTTGACAGTGAAGTGTCTAATAATACATTCATTTTCACATACTTTTAAAAAAGAATCATTTTTAAATTCTCCACCATTATCTGTAAGGAGAAGTTTGACTTTTCTGCCAATTTGAGTCTCCATCATTTTTCCATTTAAGGAAAGTTCCCAAAACCTCATCCTTAGTCTTCATTGTATACACCCAAATTCTTCGGGAAAAATCATCAACAAAGGTAACATAATAGTATTTTCCTCCCAAAGAAGTTGTCTTGGAAGGTTTCCATACATCTGAATGAACATAATCCAAAATACACTCAGTATTATGGATTCCTAAACCAAATTTTACCTTTGTTTTCTTCCCTCATATACATTGCTCACAAAAATCCAATTTGCAAGCATGTGCTCCTTTCAATAAGCCTTGATCTATCAACAATTTCAAGGATTTTTCTCCAATATGCCCCAAGCGCATATGCTATAACTTGGTTGCTACTGACTCTTGTTCATTAGTAGAAGCTGTTACTACTGTTATCCCAATAATCGTACTACCCAAAAAATAATACACATTATTTATGTTCCGGATTCCCTTCATTATCACAAGTGCACCAGATATGATCCTCATTATCCCATCTTTTGCCCTCACTTCGAAACCTTTTGACTCTAAGGTTCGTACAAAGATGAGATTTCTCATCAATCTAGCAAGTAATGAACACATGTTAAGGTTTTGACTGATCCATCCTGGTTCCTCAGGGAAATTGAATCAATCTCATATGTATTAAGAGGGAACTTATTTGCTGTGTAGACAACTCCACCTTCTAGTTCTTTAAAATTAGAAAACCATTCTTGATTGGAGGACATATGGTGACTACAAGCCGAATCTAGCAACCATGAGCTAGAATTACCGGTTAATGGTGTTGCAACAATTGAAAGGTTTGAATTTGCATCATCACACTAAATTACATTTGACTCTGCGACACCCTTTCTCTTTATAGGGTTGCTTTTATTTTTAAATTTAGGATAATCTTTCTTCTAGTGCCCTTTTTCTCGACAATAGGCACATTCATCTTTACTTAATTTGGACTTTAACTTATATCTTCCTTTCCATCCTTTCTTTTGACTCTGCGAACGACCTCTAACAGCAAGAGCTTCTACTTCTACACTTATGTTTCCTTGCTTTTCTTTCTTTCTCAATTCATAACTATATAAGGCATCAGTTGCCTCACTAAAAGACACATCAACCTTCCCTTTAAGTAGAGTAGTTTCAAGATACTCAAACTCATCAGGAAGGAAGTGATGCCATCAACATTAGAGCTCACATCCATATTCGTCAAATTAGTTACCAGCTGATTAAAACTAGTAATGTGATCATTCATAGTGGTACTTGAAACATAGTTAAAGCTGAACAATCTCTTCTTCATGTAGAGTTTGTGCTGACTGCTTTCTTCAAGAAATTTTCCTCCAATCCCGTCAATAATCTATTTGTAGAAGTTTCTTTAGAAAATGCATACTTTTGCTCTCTAGAAAGGCATGATCGAATAGTACCACATGTCATTCTATTGATGTCACGCCCCAGGTAGTCCAACTAGAAGAAATTTCGACAGCATCTCCCCTGTACGGGTGATAATATGAAACTTCCTACAACCATCCAGATACATCGGCCAACACGGTCGGAACAATAACAGGAACAATAACAATAAAAATAAGCAAACACCCACACAGTTTAATAATAAAACTAAACTAATGCAACGATAAGGAAAACCATCTCAAAAATCCTACTCAACTATACCCATAAAGCTCAAAACTTATATCCTACTCAACTACACCCATAAAACACAAATCACAACGGTAATTAGGGATCATACAAGATCCAAGTGCCAAAAATCTAGAACAAGTCTAAAACACAGTTTAGATAGTATAATAAGAAAAATCAAAAGACCAAATAAATATCCTCGCGATCTGCAGGGGACTAACGATTGGAACTCTCCGGACAACCTCAACCTGAAAATAGTAATAACAATGGGGTGAGTCAACTCCTCAGCGGGTAACTGCTGACATGCATAGTAAGAAAATAACCAATAGCAATAATTATGCATACAGTCTCCTGATATAGAAATGATAAATGCAAACTGAAATATATAGGAGAAAAAATGTACTAACCAGGACCTGGTGTATGGATAATAGACCGAGAGATATAGAAATCTTGTATGCATGTCAAACATATGCATCCACCAAATATGCAGCATATAAGTGCAGCAAACACAAGAAATAAATGCATCAATGCGTATGATGCCAATGACATATCCTGGTCACCCCTACTGCCAGTCAGTCGTCTCACACACGATGATGAGACTGAGTGGGTAGGGCTGTGACAATTGTGCACTTTGCCATCACTGCTCCTAATGAGTGACCGAGTGGATGGGATGTTGTCGGAGTACACCTTTCCTCCTTACCCCAAATCATAAGTAGGGGAGCTCAATGCTCTCATCTCCTTGAGCCAGTCCAGAGGAGGGATCCCTGTCCTGCTACAATGCTGCATCACACTGCCCATGAGTGGACCAACGGAGCCCTTGACAGAGCAACCTGCTGCAACACACCCTTCCTGATAGAAACCACTAACTCATGAGTGGTTGTGTGTGCAGATCCATGTAATTGGCGATGTGCTCAACAATAATGGAGCCAACAATCGCACAACATGCAATCATGCGAGATGATGCATGACACTAAGCATGGAAATATCCTGATCCTATCCATCTCTATATAATGTGTACCATAGGATAAATGAATCAAATCAATGGTCTAGGTGTTGGATGCTACTCGGAAAACCTAATGGTTCCACTGTACAAAAATTTTGTACAAAGGTCTGAACCTTTTCCTAGCTACCATGTGTTCTTTTAAATTAAACTTGGATCGCCTGCGGAACTTAACACGTTTGATCCAAAGTTTAATCTATTTGTTCTTTTAGGTTTAGACTTGGATCTCCTGCGAAACTTAACACGTTCGATCCAGATCACCTAGATTATTAATTTCATTAAATATTAGTTTCCAAAATTGGCTTCCAGGACTGCATGGCGAGGCACATGGCCTTCTTGGATATGGGAACAACCACCACCGCCTAGACAAAGCCTTTTAAGGAAAGTTAATATTTAATTTCCTTAAATAACTTTAGGTCAACTGAAAGGAACAATCAAATCACAAGGAAAAGAAAAACAAAAGAATACTACATCGAAAACATATTCGAAATACTAGAATCGTATGCCTCTTGTATTTGGTATTTTTACATGAAGATGCAACTAGTATGATGCGGAAATAAAATACTAGTATACCTTTTCTTTTGCAAGCAAAAACCTCTAGATCTTCTACCGTATTCCTCTTCTAACCTCGGACGTTGTGTGGGCAACGGTCTTCCGAGATGAGAAACCACCAAAGCACCTTCTTCTCCTCCTTGCAAGGTTCGGCCAAATCAAGTGTACCTCCAAGGAAGAAGAGAAACCACCACCAATGCTCCAAGGGATGAAAGCTTTCTCTCCTTCTTCTCCAAGCTAGAAAACCGGCCACCACTTGATCTCCAAGAGGAAGAAGAGATTCGACCACAACAAGGAGAAGAGAGAGCTTGAAGGGGCCAGCCACACCAAGGAAGAAAAGAGGGAGAAGAATAATAAGGTTGTGTCTCTTGAAGGCACCCCAACCCCCTCTTTTATAATCCTTAGCTTTGGTAAATAAGGAAATTTGATTACAATAAAAATTTCTTAACTTTCCATGACATGAATTAATTAAGAAAAATAAAACAAAATTTCCTAAATCTTCATGTCATGGCCGCCCACATCAATAAGAGCAAACAAGGCAATTTCAATCAACAATTAAAATTCCTTATTTGTCTTCAGAAAATTTAAAAAAATAAAATTTCCCTTTAAAATCCCTTCATGGTTGATAAAAAGAAATTTCTATAATTTTAATTTTTCTACATGTGAATAATTTATAAAGAAGACAAATAAAACAGGGGCGGATTTACCTAATGGCCCGAGGGGGCCACGGCCCCTCCAAAATTTTTAAATAATATTATTTTTATATTAATTTTTTAAAAATAGTTTAGTATATATATTATTTAGCCCCTTTACAAGGTAATATGTATTATTGGTCTAATGGTATGTAGAATAGTTTGTCAAACGCACCTCTCAAGTTCGAATCCTTAGAGGACTTTTTTTTTCATATTTCAATTAAATGTATATTATTCATGAAAGTTAGGAAGGATTATTATTATATAATATATTTAATAATTATTTTAATTTTGTCACTTATATATGGCCTCCCCAAACTTAAAATCTTAGATCCGCCCCTGAAATAAAATATCTTTCCAATCTACAAATAAGGAAAGAGATCTAATCTCTTTCTTTAATCTTTTGTAGATCCTTTTAAAAGAGATATTTTAATTTTAAATCTCTCCAATAAATTATATCTTTCACATAAGAAAATTCTTTTTCTTTCACATAAGAAAATCTCTCCTTCTTCTCCAAGCTAATTAAAATTTCTTTTTAAGGTGGACCTATGAGTGATGTAGATGAGATCTATCCCTCCTATATGACGGGAGAAACATCGATATTCTTGATAGAGTGAGACCACGAAGTGCATGACCATGTCCAAATAAGTCAATATGAGATATTGAGCTCATTTGATTTAATGAGTCTACTTGGAGTTCAAGATTTAGATTGATTAGAGGATGACACGGTCTATGCCTCATATTGATCAATCTAGATGTCTAGGATAGAAGGACATTTGTCATATATTGTGAGGAGTCACAATTAGTAGTCACAAGGTGATGTTGGATCTCAACATTCTTGTAACTTGGGTAGTAATGATGTGTTGCTAGATACGGCTCATTACTTATGCTCCTAAATGGGTTTAGGGTCATTGTCAACGTTACAAGAACCTATAGGGTCACACACTAAGGACAATTAGATGGAGATTAGGTTCATATGATGAACCAAGAGGATTAGATTCATTTGATGAATCAAATTAGATTAAGAGTAATCCTAATTGGGCTAACTTGAGTTGGACTCAAGTTGATTCATGTATTCAATGAGTCTAATTTAGATTATGACTCATTAGATCAACTTAATTTAATGAATTAGATTCATTATATTAAGTTGGCTTGAATCAAATGGTTAGATTAGATCAATCATGGAAGAGATTTGGTCAAGTTTGACTTGACTTGAGAGGAAGATAAAAGTCAAGTTTGACTTGACTTTATGCCACCTCATTGGTGAGTTGGCATTGATGTGGACTAATGATGTTACTCCACATCATCATGGGGTGCCACCTCATGGAAGTTACAAAGTCATTCTCTTTAATGGCTTCACATTAATTGCACTTAATGCAAAAATATGGGGGTTACACTTGGAAAGTGGCCGGCCACTTTTGAATGGGAAGAGAATTCATTTTTCTCATTCTAGTGCATTCACATCTTCTTCCTCTTGGAGCTCTTTCTTCTCCCTCTCCTCCTCTCTTGGCCGAACAAGACAAGGTGCTAGCACACCTTTGTTTGGTCTTCTCCATCAAGGATTGTTCGTGTGGATACTTCTAGAGGACCATACGCTTGACAGTCTAGAGATCCGGCACCTTGGACGAGTGGGACTCGCGAAGGGCGCGCTTCAAAGGTATAACCTTTTTCTTCATGTAGATCTAGAAGTAGATCTAAGTAGAAACTCATACATGTAAATTTTTGAAATCTATCCTTTGCACGAGATCCAGTGGCATGGGTGATTCGGGGTTTCCGCGAAGCGATTTTCGCGACGCGAAAATATGATTTTCGCGGCCCGAAAAACCCAACATAATGGTCTTACTCAATACACTCTAAGTGTACTAGTGTAATTATATAGTTAAGATAAACTAATTCCTAATTACACTACGACCTTCCAATGGATTGTTCCTTTCCATTTTGGTCGTGAGCTACTGTTTATAATTTATAAGGTACTGATAACATCATCCTCTGTATGTGGCACCACATACTATGTTATCTACAATATAAATTAATTGAACAACTACAACTAAATGTAGACAATTTGACCAAATGAGATTCTTTATTCAAAATAAATGTTTACAAAAGCTTAGGCTTTCAGTATACACTCTAACAATCTCTCACTTATACTAACGACTAAGCTGCCATATCTTCTGCCATACATCTGATTCCCATTCCCTCCACATGCCGATCGAAAGCTTTTGCTGGAAGGCCCTTAGTGAAAGGATCTACCAGGTTATCTGTTGATGCAATCTTGGCGATGACAACTTCTCCTCGCTTCACGATATCTCGTATCAGGTGGTACTTGCGCTCTATATGTTTACTTGCCTTATGGACTCATGGTTCCTTCGAGTTTGCAACTGCATCGCTATTATCACAATAAATTGTGATGATTTTGGGCAAATCAGGAATCACATCTAAGTCCATTAGAAAGTTCCTGAGCCATACTACTTCTTTAGTCGCCTCAGAGGCTGCTACATACTCAGCTTCCATGGTTGAGTCTGAAACGCATTTCTGCTTAATACTCCTCCATGCAATGGCTCCACCTCCCAAAGTAAACACATAGCCTGATGTAGACTTACTGTTGTCCCTATCTGATTGGAAATCTGAATCCGTGTAACCCACAGGGAGCAAATCGTCTGCTTGGTAAACTAGCATATAATCTCTAGTCCTTCTCAGGTACTTTAATATATGCTTTACCGTAGTCCAATGTCCTTGTCCAGGGTTACTCTGATATCTGCTAACCATGCCCACGGCAAAACAGATATCAGGTCTCGTACATAGCATTGTATACATTAGACTTCCTACAGCCGAAGCATAAGGAACTGCTTTCATGTCCTCTATCTCCTTTGATGTCTTCGGAGACATCTCTTTAGATAGAGATACTCCATGCCTAAAAGGTAAGAAACCTTTCTTGGAATCCTGCATGCTAAAACGAGCAAGAATTGTATCTATATATGAAGCTTGGGACAGACACAACTGTTGGTTGCTACTCGGAAAACCTAGAGGTTCCACTGTACAAAAATTTTGTACAAAGGTCAGAACCTTTTCCTAGCTACCATGTGTTCTTTTAAATTAAATTTTGGATCGCCTGCGGAACTTAACACGTTTGATCCAAAACTTAATCTATTCGTTCTTTTAGGTTTTGACTTGGGTCTCCTGCGGAACTTAACACGTTTGACCCAAATCACCTTAAGTTATTAATTCCATTAAATATTAATTTCCATAATTGGTTCCCAGTACTGACGTGGCGAGGCACATGGCCTTCTTGGATATGGGAGCAACCACCACCGACTAGACAAAACCTTTTATGGAAAGCTAATATTTAATTTCCTAAAATAACTTTAGGTTAACCGAAAAGAACAATCAAATCACAAGGGAAAGAAAAACAAAAGAACACTATATCGAAAACAAATTCGAAACTCTAGAATCGTATGCCTCTTGTATTTAGTATTATTTCCAAAAATAACTAGTATGATGCGGAAACAAAAATTACTAGTTATACCTTTTAGAAAGACCTCTTGATCTTCTACCGTATTCCTCTTCTAACCTTGGACGTTGTGTGGGCAACGATCTTCCGAGATGAGAACCACCAAGCACCTTCTTCTTCCTTACAAGTTTCGGTCATCAAAACTTCTCCTAGGATGAAGAGGTTCGGCCACCACCACCATGCTCCAAGGGATGCTAGAAAAGAGGCTTCTTTTCTCTCCTTCTTCTCCTTCTTAGATCCGGCCACCAAAGCTATCTCAACCATGAGAAGGTTTCGGCCACACAAAGGAGAGGAGAGGAAAGAAAGGGCCGGCCACACCCAAGGAGAAAAGAGAGGAAAAATAGAATAGAGTCGTTAGCCTTGAAGCCTCCTCTACCCCCTCTTTTATAATCCTTGGTCTTGGCAAATAAGGAAAATTTAATAAAAACTTCCTTAATTCTTTTGCCATTGAAAAGGAAAATTTATTTAATTAAAATAATTTTCTCTTTTCAAATTATAATGGCCGGCCACTCTTCTCCCCAAAACAAGGAAAGTTTTAATTAAAACAAAAATTAAAACTTCCTAATTTGTTTCTAGAAATTTATAAAAATTTCTCCAATAATTTTAATTCCTTCATGATTGGTTAATAAAAAGAAATTTTATAAATTAAAATCTTTCTTTTAAACATGTGGATAATTTCCAAAAAGGAAAGTTATCTCTAAAAATTAAAATCTCCTTTCAATCTACAAATAAGGAAAGATATTAAATCTTTTCTTAATCTTTTGTAGAAACTAATAAAAGAGAATTTTTAATTTTTAAACTTTCTTTTAAATCATGAATATAATTAAAAGGAAAGTTTTTACCAAAATTAAAATCAACCTTTTAATCTACAAATAAGGAAAGAGATTTTAACTCTTATCTTAATCTTTTGTAGAATCTTATAAAAGGAAGGATTTAAATTTTTAAACTCTCTTTTAAATTATATTATCCACATAAGAAAAATTTTAAAATTAAAATTCCTTTTTATTTTAATAGGGACGGCCAAATGAATTCACCCATGAACATACCCATGGCCAGGGCAGCTTGGTCTCCAAGCTAGCTTGGCCGGCCCCTATAGGATGGGTAAGAAGGTGGGTATAGGTGGGTATAGTACTCTATAATTAAGAGGCTACGATAGGGACCGAGAGGAGGAATTGGTTTTGGTCTCCCGATAAAATTAAGCATCACGTGCTCGCCCCGAACACACAACTTAATTTTATCAATAATAATTCATTCCACTAGAGAACTATTATTGAACTACCGCACCAATCCCAAATTACATTTTGGGCTCCTTCTTATCATGAGTGTGTTAGTCTCTCTGTGTTTAAGATAACAAATGTCCACTAATTAAGTAAGTTACTGACAACTCACTTAATTAATATCTAGCTCCAAAGGTAGTACCACTCAACTTCATCGTCATGTCGGACTAAGTCCACCTGCAGGGTTTAACATGACAATCCTTATGAGCTCCTCTTGGGGACATTCTCAACCTAGATCACTAGGACACAGTTTCCTTCTATAATCAACAACACACACTATAAGTGATATCATTTCCCAACTTATCGGGCTTATTGATTCATCGAACTAAATCTCACCCATTGATAAATTAAAGAAATAAATATCAAATATATGTGCTTGTTATTATATTAGGATTAAGAGCACACACTTCCATAATAACTTAGGTCTTTGTTTCTTTATAAAGTCAGTATAAAAGAAATGACCTCTAATGGTCCTACTCAATACACTCTAAGTGTACTAGTGTAATTATATAGTTAAGATAAACTATACCTAATTACACTACGACCTTCCAATGGTTTGTTCCTTTCCATTATGGTCGTAAGCTACTGTTTATAATTTATAAGATACTGATAACATGATCCTCTGTGTGTGACACCACACACCATGTTATCTACAATATAAATTAATTGAACAACTACATTTATCATAAATGTAAACATTTGACCAATGTGATTCTTATTTCTAGATAAATGTTTATACCAAAAGCTAGGCTTTTAGTATACACTCTAACAACAACATTCTTTTCTTGCGATCCCTTATAACTTTGATCCCAAGAATGTGTGCACAATCTCCTAAGTTCTTCATATCAAATTGTTTGGATAACCATACCCTTACATCCGATAATACCTTGACATTGTTGCCAATTAACAAAATATCATCTACGTATAGTACAAGAAATACCACCACGTTTCCGTTACACTTCTTGTATACACAAGACTCATCCGGACACTGAATAAATCCATATGACTGGATTACTTCATTAAACCGGATGTTCCAAGACCTTGAAGCTTGCTTTAGTCCATAAATGGACCGATTGAGCTTGCACACTAGATGCTCTTTGCCTTTTTCAATAAACCCTTCTGGTTGCTTCATATGGATGTTCTCTTCAAGACTTCCATTAAGGAAAGCTGTCTTGACATCCATTTGCCAAATCTCATAATCCATATGAGCAGCAATGGATAAGAGTATCCGGATAGACTTAAGCATGACTACCGGTGAAAAGGTCTCCTCATAGTCGATTCCCTCTTTCTGAGTGTACCCTTTCGTAACAAGCCTAGCTTTGAAGGTTTCTACCTTTCCGTCTGTCCCTCTTTTCCTTTTGTAGATCCACTTGCATCCAACGACTTTTACACCATCAGGTGGTTCTACGAGCTCCCAGACCTTATTAGAGTACATAGACTCTATTTCAGAATTCATTGCCTTTTGCCAAGATGCTGCATCTATATCTTGGAGTGTTTCGTCATATGTTTGGGGATCAGGTTCATGTTTACCCGGGATCAAGTCCGAAGACTCTCCCAAAAACATGAATCTATCAGGTTGCCTAACAACCCTCCCACTACGACGAGGCACAGTCTGTGGTTGTGTATCATGTGTGACACGTGTTGTAGTCTTTTGTGGTACTTCATCTTGTAATGTTGGTACTAAGGTAGATGTGTCCTCTCTAAGTTCTTCTAAAACAACTTTGCTACTGGGCTTGTGATCCATTATATAGTCTTCTTCTAAAAACTGAGCATTGGTGCTAACAATGACCTTCTGGTCTTTAGGACTATAAAATAAGCCACCTTTCGTTCCTCTGGGATACCCTACAAACACGCGAACTTCTGTACGAGATTATAACTTATCAGCATCTGGTTTCAGCACATGTGCTGGACTACCCCAAATCTGAATATGTCTTAGACTGGGCTTTCGCCCATTCCATAATTCTGTGGGAGTAGAAGAAACTGATTTAGAAGGTACTAAGTTCAGAATGTACACTGCCGTTTCCAGAGCGTATCCCCAAAACGAATTTGGTAATTCTGAATAACTCATCATCGATCTAACCATTTCCATAAGAGTCCTATTCCTTCGTTCTGCCACACCATTCTGTTGGGGTGTACCAAGTGCGGACAGTTGGGATTGAATCCCGGCCTCTGATAAGTAATTCCTAACTCTCCTAAGAGGTATTCGCCACCACGATCAGACCGTAGTGTCTTGATACTTTTACCTAGTCGTTTCTCCACATCAGCCTTGTACTCTTTGAACTTATCAAAGCACTCGGACTTGCGGCGCATTAGGTAAATGTATCCGTATCTTGAATAATCGTCTATAAAAGAGACAAAATATTTAAAATCACCTCTTGCCTGGACAGACATAGGACCACACAAATCAGAATGAACCAATTCTAACACTTCTTTGGCTCTATACCCCTTGGCCTTAAAAGGCCTTTTGGTCATTTTACCTTCCAAGCAAGATTCACAAGTTGGAAAATTTTCCAACTCTAATGAACCCAAAAGTTTATCGGCTATAAGCCTCTGAATCCTACTTAAGTTAATATGACCAAGCCTTAGATGTCAAAGATATGCTTGGTTCATTTCCGAAGGTTCTTTTCTCTTATTAGAGTTAGAAGATGAGTTATAAATTTTCATGTTTTGCTTTGTGGGAGAAATTGGATTTAAAGTATACAAATTACCAACTAATGCACCAAAATAGATAATCACTTTATTTCTCTTAATAACTACATCATTACTAAAAGAAACTGAATATCCATCAAAAAACAGTTTATAAACTGAAATTAAATTCTTTCTAAAACTGGGTACATAAAGACAATTCTTTAAAACCAAATTTCTATTCCTATTAAAAGATAAGTAGACATCTCCCACTGCAACAACCCCCACCTTAGTAGCATTGCCCATGTAGACGATAATCTCTCCTTCAGTTAGTCGTCGGGTTTCCTGGAACCCCTGCAAGAAATTGCAAACATGATCAGTGGCTCCTGTATCTACACACCAGGTACTGGTATATAACACCGCTAAACATGTTTCAACAACTAGAGCATGAGATATACCTTTGTTGTTCTGACTCCTACGAGGACAGTCCGCCTTCCAATGCCCTGACTGCTTGCAGATAAAGCACTTGCCCTTCGGCTTCTTCATTCCAGCTTTAGGTCCTGTACTCTGAGATTTATTCACTTTCTTTGCTGAACCAACTTGTTTCTTCTTCTTCTTTCCTTTCGGTTTAGAAGTAGAACCATTTTCAGCATAGTGAATATGAGAATTGTGACGAAACAATCCTTCTATTGCCTGAAGTTCTGTCAGTAGTTCTGCCAATGAATATACCCTTTTGTTCATATTGTAATTCAGGTGAAATTGCTCAAAACTTCTAGGTAGTATTTGTAGAATCATATTGATCTGGGTTTCCCCATCAATTTCTCCTCCAAGGATCTGTATTTTGTTCAGATAAGCCATCATCTTTAGGATATGATCCCTTATAGCAGTACCCTCTTGCATGGTGGCTGTCATTATCTTTCTCATGGCTTCTTGCCTAGAAGCCCGATCCTGATGACCAAAGAGTTCCTTGAAATTGTTCATAATATCATAAGCTGTTGGTAAATCTTGATGCTGATGTTGCAATACATTTGACATTGAAGCCAAAATGTAACACCGCGCCATCTCATCTGCCTTTACCCATTTCTTATGATATTCAATCTCCTCTTGGGTAGATTCACCAGTGGGTGCATCAGGACAAGGCTCAGTCAGTACAAACTTATAGCTTTCAGCAGTAAGAACAATGTCCAGGTTCCTTTTCCAATCTATGTAGTTAGGACCAGTAAGTCTATTCTGTTGTAGTATGATGGACAGTGGGTTGAAAGTCATCCTAAGAATCACAAATAACTTTTGGTCAGAACTCTAAATTTAGAATAATATTGATTCCTCAAACAATACTATTTTAAATTAACCAACACCTCAAAACACCGTGAATTTTGTATGCCACGATAGTGTGGACGTATACAAATTCAACATTTGTAAAAGGAGGGTTTTAACCCATTAATTTTATTATCTTGTCAACCTAACTTTTTGACAAATAAAATTAATAGTTGGTATCCTTTGGTCACACAAATAATAGCAGTGACTCCGATGGGGAGGATACTATTAGTTGTGCCTAAGTGTATACCATTACTTGACACTAAGTCCATTAATAAGATTGTGCCCCTTCCGATGGGGAAGATCACACACTCTTAATTAACTTCCTATAGTCATCCCAAATGGAAGTTTATTCTAGTGATCCACAAACAAGCTCATCCGATATGGAGGAAGGCACTCAGAGCCAATGCGCAAGCTTGTTTGCATCACTTACAAACCAGTAATGGAGACCGTGAAATTTATTTAAAATCCCTCTCCCACTTAGTTATTTATAAATGAGGAATTTTAACTATGCTAGCCTACTAAACATGTATACTAACATGCACACACAGCACAATATAAAAGAAATAAATAGAAAATCTAATTTTCAACTATTATGGCTTTTATCTATGGTTGTCCTTCGTGTGTTGTCATCCCAAGCTGCTGCCATATTTGGCCACCGCCACCGGGTCTTGCTGTCGCATCCATCTTGCTACTTGTTCCGCTGCGCCTCTGGTCCTCAAAAGGTTCCACGCCTTGCAAGATTCGATCCGCGACACAAATAGAATTTTACATTTTCCGATCCTATATTCCTCGAAGGAATGTACATGAAAACTAGATCGAACATAAAATAAAAATTTACATCCATCGATCCTATATTCCATAAAAGCAATGTACATGTAACTAGATCAAAAATAAAATCCTAATAAAACTAAATACAGCTCCTGCTGTATTTTATAATATAATCATGCACACACATATAAATACCCTTGACATGTCCAAGGGTCCAATCACACACATAATAACTAAAAGCCATAATAGTTGGATCCTGCATCCACAAAGTTGGCACATCCTACTATTAACCTGCCTAAATTATGTATGACATGTGCATAATTAAACTAATACCAAATACACAGAGGCAAAACCCTAGCTCTGATACCAATTGTAGGTTGCTACTCGGAAAACCTAATGGTTCCACTGTACAAAAATTTTGTACAAAGGTCTGAACATTTTCCTAGCTACCATGTGTTCTTTTAAATTAAACTTGGATCGCCTGCGGAACTTGACACGTTTGATCCAAAGTTTAATCTATTTGTTCTTTTAGGTTTAGACTTGGATCTCCTGCGAAACTTAACACGTTCGATCCAAATCACCTAGGTTATTAATTTCATTAAATATTAGTTTCCAAAATTGGCTTCCAGGACTGCATGGCGAGGCACATGACCTTCTTGGATATGGGAACAACCACCACCGCTTAGACAAAGCCTTTTAAGGAAAGTTAATATTTAATTTCCTTAAATAACTTTAGGTCAACCGAAAAGAACAATCAAATCACAAGGAAAAGAAAAACAAAAGAACACTACATCGAAAACATATTCGAAATACTAGAATCGTATGCCTCTTGTATTTAGTATTTTTACATGAAGATGAAACTAGTATGATGCGGAAATAAAATACTAGTATACATTTTCTTTTGCAAGCAAAAACCTCTAGATCTTCTACCGTATTCCTCTTCTAACCTCGGACGTTGTGTGGGCAATGGTCTTCCAAGATGAGAAACCACCAAAGCACATTCTTCTCCTCCTTGCAAGGTTCGGCCAAATCAAGTGTACCTCCAAGGAAAAAGAGAAACCACCACCAATGCTCCAAGGGATGAAAGCTTTCTCTCCTTCTTCTCCAAGCTAGAAAACCGGCCACCACTTGATCTCCAAGAGGAAGAAGAGATTCGGCCACAACAAGGAGAAGAGAGAGCTTGAAGGGGCCGGCCACACCAAGGAAGAAAAGAGGGAGAAGAATAATAAGGTTGTGTCTGTTGAAGGCACCCCAACCCCCTCTTTTATAATCCTTAGCTTTGGTAAATAAGGAAATTTAATTACAATAAAATTTCCTTAACTTTCCTTGACATGAATTAATTAAGAAAAATAAAACAAAATTTCATAAATCTTCATGTCATGGCCGGCCACATCAATAAGAGCAAACAAGGCAATTTCAATCAACAATTAAAATTCTTTATTTGTGTTCGGAAAATTTTAAAAAATAAAATTTCCCTTTAAAATCCCTTCATGGTTGATAAAAAGAAATTTCTATAATTTTAATTTTTCTACATGTGAATAATTTATAAAGAAGAAAAATAAAATATCTTTCCAATCTACAAATAAGGAAAGAGATCTAATCTCTTTCTTTAATCTTTTGTAGATCTTTTAAAAGAGATATTTTAATTTTAAATCTCTCCAATACATTATATCTTTCACATAAGAAAATTTTAAAATTAAAATTCTTTTTAATTTAATGGGGGCCGACCACCTAAGCTTGGGTTCAAGCTAGGGCCGGCCAAGCCTTGGTTCATGGGTGGCCGGCCCTAGCTTGATCCACAAACTAGCTTGGTCGGCCCCTACATCATGGGTACGAAGGTGGGTATAGGTGGGTATAGTACTCTATAAATAAGAGGCTACGATAGGGACCAAGAGGAGGAATTGGTTTTGGTATCCCGATAAAATTAAGCATCCTGTGTTCGCCCCGAACACACAACTTAATTTTATCAATAATAATTCATTCCACTAGAGAACTATTATTGAACTACCGCACCAATCCCAAATTATATTTTTGGGCTCCTTCTTATTATGAGTGTGTTAGTCTCCCTATGTTTAAGATGCCGAATGTCCACTAATTAAGTGAGTTACTGACAACTCATTTAATTAATATCTTAATCCAAGAATAGTATCACTCAACCTTATCATCATGTCGGACTGAGTCCACCTGCAGGGTTTAACATGACAATCCTTATGAGCTCATCTTGAGGACATTATCAACCTAGATCTCTAAGACACAGTTTCCTACTATAATCAACAACACACACTATAAGTGATATCATTTCCCAACTTATCAGGCTTATTGATTTATCGAACTAAATCTCACCCTTTGATAAATTAAATAAATAAATATCAAATATATGTGTTTGTTATTATATTAGGATTAAGAGCACACACTTCCATAATAACTGAGGTCTTTGTTCCTCTATAAAGTCAGTATAAAAGAAACGACCTCTAATGGTCCTACTCAATACACTCTAAGTGTACTAGTGTAATTATATAGTCAAGATAAACTAATTCCTAATTACACTACGACCTTCCAATGGTTTGTTCCTTTCCATTTTGGTCGTGAGTTACTGTTTATAATTTATAAGGTACTGATAACATCATCCTCTGTATGTGGCACCACATACTATATTATCTACAATATAAATTAATTGAACAACTACAACTAAATGTAGACAATTTGACCAAATGTGATTCTTTATTCAAAATAAATGTTTACAAAAGCTTAGGCTTTCAGTATACACCATAACACTAGGTACACAGGTCAGATAAGGTATAAAAAAATCCTAGGTCCTGAACATAATAAGGCATGGTTATGTCACTACCTCTATAAGCATATAAAATCAGGTGGGTACTGACATGGAATGCATAACAAGTAAGCAAAAACAAGCATGTAACAGCTATTCGGTAGTGACAAACCGATGCAGATAAAAAACATAATTATTACTACTTGTTAAAAACTACTATGCATATCAAATGACATATCTAAAAAGATAAGTCAAAGTACCCACCACCAATAAGAGGATCGTATCCGAAATAGATCCCTCGTCGAGACATCATCTCGAATCAATGTCTTGTAATATCAAACACATAATTTTAGCTAATTACATATAGCTAAATAAAATCTCCAAACCTATTTAATAATCTTATCCTTCCTTAGCTTCAAATCTGTATACGCTATAACAATTATTCTTCTTCTTACCTCAACACTAAGCCTCTTCTGTTGGTCCACAACTAGGGATCGCAGCTGTTGGAAATCCTCGGCAAAACACCACTACTCCTGTTAGAAACCTCCAGCTACCAGTGATGTGTTGGCTGAAAACCAGCAGATCCTGGAACTAGAAATCCAGAATCAAACCACCTAAAGTTCAGATATCCAAAGTAGAGGTTAGGGTTGAATACCTACTTCAAAGACCACTGCTAAGGCACAGAGGAAAGGCTCGGATGTGGCTGTGGTGGTCCTGCGCCGGCGATGAAGAACCTCGACACTGGCATGATCGAGGCCGAGAGGAGGCGATGGGTCGAGACGCCGAGAACGAAGGAAGAAGCAAGGGCGCGCTCGGCAATGGCACGCAAAGGAAGAACTAGGGCTCCCCTCTCTGCCCTAGGTTGAAAAGGGTCCCGTGCAGAGGTGCGTCGGTGAGCGATCGGGTGACTGTGAACCCAATCTAGGGCATAGGATTCGGCCGGATCGAGCGGTGGCAGTGGCGATGTCCAGCAATCGGCGGTGGCAAAAAATCTAGGGCACAATGGCACGTTGGGTCGGATCTAGTTGTCGGTCAGTGGATTTGTGTCGGCGAGGAGAAGTCCTTGCGTCGGTGCTCGACGGGGCAACGGAGCAGATGGCGACGCGGGAAGAGGAGAAAAACTCGGCACAGGGGAGGCGGCCAGCTGGTCCTAATCTCAGCGGTGGAGACAAGGAAGAAGAAGGAAGGGGGAAAGAAGAAGAAGGAGATGAGAAATGAGGGGCCACGATTTAAATCACAAGGAGGCAGGAACCGTCGTGTGCGGTGCCGGTTAGGAAAGGGAGGAGAAGGCGTCGCGAGGCTAGGGCACGGGCACGTGAAGGAAATGAAGGAAAAGAATAAAATAAAAAGAAAAGAAAAAGGGAAAATCCAACTTTTCCCCGTTAAAACGAGGTAGCCTAAACAGGCTTTCCCGAGGCCCAATATTTATCCCTGTAACCTATACCATACGGTCTCCGAAAAATTCCCAGAAAATTTATAAAAATTTCAAAAAATTCCTTTATGGTTATTCGTCCTTTTTTAGTATTTTACATTCTCTCCCACTAATAAAAATTTGATCCCCAAATTTCGTTAGCTACCATCAGCAAGTACTAACAACAGATAGATAGTATAAATGCTGAACGGAAAATAACTCATATACCTCAAGTAAAAAGGTGGGGGTATCGAGCTTGAATCGTATCCTCGAGCTCCCAGGTAGCCTCCTCATCTGAATGATGCTGTCATCTGACTTTAACCAGTCGGATAGTCTTGTTCCGCAGCCGACTCTCTTTCTGGTCCAGGATCAGTACTGAAACCTCCTCATAGATAGCGTCAGGCTGAAGGGGAACTGGTATATAAGATAGCACATGTGCTGGGTCGGCTACGTATCTCCTCAGCATAGACACATGGAATACGCCATGAACGGCTGCCAAGGACGATGGTAGTGCCAGACGATAAGCTACCGCTCCAATCCTCTCCAAGATATGGAAAGGTCCAATGTAGCGCGGAGCTAGCTTATCTCTGATGCCAAATCTCTTCACTCCTTTCATGGGTGAGACTTGCACAAATACATGGTCACCAGTAGAGAACTCCAGGGGTCTCCGTCTCCGATCAACATAACTCTTCTGGTGGTCCTACGCCTCTGACATCCTCCGTCTGATAGTACGGACCAACTCTGCCTCATGCTGAGCTCTATGAGGCCCTAGCAACTGGGCCTCCCCAACCTCATCCCAGAGGATGTGTGTCCGACAAGGCCTACCATACAACACTTCAAACGGTGCCATCTGGATAGCCGAATGAAAGCTGTTGTTGTAGGCGAACTCTATCAATGGCAAATGGTCCTCCCAACTGCCTCTGAAATCCAATACACAAGACCTCAGCAAGTCCTTTAGAGTCTGAATAGTCTACTCTGACT
The DNA here is from genome assembly GCF_018446385.1 of Zingiber officinale. Classification (NCBI taxonomy): domain Eukaryota; kingdom Viridiplantae; phylum Streptophyta; class Magnoliopsida; order Zingiberales; family Zingiberaceae; genus Zingiber; species Zingiber officinale. Next base: position 96,566,550 of record NC_055999.1, on the reverse strand, counting down.
GCCCATCTATGTGTGAATGGAAAGTTATACTGAAACGAAGCTGAGTGCCCAAGGCCTGCTGTAGACTCTGCCAGAATCGAGATGTGAATCGAGGGTCTCTATCCGAAATAATACTCAAAGGAACTCCATGTAATCTGATGATCTCTTGACAATACAGATCTGCTAATCGATCTAGGGAATCAGTCTTCCGGATCACTAAGAAGTGCGCGGATTTAGTTAATCAATCAACGATTACCCAAATCGCGTCATGGCCTCGATGTGTCCTAGGCAAACCCACCACAAAATCCATGGTAATGTGTTCCCATTTCTACTCAGGAATAGGAATCCACTGAAGTAATCCGGCAGGTCTCTAGTGCTTCGCCTTCACTTGTTGACAGACAAGACATCTAGCTACAAATTCCGTAATGTCTTTCTTCATGTTGTTCCACCAGTAGGAACGCCTCAAATCTCGATATATGCGGGTCCCACCTGGATGGATCATAAATCGAGAGCGATGAGCCTCCTGAAGTAGCTCTTGTAAGACCGGGTGAGACTAAGGTAAGCATAATCTACCTCGTAAATATATAATACCCTCCTCATCTCGGGTGAACTTGGTCTGCGGCCCGGAAGCTATCTGACTGCTAATGAACTGAAAATGTTGATCACCGGCCTAGGCCTCTCAGATCCTAGTCCTGATCGACGACTGGGCAACCATGGTAACAAGAATACCCTGCTCTGTCTGTCCCTGCTCCTCAAGGCCTAACTCGGAGAAACCCTGAATCAAGTCCGTGACTGAAGCTCGGTGGCAAGCCAAAGTCCCTCTGGACTTCCTGCTGAGTGCATCGGCAACCACATTAGCTTTCCCCGGGTGGTAGCTAATAGTACAGTCATAATCCTTCAGGAACTCCATCCATCTTCTCTGTCGAAGATTAAGTTTCTTCTGGGTAAAAATATATTTGAGACTCTTATGATCCATAAGAATCTCAAAGGTAATGCCGTACAGATGATGTTGCCAAATCTTCAAAGCAAAGATGATGGCGGTTAGCTCCAAATCATGTACTGGGTAGTTCTTCTCATGCTCCTTCAACTGACGAGAAGCATAGGAGACTACCCTACCGTGCTGCATCAGAACAGCGCGCAAACCCTGAAGAGATGCGTCGGTGTAGAGCATGAATCCGTCCTCTCCAGCGGGCAAAACCAAAACTGAAGCTGACACTAATCTCCATTTCAGCTCCTGGAAGCTTGTCTCGCAAGCCTCAGACCACGTGAACTTCACGCCTTTCCTGGTCAGGCGTGTCAGTGGCATAGCAATCCAGGAGAAATCTCCACGAACCGTCTGTAATATCCAACTAGTCCTAGAAAACTGCGGATCTCCTATACTGATTTCGGTTGCTCCTAACTGGTGACAGCCTCAATCTCCGGAGGGTCTACTGAAATACCTCGGCTAGAAACCACGTGACCCAAAAAATTGACTGAAGATAACCAGAAGGCACACTTGCTGAACTTTGCATATAGCTGATGTCGTCGAAGAGTCTCCAAGACTGCGCGAAGCTGTTGTGCATGTTCCTCCTTGGAACGCGAGTAGACCAATATGTCATCGATGAAAATGATAACAAAATGATCAAGATACCCCAGGAAGACGCGGTTCATTAAATCCATAAATACCGCTGGAGCATTGGTAAGCCCAAATGGCATTACCAAAAACTCGTACTAGTCGTATCTGGTATGGAATGATGTCTTCTAAATATCAGATTCTTTGACTCTCAGCTGATGATATTCGGACCTCGGATCAATCTTAGAATACACTGAGGTACCTCTGAGCTGATCAAACAAATTCTCGATCCATGGTAAGGGGTACTTATTTCTGACGGTCACTGCATTCAGCTGTCTATAATCTATATACAACCTCAGAGTACCATCCTTTTTCTTGACAAATAATATTGGAGAACCCAATGGTTCGTTCAACTCTTTTGGTGTCATACGATAAGGAGCTTTCGATGTCGGCATGGTTCCCGGAATCAACTCAATAGCAAACTCCACTTGCCTTCTGGGAGGAAAACCTGGTAGCTCCTCTGGAAATACATCCGGATACTCTCGGACTACTGGAACGTCAAAGAGTTGAGAACTACTGCTGTCTTCAGTATGAATCAAAGATAACAGAAAACCTGACAACCATGTGATAGCATCTTTTGAGCCTGAATCACAGAAATAGTCGATATACCATCGTCCCTGATGCCAGTGAAATCCCACGAGGGTTGGTTCATAGGTCGAAATGTGACCACCCTCGTCTGGCAATCAACAGTGGCATGATATGTTGGTGTAATCGACCTAGGTTTTGATCGGTATGATCATAGTTTTGATGTGTGTGTTAAAGAATTTAAGTTAGGTTCACCCTTGTATTTGATATGTGTATTTGAGTTGTGCAGGTTTGCAGAATACACATGCGACTCAGGTTGATAGCTTCGGGTCCGGTGAAGGATGAAGCATCCGAGGGACCGTAGACAACGCAGCAAGGATAAGGGCCGAGGGAAGCGACTTCGAGGTATACGCGAAGGATGACATTGGGGATGAGCCGCGGGCTTGAATGCATCCGAGGGACGAGAGCCAAAGGAAGTAAGCTTGAAGGCAAGAGGTTAAAGCTGCAAATGAAGCATCAAATGAGTCGTAAGGGTGAGGGTACGAGTGCATGAGAAATTGTACTCGGAGTAAAATCCTAGTTTTAGGATTTACTGTAGCAGTACTATAGCAGTCGACTGGTGCAGTCGACCACGCAATAGACTGGGTGCGAACAGAATGGTTATGTTCGTTCGGTCAGTATGGATCAGTCGACTGCATGTTTTAATAGTCGACTGCACCAATCGACTACATGTTTTATCAATCGACTGGTAAATAACCGTTGGTAGACCGTTGGTGTTGCAAAGTAGTCGTTGGCTACCTCCAACAGTAGCACCAGTCGACTGATGGTTTTGCCAGTCGACTGGTGCTGAGATGAGTTGATATGATGATCAACTCTCTCCTCTTATTTAAGGAAAGCTTTGGGGCTTGAAGGAGGTAACTCATGCTTGTTGAATAACTCCTTAGCAATTGTCCAAAGCTTCCAAGTCATTCTCCTCCTCCTAATCTAAGTCTTCATCTTATAAGAGGAAGAGAGTTTTGTGAGAGGTTGTACTCCACCGAGAAGGAGTAAGAGCTAGCCGGAGATTGCCGGGGATTGATCCACCGAAGGATCAAGGGCTTGTCCACCTCAAGGACACGCCGTGGAGTAGAAGCAAGCAATCTCCGAACCACGTAAAGGATTTGTGTTAGCGTTTGTGCTTTCTTGCTTGTTCTTATTGTTTTTGTTTAGTATATTTCGCTACGCACTAACACCTTGTAGAGAAGAAAGTAAATTGGGGGTGACCTAGCTATCCAACCCCCCTTCTAGCCGGCCACCGATCCCCTACAAGTGGTATCAGAGCGAGGACACCCTTCAACGGACTAATCACCGAGAAGAGCACTTTATCAAAATGGCCGGCTCAAACATTTATCCACCCAAATTCGAAGGGGACTTCTCTTGGTGGAAGAAGAGAATAGAGGTATTTTTCGAAATCGATTTTGACATAATGCTAATCATGGAAAATGGTTTTGAAGTGCCTAGGGATCAAGATAATAAGATACTTGAGAAAATAAGGTGGAGCAAGAAGAAAAGGGAAGAACATTTAGTGAATTCTAAAGCCATACATCATCTACACAATGTTCTTCCCCAATAAGAAATAACAAGGGTTGGAACCTACTCAAGCGCCAAGGAGTTATGGGAAAAGCTAGTGGAGCTTCATGAAGGGACATCAGAAGTGAAATTGGCAAGAATAGACCTCCTTCGAACTCAACTCAACAATATCAAACTTGAGAAAGGAGAAAAAGTATCAATTTTACATTCTAGAATTAAGAAAATTATTAATGGACTAAGAAGTGTAGGTGAGACACTTTCAAATCGAGACATGATGATGAAAGCCCTAAATGCTTTCCCAAGAACCACAACTTGGAGCTCCATTGTAGATTCATACTACATATCAAAGGACCTAGAGAAATCCTCTCTAGATGAACTCTTCTCAACAATGGAGCTTCACGAAACAAGAGTTGAAGGGTTAGATGGAGAAGCTCATAGATCAAGAGGAGTAGCCCTTGTGGCAAACAAGGGAAAGGGAAAGAAGAAGAAATCTTCATCTCTACCATCTCCGACTCCGAAGAATCAAGTGCCTCAATGGATAGCGATCAAGAGGCGTACATGGTAAGGAAAATGAGAAGGGCATTTAAAAAGTTTTCAACTAACAAATCTCATGCTAGGAAAAGCTCAAGAAGCAAAAGTAGAACAAGAAGGGTCATTTGCTATAACTGTCAAGGAGAAGGACACATAAGAGATGATTGCCCTCTCTTGAAGAAGAAGGAAGGGAAGAAGAAGGAGGAGAAGAAGACAAAAGGAAAAGGAAAGAAGGCTCAAAACCTAAAAGCAACATGGGATGATCCATCATCATCATCGGAGGAAGAAGAGCACCATGTAGTCAATTTTCCTCTAATGGGAATTGATGATGTAGCCTCCACCTCATCCGAAAATGAAGAGGGAAAGAGCTCAAGTGAAGGGGGAGGTCAAACATCGGATTCGGACGTCTCGGTAAGTGAGGTACATAATCTTCCTCCTCATGTATTAATTAAAATTATTTCAAGCACAAATGATGATTTGGTTAAGGCAAAAAGAAAGAACAAATCCTTGAAAAATGATATTTGCATGCTTAAGGAAAAATTAGAATCCATGACTGTTAAGGATAATGATATGCATGCTTCTTCTACAAATTCAAATGATTCATATTTAGAGGAAGAAAATAAGGCTTTAAGGGAAAAGATAGAATACCTTACCAATGCCCTTAGAAAATTTAAAATTGGCTCTAAAACCCTAAACATGATTATTGGGAGCCAAAGGGCAAGTTTTAAGAAAAATGGGTTAGGATACAAGGAACCCAACAATGAAAAGACCTACCATTGTCTACTTGCTAGGGGTCAATCAAAAACCAAGACTATAGATAGAAAATGGATCCCCAAAGAATATTTGGTTAAACCAATTAGAAAGAATTTCTATTGGGTGCCAAAATTAATCCTCAAGGGTTAGAGGATTTTATGTTAGTCAACCATTAAAATCATAGTTCAAATCCTTGAAAAATGATTGACTTGAGACCTTAAGGGGGAGCACTTAGCCATGATAGAAATTCATGATCAAGGGGGTTAAGTAGAAGTTATCTTCATCTCACAATGATTTACATTATTTTCTAATCTTAAATGTGAGATGATAGGATGATACAAATAATTCACTTATGCTTATGGCATCTTGATGAGTTATGAAATGAATCAAGTTTTAGTGATCATAAGCCAACTATGGGGAAAGTAAATATTTAATTAATAGACATCTTGCGCATAGATCATAGTTGTACATTTTAAATGTTTTGAAAATATTTTTATGTTTTATTTACTGCGGTTTAGCTATTTTGAAATATATGATTGCAAAACAAGGTTTCAAATTGATACAAACTTGAGTGATTTTCAAAGTATTTGAGTTTTTATCAAAACTTCAAAAATATGATGAATTTTAATGAAAACATATTTTTCCTTAGTAAAGAACATTATAAGAAATGTGTGTTCAAAATTTCATGATTTTTTGAATATTCTAGAATTTTCTATGCATTTCTGAAGTTGGCTTTAAAATGCTGAAAATCGGGTTGGTTTTTGCCAGTCGACTGTGACAGATAGCAGTCGACTGGTAGCTATTTTCCAGCACATTCAAGAGCTTGTTTTGGGTATTTTTAAGTCCACATTAATACCATAGTATGTGTACATGTTTGGTATAATTTTTGATGGTGTCAAAAGGGGAGAAATGCGAAGGTTTAAGTTAGAAACCTAACTATGTGCAAAACTTGAAAATTATGGTTGAGAGCATATGTTAAGGGGGATCTTGGGTATTATGCTTCATGTTTACATATTGCTTCTAATTTTCATGTTGATATTTATGCCTAACTTAAACATATTGTCACACATCAAAAAGGGAGAGATTGTTGGTGCAATCGACCTAGGTTTTGATCGGTACGATCATAGTTTTAATGTGTGTGTCAAAGAGTTTAAGTTAGGTTCACCCTTGTATTTGATATGTGTATTTGAGTTGGGCAGGTTTGCAGGATACACATGCGACTCAGGTTGATGGCTTTGGATCCGGTGAAGGATGAAGCATCCGAGGGACCGTGGACAAGGTAGCGAGGACAAGGGCCGAGGGAAGCGACTTTGAGGCATACGCGAATGATGGAATTGGGGACGAGCCACGGGCTTGAATGCATCCGAGGGACGAGAGTCAAAAGAAGTAGGCTTGAAGGTAAGAGGTTAAAGCTACAAAGGAAGCGTCAAATGAGTCGTAAGGGTGAGGGTACAAGTACATGAGAAATTGTACTCGGAGTAAAATCCTAATTTTAGGGTTTACTGTAGCAGTCGACTGCATGCTTTAGCAGTCGACTGGTGCAGTCAACCGCGCAGTATACTAGGAGCAAACAGAATGGTTCTGTTCGTTTGGTCAGTGTGGATCAGTCGACTACATGTTTTAGCAGTCGACTGCACCAGTCGACTGCATGTTTTATCAGTCGACTGGTAAATGACCGTTGGTGCTGCAAAGTAGCTGTTGGCTACCTCCAATAGTAGCACCAGTCGACTGATGGCTTTTCCAGTCGACTGGTGCCGAGATGAGTTGATATGATGATCAACTTTCTCCTCTTATTTAAGGAAAGCTTTAGGGCTTGAAGGAGGTAACTCATGCTTGTTGAATAACTCCTTAGCAATTGCCCAAAGCTTCCAAGTCATTCTCCTCCTCCTAATCTAAGTGTTCATCTTGTAAGAGGAAGAGAGCTTTGTGAGAGGTTGTACTCCACCGAGAAAGAGTAAGAGCTAGCCGGAGATTACCGGGGATTGATCCACCGAAGGATCAAGGGCTCGTCCACCTCAAGGACACGTCATGGAGTATGAGCAAGCAATCTCTGAACCACGTAAAGGATTTATGTTAGCGTTTGTACTTTCTTGCTTGTTCTTATTGTTTTTGTTTAGTATATTCTACTACGCACTAACACCTTGTAGAGAAGAAAGTAAATTGGGGGTGACCTAGCTATCCAACCTCCCTTCTAGCCGGCCACCAATCCCCTACATGATATGCTGACAAACAATCCATGCCAAGAATAATATCAAAGTCGACCATTTCTAGTACTAAAAGATGTACCGTAAGTATCATGTTGCCAAAGTCTAACGGATAACCTCTGACCTCCTGGATGACGTCCAAAGCATCACCGGATGGTAGAGAGACGGTCAGTCGCTGCGGTCTAATAGTGGATAATATACCAATCTCCCTCATAAAGGTGTGAGATATAAAAGAATGTGAGCTACCAGTATCTATTAGCATATCAGCAGATAAGGCATAAATGGAAATCGTACCGCGAAAACGGATCCGTCGGCCCGTTGCGCATCCTCTTTGGTAATCGCGTGTATCCGTCCAGTCTCTGGTGGAGGTGGAGGTGGTAGCGCTGCTAGCGACGGTTGCATTTGAGCAGGAGTCGCCCACTGAGGCGATGCTGGATACGGGGTCAGAGGTGGAAGAGAGGACTGCGACTGATATTGTACTGGTAGCTGGGACTGCGTCTAGTACTGAACCAGTGGCTGGGGCTGCAGATACTGGACTAGGGGCTGAGGCTGCAACTGATATGGAGATCCCACGATAGAACTCTGTGGTACCATGAGGGCACTAGGGTGCTCTTGTCCATACATGCCATAAGCAGCAGTTGCAGGGGGAGCTGTCCTCTGCTGACGATGTGAAGATTGGGCTCTGTGCCCTCCTCGCTGAGTCCCTGTTTGACTGAGCTGAACTCCGTGACCAGAAACTCCAAAAGCAATATGCTGAGCCTTCAGCGAACAATCTCGGCTCATGTGCCCAAGCAGTTTGCGATAATAACAAACTGGTTGTTCCAGGGTGTAGGCTGATGTGGTGTGCTCTCTGGATCCACACCGAGCGCAGTGGATGTCACTGGCGGTTTGTTTCTGGGTCTGCTAAGGAGGTCGGAAACGTCCTGATGAAGACCGCCTCGACTTCTAAGGCTGACCAGAAGCCCCAGAAGTACCCTGACCTGGCCAACTACGAACACTCTGCTGCTGTCCGGTAGCCTGTGCCTGCTGGATTTGCCCTGATGCCTGACCCGTCTGCTTCCTTTTCTTGTCCGGATACGCTCTTTGGTGAGCTACTTCTATCATTAGGGCTCTGTCCAGTGTTTCTATGTAAGATGAGTTCCCAAAATCGACAAGCTTTACTTGTAGATGTCCATCCAGTCCCTGAATAAACTGATACATATGGGAACTGTCCTCAGAAACTAGTTCTGGACAAAATCTGGCCAACCGATTAAACTCGGCATTGTACTCTGTTACCGAGCGGTTGTTCTGCCACAGACTCAGAAAATCTTGCCAGCGAGTCATCTGATATGCTTGTGGGAAGTAGCGGCTCTCAAAAGCCTCTCTGAATCTGACTCAAGTGATGTTCTGCTCGCCTATGATGGAACAATATGAAACCCACCAGGTGTCAGCCTCATCTTGTAAATGGAAAACAGCCAGCTCTACTTTCTCCCACTCAGAGCAAGCTATGTAGAAGAAGGTCCGGTCCATGGTCTCTATCCAGGACTGGGCCACACTCAGATCAGCCTCTCCTTGGAATAGTGTGAATCGACTCTTCATTGACTCTGTCAATGCTAGAATCCGGGCTCGTGCCGCGACAATATTAGTGAGGTGGGTAGGGATCGTCGCGGGAACTGGCGGAATCCCCGAAGCTGGTGGCACAGGTAGTACTGCTGGATAGAACGGGGGAGGTACTCTTGGTGCTGCTGCATAAGCTGGAGCATGTGCCACTGGCGGTACTGCAGGGTCGATATGAGTGACCATGGCTGGAGGTACGGTAGGTGGTGGTACCAGAAATGAAGCAACCAGTACCGTTGGTGTTGGGTACACTGTAGGCACTGGGGGTACATGTGCCGTTAGTGCCGGGTACACGGTATGTCCAAGTGGCAGTGGTGTTGGGTATGCCACAGGCTCTGCCGGAGCAGGTGTCGGGTATGCCGGTGGTACCCCTAGTGGTACCGTAAATAAGGTAGGGGTGGGAACAGCGGCTGCAGCCGAGGTAGGTATCTCTAAAGGAGTCATCGGGGTCTGAGAGCCCGACACGCCCGCAGTATCCTGAGTCTGTCCCTGACCGATAGGCTCAACCCCAGTTGGCATCTCTGGCAAGTCCAGAGATTCCAAAGTCCTCTTACGTGGCCATCCAGCACCACGTCTCGGCACAGGAGCAAGTGCACCTCGCCTCATATCTGTTAAATTATGATGCGGATATTACTTCCAGTATCACACTATAAAATTAAACATCATACCTATATGTCGTCTGAAGATGTTCCGTCGGTGTCCAGTCCCCCTTTATGATCTCGAAATCCCGTACGAGAAAATCGAAGGAAATCCGTACAAAACCAAAACGGAATTCCGAAACATGAAAATAACGGAAATCCGTACAAATCCGAAAGTACCCAGTTTGACTCGCAAACTTGGCTCTGATACCAAAATATGAAAACCAAGTATCCGAAACTTGGCTCTGATACCAAATAAATATTGTCACGCCCCAAGTAGTCCCTACCAGAAGAAATTTCAATAGCATCTCCCCTGTACGGGTGACAATCTGAAACTTCCTACAACCATCCAGATACCTCGACCAACACGACCGCGACAATAACAATAAAAATAAGCAAACACCCACGCAGTTTAATAGTAAAACTAAACTAATGCAACGATAAGGAAAATCATCTCAAAAATCCTACTCAACTACACCCATAAAACACAAATCACAACGGTAATTAGGGACCATACAAGATCCAAGTGCCAAAAATCTAGAACAAGTCTAAAACACAGTTTAGATAATATAATAAGAAAAACCAAAATACCAAATAAATATCCTCGCGATCTGCAGGGGACTAACGATTGGAACTCTCCGGACAGCCTTAACCTGAAAATAATAATAACAATGGGGTGAGTCAACTTCTCAGCGGGTAACTGCTGACATGCATAGTAAGAAAATAACCAATAGCAATAATTATGCGTACAGTCTCCTGATATAGGAATGATAAATGCAAACTGAAATATATAGGAGAAAAACTGTATTAACTAGGACTTGGTGTATGGATAATAGACCGAGAGATATAGAAATCATGTATGCATGTCAAACATATGCATCCATCAAATATGCAGCATATAAATGCAGCAAACACAAACAATAAATGCATCAATGCGTATGATGCCAATGACATATCCTGGTCACCCCTACTGTCAGTCAGCCGTCTCACACACGATGGTGAGACCGAGTGGATAGGGCTGTGATAACCGTGCACTCTGCCATCACTACTCCTGATGAGTGACCGAGTAGATAGGATGCTGTCGGAGTACACCTACCCTCCTTACCCCAAATCATAAGTAGGAGAGCTCAATGCTCTCATCTCCCTGAGCCAGTCTAGAGGAGGGATCCCTGTCCTACTATAACGCTGCATCACACTACCCATGAGTGGACCAACGGAGCCCTTGACAGAGCAACCTGCTGCAACACACCCTGCCTGATAAAAACCACTAACCCATGAGTGGTTGTGTGTGCAGATCCATGTAACTGGCGATATGCTCAACAATAATGGAGCCAACAATCGCACAGCATGCAATCATGCGAGATGATGCATGGCACTAAGCATGGAAATATCCTGATCCTATCCATCTCTACATAATGTGTACCATAGGATAAATGAATCAAATCAATGGTCTAGGTACACAAGTCAGATAAGGTATAAAAAAAACCTAGGTCCTGAACATAATAAGGCATGGTTATGTCACTACCTCTATAAGCATATAAAATCTGGTGGGTACTAACATGGAATGCATAACAAGTAAGTAAAAACAAGCATGTAACAGATATTCGGTAGTGACAAACCGATGCAGATAAGAAACATAATTATTACTATTTGTTAAAAATTACTATGCATATCAAATGACATATCTAAAAAGATAAGTCAAAGTACCCGCTTCCAATAAGAGGATCGAGACCAAAATAGATCCCTCGTCGAGACACCGTCTCGAATCAATGTCCTGGAATATCAAACATATAATTTTAGCTCATTACATATAGCTAAATAAAATCTCTAAACATATTTAATAATCTTATCCTTCCTTAGCTTCAAATCTGTGTACGCTATAACAATTCTTCTTCTTCTTACCTCAACACTAAGCCTCTTCTGTTGGTCCACAGCTAGGGATCGCAGCTGTTGGAAATCCTCGGCAAAACACCACTACTCCTGTTAGAAACCTCCAGCTACCAGTGATGTGTTGGCTGAAAACCAGCAAATCCTGGAACCAGAACCTAAAATCAAACCACCCAAAGTTTAGATATCCAAAGTAGAGGTTAGGGTCGAATACCTACTTCAAAGACCACTGCTAAGGCATAGAGGAAAGGCTCAGATGTGGCTGTGGTGACCCTGCGCCGGCGACGAAGAGCCTCGGCACTGGCGTGATCGAGGCCGAGAGGAGGCGATGGGTTGAGACGCTGAGAACAGAGGGAAGAAGCAAGGTCGCGCTCGGCAGTGGCACGCAGAGGAAGAACTAGGGCTCCCCTCTCTGCCCTAGGTCGAAAAGGGTCCCATGCAGAGGTGCATCGGCGAGCGATCGGGTGACTGTGAACCCAATCTAGGGCACGGGATTCGGCCGGATCGGGCGGTGGCAATGGCCAGTGGCGATGTCCAGCGATCGATGATGGCAAAAAATCTAGGGCGCAATGGCACATTGGGTCGGATATGGTGGTCGGTCAGTGAATTTGTGTCGGTGAGGAGAAGTCCTTGCGTCGGTGCTCAATGGGGTAGCGGAGCAGATGGCGATGCGGGAAGAGGAGAAAAACTCGGCACAGGGGAGGCGGCCGGCTGGTCCTGATCTCAGCGGCGGAGACAAGGAAGAAGAAGGAAGGGGGAAAGAAGAAGAAGGAGATGAGAAATGAGGGGCCACGGCTTAAATAACAAGGAGGCAGGAACCGTCGTGTGCGGTGCCGGTTAGGAAAGGGAGGAGATGGCGTCGCGAGACTAGGGCATAGGCACGCGAAGGAAACGAAGGAAAAGAATAAAAGAAAAAGAAAAAAAAAAAAGAAAAATCTAACTTTTCACTCATTTAGGAAATATTACAAAATGTGAGAGAAAGAGTTAATTGCCTAAATAGAGGAGACAATTACAGATTCCAGATTCTAATATCATAAAAAAAAGGATAGGAGTTATCTTAAGACTCCTTATTTTCTCAATTCCCAATGTGAGATTATTTAATTTTACTAAACAAATCAAAAACAACAATTAAGACCTGAAATTGAGTTACCCAAGTCCTAAGGAGCTAGAAATCGACGAACGATAGAAAAAACACAAGCAAGGGCTGACAGGTTTAAATAGGATGAAAGAAAACCTTGCAAAATGAGTAGTATTAGATAGATCTTGTGAAGAGGTTCCAAATCTACTCTCGGATCTAAATTTTAAGTACCGACTAACAGGTTTGAATTGGATGAAAGAAAACCTTGCAAAATGAGTAGTATTAGATAGATCTTGTGAAGAGGTTCCAAATCTACTCTCGGATCTAAATTTTAAGTACCGACGATGAAGTTATTGATGGGCAAAGGTGACGATCAATGGTGGCGTGATGTGGATATAGGTTAAGGGCAGAGAAGAAATTTGAGGAGGAGGGGAGGGTATTTTGGTCAATGGCTAATTAGGGCTTTAAGGGGAAATAATGTAGCATGCAAGGGGGGAGGCGACAATTTGGTTTCTTCCTTCTTCTACGTGCATTGGGCCCAGCTGCCGGGGGGATGCCTTCTTCTTCCCTCGCAAACTCCTCACCGGCGTCAACGCCGACCGCTTCCAAATCTTCTCCTCCCTCTCCCTCGTCGCCACCATCTCCTCCCCCTCTCCTCCTCACGACGTAGCCATTGGACGGTTCGCCGCCAACTTCTCTTCTCCTCCTCGCGATGTCACCGCTGCCAGACCGGTTACTTCTCCTCTCCCCTTCCTCACACTCCGCTCTTCGCCGGCGCTTGCCACAACCTCTTCTCTTCCTCCTACTACTCTCGCCGGAGGCAGCCAAGGAGGCACCAACTCCCCTTACATGGACAACCGGAATCCCCACCCTCGCTACCGACTTCGTTGGAACCTCCTCTCCTGTCGAGGTTCCCAAGCACAGGTTCGACCACCATGGACGTAGGCCCTATGGTGACTAATCTGGTGGTGTTCCCTTTTCGTTGTGCCCTGGCCTTCACGCCAATTTATGTGTGTTATGTCTTGACCTTTGCACTGATCTGATTTGGGGGTCGTATCCCGGCTTGTGCGTCAATAGTGTATTATTTCGGCCTGCATGCTAGTGTCCTCTCTCGGTCTGCGTGCCAATATTTTATCTCGACTTGCGTGCCATTGTTATATCCCGGCCTGCGTACCGCTGTCTTCATCCGGTCTCCGTGCCGCTAGTATTTCCCGACTTGCAGCTCGTCTCCCAGCTTCGTGTCGCATTCGACTCCACGTTGTCAGATCCAGCCCTCTATCCTGATCGGGCGTTGTCTACTCTTCCAAGTCACGACAACTCGAGCAACGCCCCATCCGAGGGCGCCCCCCTAGGCCAGGGTACGTTTTCTGTACTCATCACTCATTTATTTCATTATTATATTATTAGCCTATTATTTATATATTCGTTAGATCCGCCTCGAGCCTCGAGGTACCAGGGACCGGGGGAATCCGGTCGCTGGCTGCAGGTAGCGTTGACCAGAGGACTTTTGAAGACTTGGTCAACATAGAAGCCATCTCAACACACACCCCCCCCTCTGGGACATCGCGATTCGGCCAACATTCCATCCACCTCACCTGACGATCCGTCTGACTCAGCTTCCGGACGGGATCAAATTTGGCGTCGTCTATGGGAACACATCCACCTGTTCTGGGATGTGAAGATGGATAACATCGGGAGGTTCTCTGCAATTATCACAGTTCCGGAGGATCCCGACAAACATATTACCTTTTACCCTCACTCCACCGGTATTCGGGAGTCTAGGGATCGAGAGGAGCTTCAGTTGGTCGACAGGTTAGTTTTTCCATTATATTTTTTCCCTGACTCTATGGGTATTCGGGAGTCAAGGGACCGAGACAAACGCTTAGCCGGTTGGCACGGCTCCCCGATCAGGTACGTTACTAGCTTTGCTCCCTTTTTACGGTTATAGGAGCTGCTATAGCTCCCTGATAAGAGAGTAAGATCCTAGTGTTGGTTGCTACTCGGAAAACCTAGAGGTTCCACTGTACAAAAATTTTGTACAAAGGTCTGAACCTTTTCCTAGCTACCATGTGTTCTTTTAAATTAAATTTTGGATCGCCTGCGGAACTTAACACGTTTGATCCAAAACTTAATCTATTTGTTCTTTAAGGTTTAGACTTGGATCTCCTGCGGAACTTAACACGTTTGATCCAAATCACCTAAGTTATTAATTCCATTAAATATTAATTTCCATAATTGGTTCCCAGTACTGACGTGGCGAGGCACATGGCCTTCTTGGATATGGGAACAACCACCACCGACTAGACAAAACCTTTTATGGAAAGCTAATATTTAATTTCTTAAAATAACTTTAGGTCAACCAAAAAGAACAATCAAATCACAAGGAAAAGAAAAATAAAAGAACACAACTTCGAAAAACATATTCGAAATACTAGAATCGTAAGCCTCTTGTATTTGGTATTATTTCCATAAATAACTAGCATGATACGGAAAGGAAAAATTACTAGTTATACCTTCTAAAAAGACCTCTTGATCTTCTACCTATTCCTCTTCTAACCTCGGACGTTGTGTGGGCAACGATCTTCCGAGATGAGAACCACCAAGCACCTTCTTCTTCCTTGCAAGTTTCGGCCACCACAATTCTCCAAGAGAAGTAGAGGTCCGGCCACCACCACCAAGCTCCAAGGGATGCAAGAAACAAAACCACCTTTCTCTCCTTCTTCTCCTAGCTAGAACCGGCCACCATCAAGAGCTCCAAGAGAGGTTGCCGCCGGCCATAAGAAGAAGAGAAGAGGAAGAAGCTAGGGTCGACCACCAAGGAGGAAAAGAGAGGAGAAGAATAATAGAGTTGATCACCCGTGAAGGCACCTCTACCCCCTCTTTTATAATCCTTGGTCTTGACAAATAAGGAAATTTTAATAAAAAATTCCTTAATTCTTTTGTCATAAAAAAATTATTTTAATTAAAAAACAATTTTCTTCTTTTAATAATAATGGTCGGCCACTTCTAATTCCCCAAAACAAGGAAAATTTAATTCACACAAGAATTAAAACTTACTAATTTGTTTCTAGAAATTTATAAAAATTTCTCCAATAATTTTTATCCCTTCATGATTGGTTAATAAAAAGGAAATTTTATAAATTAAAATTCTTCTTCTAAACATGTGGATAATTTCCAAAAGGAAAGTTATCTCTAAAAATTAAAATATCTTTTCAATCTACAAATAAGGAAAGATATCAAATCTTTTCTTAATCTTTTGTAGAAACTAATAAAAGAGAATATTTAATTTTTAAACTTCTCTTTTAAATTATTATCATGGTCAAAAAGGAAAGTTTTTCTTAAAAATAAAATCTCCTTTCAATCTACAAATAAGGAAAGATTTCAAATCTTTTCTTAATCTTTTGTAGAAAGCTTTAAAAGGAAAGATTTAATTTTTAAACTCTCTTTTAAAACTATGATATCCACATAAGAAATAATTTTAATAAAAAATCTTTTTTAATATGATGTGGCCGGCCACCTAAACTTGGGCTCCAAGCTATTGGCCGGCCACCTATAGGCTTGGCCGGCCCTAAGCTTGAGCTTCAAGCTTAGCTTGGCCAGCCCCTATTGGTTGGGTAAGAAGGTGGGTATGTGGTGGGTATAAATCTCTATATACAAGAGGCTACGATAGGGACCGAGAGGAGGAATTGGTTTTGGTCTCCCGATGAAATTAAGCTTCCCATGTTCGTCCCGAACACACAACTTAATTCCATCAATAATAATTCATTCCACTAAAGAACTATTATTGAACTACCGCACCAATCCCAAATTACATTTTGGGCTCCTTCTTATTATGAGTGTGTTAGTCTCCCTGTGTTTAAGATGTCAAATGTCCACTAATTAAGCGAGTTACTGACAACTCATTTAATTAATATCTTAGTCCAAGAGTAGTACCACTCAACCTTATCGTCATGTCGGACTAAGTCCACCTGCAGGGTTTAACATGACAATCCTTATGAGCTCCTCTTGAGGACATTCTCAACCTAGATCACTAGGACACAGTTTCCTTCTATAATCAACAATAGACACTATAAGTGATATCATTTCCCAACTTATCGGGCTTATTGATTTATCGAACTAAATCTCACCCATTGATAAATTAAAGAAATAAATATCAAATATATGTGCTTGTTATTATATTAGGATTAAGAGCACACACTTCCATAATAACTGAGGTCTTTGTTTCTTTATAAAGTCAGTATAAAAGAAACGACCTCTAATGGTCCTACTCAATACACTCTAAGTGTACTAGTGTAATTATATAGTTAAGATAAACTAATACCTAATTACACTACGACCTTCCAATGGTTTGTTCCTTTCCATTATGATCGTGAGTTACTGTTTATAATTTATAAGGTACTGATAACATGATCCTCTGTGTGTGATACCACACACCATGTTATCTACAATATAAATTAATTGAACAACTACATTTATCATAAATGTAGACATTTGACCAATGTGATTCTTATTTCTAGATAAATGTTTATACCAAAAGCTAGGCTTTTAGTATACACTCTAACAATCTCCCACTTATACTAAAAGACTAAGCTGTCATATCTGCTGCCATACATCTGATTCCCAACCCTTCAACATGTCCATCAAAAGCTCTCGCCTTAAGGACCTTAGTGAAAAGATCTATAGGTCATCATCTGATGCATTCTAGGCGGCAACAACTTCTCCTCGTTTATACGATTTCTCGTATTGGGTAGTACTTGCGCTCTATTGTGTTTACTTGCCTTATAGACTCATGGTTTCTTCGAGTTTGTTACTGCACCATTATTATTACAATAAATTGTAATAATCTTTGGACAAACTAGAAATCATATCTAAGTCTATCTTGAGGTAATTAAGTCATTCAGCTTTTATGGTTTCCTCAGAGGCTTGCCATATACTAAGCTTCTATGGTGGAGTCCAAAAAAACACCTATGCTTATCACTCTTCCATAGTTATGACTTTACCTCCTAAAGTAAACACAAAACCCCGAGGTTGACTTATTATTGTCCCTATCCGATTGGAAGTCAAAATCCATGGAACCCACAGGGGCCAAATTAACTGCCTTGTAAGCTAGCATATAATCTCTAGTTCTTCTAAGGTACTTTAATATATGCTTTACTGCAGTCCAATGTCCTTGTCTAGGGTTACTTTGATATCTGCTAACTATGCCCTTGGCAAAACAGATTTCTGATCTCGTGCATAGCATACATTAGGTTGTCTAACTGCCGAAGCATAAAGAACTGCCTACATGTCCTCAATCTCCTTTGATGTCATCGGAGACATCTCTTTAGATAAAGACACTCCATGCTTAAAAGGTAAGAAACCTTTCTAGGAGTTTTGCATGCTTAAAATGAGCAAGGATTTTTCCGATGTATCAAGCTTGGGATAAGTAAAATATATTTTTTCTTGCGATCCCTTATTACTTTGATCTCAAGAATATATACATTCTCCCAAGTCCTTTATATCTAATTGTTTGGACAACCATACCCTTACTTCTGACAACATTTTGATATTGTTTCCAACTACCAAAAATGTTATCTACGTATAGTACAAGAAATACCACCACGCTTCCATCACACCTTTTGTATACACAAGACTTATCCGGTTAAATAAATCCATAGGTCTGAATTACTTTGATAAACCGGATGTTCCAAGACCTTGAAGCTTTGCCTCAGTCCATAGACTGATTGAGCTTGCACACAAGATGCTCTTAGCCCTTTGCAATGAACCCTTCTGGTTGCTTTATATGGATGCTTTCTTCAAGACTTCCATTAAGGAATGCTGTCTTGACATCCTCTTGCCAAATAGATAAAAGAATCCGGATAGACTTAAGCATGACTACCAGTGAAAAAGTTTCCTTTTTCATCAAGCCTTGCTTTGAAAGTTACTACCTTCCTGTCTATCCCTCTTTTCCTATTATAGACCTTTTTACACCCAACGGCTTTTACACCATTTGGTGATTCTACAAGCTTCCAGATTTTATTAGAATACATATATTCTAATTCTTTTATTCATTACTCTTTGCCAAGATGCTGCATCTTTATCTTGGAGTGCTTCATCATATGACCGGAGATCAGGTTCATGCCCTCCAGGGATCGAGTCCAAAAACTCTCCCAAAACATGAACCTATTTAGGTTGCATAACAACCCTCCCACTACAATAAGACACTTTCTGTAATTGTGTATCAATTTGTGATACGTGTTGCAGTTTTCTTGTGGTATCTCATCTTGTACAGTTGGTACTAGGTTAGACATGTCCTTTATTATTTCCTTAAGAAAAAATTTACTTATGAGCACGTGGTTCATTATATAGTCCTTTTCTAAAAAATCAGTCATTGATGCTAACAATGACCTTCTGATTTTTAAGACTATAAACCTACTTTTGTTTATCTAGGATAACTTACAAACAAGTGAACTCCTATCCAACTTATCATTGTCTCTCTTTAACATATGTGTTGGATTACCCGAATCCGAATATGCTTCAAAATAGGTTTTCACCTATTCAGCAATTCTATATGAGTAGAGAGTTCTAACTTGGAAGGTACTATGTTCACTTTCGTTTTCAGAGTTTATCCTTAAAACAAATTTGGTAATTTTCTAAATAACTCATCATCTATCTAATTATTTCATAAGAGTCCTTTACCTTCTTTCTACTACATCATTCTGTTGGGGTGTACCAGGTGCAGTTAGTTGGGATTGAATCCCTACTTTTGATAAGTGACTCCTAAATTCTCCCAAGAGGTACTTGCCACTACGATCTTACCATAGTGACATTTACTTTAACATTTCTCCGCATCAGCCTTGTATTCTTTGAACTAATCAAAGTACTTAGTCTTGCGGTACATTAAGTAAATTTATTTGTATCTAGAATAGTTGTCTATAAAATAGACGAAATATTCAATACTACCTCTTGTTTGGATAGTCATAGGATCACACAAATCAGAATGAACCGATTTCAACATATCTTTGACTTCATACCCCTTGGACTTAAAAGCTTCTTGGTTATTTTCCTTCCAAGTAAGACTCGCAGGTTGGAAAGATTTCCACTACCAATGAATCCTACTTACGTATAACCTAGCTTTAGGTGCCAAAGATATAATTGGTTCATTTCCGAAGGTTGCTTTCTCTTAAAATTAGAAGATGTGTTACTAATTTCCATTTGTTGCATCGTGAGAGTTATTGGATTATAAATTGTCAACCATCATACCAGAATAGATAACTTCCCTATTTTTCTTGATAACAACTTTGTTATCAAAATAGACACAATATCTATAATAGTTTAGAAACGGAAATCGGGTTCTTTCTAAACTTGGTGCGTAAAGACAATTACTTAAAATCCATATTTTATTCTTATCAAAGGATAAACATCTCCAACTGCAACAGCTACCATTTTACAATAGTGCCCATGTGGACGGTGATTTACCTTTAGTTGTCGGGTCTCCTGCAATGAATTGCAGACATGATTAATGGCATCTTGTATCTACACTCCAGGTTCTGGTAGATAACACCACTAGGCATGTTTCAACTAATGAATTAAATACACCTAAATTGTTCTTAGTTCTAAGAAGACAGTCTACCTTAATGTCCAAGTCCTATTTCCAATCATTACAATTGGGACTACTAAGTCTTTTCTATAGTATGACTACTAGGGATTGACAAACATCCTAAGAATCTCAAAAATATTTGGTTAAGATCAACTCCTTAAAATCTCCATGAATTTTGTGTATACAAAATCGAAGAGGAGATTTTATTCATTAATTTTATTATCTCGTCAACTTTACTTTATAACGAATAAAATTAATAGTTGATCATCTTTGATCAAATATTTGGTCAAAACTCTTTGAATTTAAAATAACATTGATTCCTCAAACAATATTATTTAAATTTACCAACACCTCAAACACCGTGAATTTTGCATGCCACGTTAGTGTGGACGTATACAAATTCATCATTTGTAAGAGGAGGGTTTTACCCATTGACTATCTTGTCAATATAACATTTTGACAAATAAAATTACCTCAAACACCATGAATCTTGTATGCCACGTTAGTGTGGACGTATACAAATTCAAACATTTGTAAGAGGGGTTTATTAATTTTATTATATTGCCAATCTAGTTTTATGACAAATCAATAGTTGATTTCCTTTTGGTCACACAAGTGATAGTAGTGACTCCGTTGGGGAGGATACTATTAAATGTGTCTAAGTGTATACCATTACTTGACACTAAGTCCATTAATAAGATTATGCCCCTTCCGTTGGGGAAGATCACACGCTCTTAATTAACTTCCTATAGTCATCCAAAAATGGAAGTCTGTTCTAGTGATCCACAAACAAGCTCATCCGTTATGGAGGAAGGCACTCAGAGCCAACGCGCAAGCTTCTTTGCATCACTTACAAACCAGTAATGGAGACCATGGGATTTACTTAAAAATCCCTCTCCCACTTAGTTATTTATAAATGAGAAATTTTAACTATGCTAGCCTACTAAATATGCATACTAACAAGCACACACAACACAGCATAAAAAGTAATAAATAGAAAAACTAATTTTCAACTATTATGGCTTTTATCTATTGCTGTCCTCCGTGTGTCACCAACCCTAGCTGCTGCCATCTTTGGCCACTGCCACCGGGTCTAGTTGTCGCATCCATCTTGCTCCTTGTTCCGCTGCGCCTCTGGTCCTTAAAAGGTTCCACGCCTTACAAGACTCGATCTGCGACATAAATAGAATTTTACATTTTTCGATCCTATATTCCTCGAAGGAATGTACATGTATCTAGATCAAAAATAAAATCCTAATAAAACTAAATACAGCTCCTGCTGTATTTTATAATACAATCATGCACACACAATAAAATGCCCTTGACATGTCCAAGGGTCCAATCACACATAATAACTATAAGCCATAATAGTTGGATCCTGCATCCACAAAGTTAGCACATCCTACTATTAATCTGCCTAAATTATGTATGACATGTGCATAATTAAACTAATACCAAATACACAGAGGCAAAACCCTAGCTCTGATACCAATTGTTGGTTGCTACTCGGAAAACCTAGAGGTTCCACTGTACAAAAATTTTGTACAAAGGTCTGAACCTTTTCCTAGCTACCATGTGTTCTTTTAAATTAAATTTTGGATCGCCTGCGGAACTTAACACGTTTGATCCAAAACTTAATCTATTTGTTCTTTAAGGTTTAGACTTGGATCTCCTGCGGAACTTAACACGTTTGATCCAAATCACCTAAGTTATTAATTCCATTAAATATTAATTTCCATAATTGGTTCCCAGTACTGACGTGGCGAGGCACATGGCCTTCTTGGATATGGGAACAACCACCACCGACTAGACAAAACCTTTTATGGAAAGCTAATATTTAATTTCTTAAAATAACTTTAGGTCAACCAAAAAGAACAATCAAATCACAAGGAAAAGAAAAATAAAAGAACACAACTTCGAAAAACATATTCGAAATACTAGAATCGTAAGCCTCTTGTATTTGGTATTATTTCCATAAATAACTAGCATGATACGGAAAGGAAAAATTACTAGTTATACCTTCTAAAAAGACCTCTTGATCTTCTACCTATTCCTCTTCTAACCTCGGACGTTGTGTGGGCAATGATCTTCCGAGATGAGAACCACCAAGCACCTTTTTCTTCCTTGCAAGTTTCAGCCACCACAATTCTCCAAGAGAAGTAGAGGTCCGGCCACCACCACCAAGCTCCAAGGGATGCAAGAAACAAAACCACCTTTCTCTCCTTCTTCTCCTAGATAGAACTGGCCACCATCAAGAGCTCCAAGAGAGGTTGCCGCCGGCCATAAGAAGAAGAGAAGAGGAAGAAGCTAGGGCCGACCACCAAGGAGGAAAAGAGAGGAGAAGAATAATAGAGTTGATCACCCGTGAAGGCACCTCTACCCCCTCTTTTATAATCCTTGGTCTTGACAAATAAGGAAATTTTAATAAAAAATTCCTTAATTCTTTTGTCATAAAAAAATTATTTTAATTAAAAAACAATTTTCTTCTTTTAATAATAATGGCCGGCCACTTCTAATTCCCCAAAACAAGGAAAATTTAATTCACACAAGAATTAAAACTTCCTAATTTGTTTCTAGAAATTTAAAAATATTTCTCCAATAATTTTTATCCCTTCATGATTGGTTAATAAAAAGGAAATTTTATAAATTAAAATTCTTCTTCTAAACATGTGGATAATTTCCAAAAGGAAAGTTATCTCTAAAAATTAAAATATCTTTTCAATCTACAAATAAGGAAAGATATCAAATGTTTTCTTAATCTTTTGTAGAAACTAATAAAAAAGAATATTTAATTTTTAAACTTCTCTTTTAAATTATTATCATGGTCAAAAAGGAAAGTTTTTCTTAAAAATAAAATCTCCTTTCAATCTACAAATAAGGAAAGATTTCAAATCTTTTCTTAATCTTTTGTAGAAAGCTTTAAAAGGAAAGATTTAATTTTTAAACTCTCTTTTAAAACTATGATATCCACATAAGAAATAATTTTAATAAAAAATCATTTTTAATATGATGTGGCCGGCCACCTTAAGGCCAACCTTTAGGCTTGGCCGGCCCTAAGCTTGAGCTTCAAGCTTAGCTTGGCCGGCCCCTATTGGTTGGGTAAGAAGGTGGGTATGTGGTGGGTATAAATCTCTATATACAAAAGGCTACGATAGGGACCGAGAGGAGGAATTGGTTTTGGTCTCCCGATGAAATTAAGCTTCCCGTGTTCGCCCCGAACACACAACTTAATTCCATTAATAATAATTCATTCCACTAAAGAACTATTATTGAACTACCGCACCAATCCCAAATTACATTTTGGGCTCCTTCTTATTATGAGTGTGTTAGTCTCCCTGTGTTTAAGATGTCAAATGTCCACTAATTAAGCGAGTTCTCGACAACTCATTTAATTAATATCTTAGTCCAAGAGTAGTACCACTCAACCTTATCGTCATGTCGGACTAAGTCCACCTGCAGGGTTTAACATGACAATCCTTATGAGCTCCTCTTGAGGACATTCTCAACCTAGATCACTAGGACACAGTTTCCTTCTATAATCAACAATAGACACTATAAGTGATATCATTTCCCAACTTATCGGGCTTATTGATTTATCGAACTAAATCTCACCCATTGATAAATTAAAGAAATAAATATCAAATATATGTGCTTGTTATTATATTAGGATTAAGAGCACACACTTCCATAATAACTGAGGTCTTTGTTTCTTTATAAAGTCAGTATAAAAGAAACGACCTCTAATGGTCCTACTCAATACACTCTAAGTGTACTAGTGTAATTATATAGTTAAGATAAACTAATACCTAATTACACTACGACCTTCCAATGGTTTGTTCCTTTCCATTATGATCGTGAGTTACTGTTTATAATTTATAAGGTACTGATAACATGATCCTCTGTGTGTGATACCACACACCATGTTATCTACAATATAAATTAATTGAACAACTACATTTATCATAAATGTAGACATTTGACCAATGTGATTCTTATTTCTAGATAAATGTTTATACCAAAAGCTAGGCTTTTAGTATACACTCTAACACCTAGTACTTGATCAAAGACTAGGGTCTTCGATTTTTGATCGGACACTAGGGGCCCAGCTCCCTACTCATACACTAGAGACATAGCTCCCCGCTCTTACACTAGGGACACAGCTCCCCGATCATTGACTCGCAGTACGACTTCCCGATCAGGATCTAGGGGCCTCACTCTTTGATTACAGGCTAGGGGCCTTACTCTTCAATCAGGCACCAAGGGCCCAACTCCTCGATCAGGTGTACTACAGGCTCTGCACCCTTCACCATGAGGGTCTGCATCCTCTTACTGTTACAGGCTCTGCACCCTTCACCATGAGGGTCTGCATCCTCTTACTACTACAGGCTCTGCACCCTTCACCATGGGGTTCTGCATTCTTTTACTGCTATAGGCACTTCACTCTATTATTACTATATGCTCTGTATTCTCCATCTGTTTTGCGTGCTTTTTGTTGGAACCCCAAGGTTGTTTTGGTGTGATCAACAAGTTAAGTTAGGTCCTGTGTGTTTCTAACATTGTCTCTAAGTGTGTAGGAGCACAGGTACTCGAGCGAAAGACACAGCTAGCGAGAAGGATGGCACGCGGTGCGTCCGAGGGATGAAGACTACGGAAGAGTACACCGGCGGACGAGAAGGAAGCGTGCGGTGGTTCCAAAGGACGAAAGCCGGAGCGGAAGATTGCTTGGGGAGCAAGAGACACAGCTAGCGAGAAGGTCGGCACGGGGTGCGACCGAGGGACGAAGACTGTGGATGAGTACGCTGGTGGAAGAGAAGGAAACACGCGGCGGTTTTGAGGGATGAGAAGCCGGAGGGAAGCCTGCTCAAGAAGACCGGAAGTTGGGTTCAGGTGAGCCCTTTTTCGGATGGCAAAAATCACCCAAGTGAGCGGATCTGGAGTAGAAGACCTGGATCGAGGTGGACTGAACCAGAGCAAAGGTCCCGATGGAGAAAAGTCAACATCTATTGACTTGGGGGTCCGGGGTGCCCAGAACAGTCTGGGGCGCCCAGAACAGTCCGGGGCGCCCGGACCGGACCAGCCCGGGGCGCCCGGAACCCTTCCGGGCTTCCGGACCGTGAAGTTTGACGAGATCGAGCTTTGACTCGATCTGAACGTTGGGAGATAAAATTTATCCCTCCCAGGGCGCCCGAAACCCTCCAGGCGCCCCGACTAAGGCTATAAATATAGCCTTGGTCCAAAAGCTTTTCAATCAGTTCAGAAATTGTAACAACGCTTGTGCGCTTCCACTGTTTAGATTAACTTCTTTCTTTCTGTGCCTACATTGCTGTAAAAGAGACTTTTCCACTTGAAGGAGATAGTAGTACGATCATTTTCCTTGGATTAACAACCTCCCCGGTTGTAACCAAGTAAACATCTGGTGCCTCATCTTTTTTCTATTTTGATTTATTTCTTTTCTATTTTATATCCAAGTGTTAGTTTGAAAAGTTGAGAAGGGTCGATTTTATTTTTTACAGGGCTATTCAACCCCCCCTTCTAGCCCAACGGTCCTACAAGTGGTATCAGAGTCGAGGCGCTTCAGGAGAACTAACCGCCGAACGAAGCAACGAGATGGCCGGACCAAGCATCCACCCACCAAAATTCGAAGGGGATTTCGCCACTTGGAAAAAGCTGATGCAGGTATTCTTTACCACCGATTTTGAATTAATGCTTACAATGGAATTTGGTTTTACAGTACCAGAAGATAAGGAGAAAAACAATTGGACGAAAAAGGAGCAGGCCGACTTCGTGGTGAATAGCAAAGCAGAATACCATCTGCTAAGTGTTCTTCCACCTCAAGAAGTCAACAGGATCGGGAACTACGACTCGGCAAAGGAACTTTGGGAGAAGTTCCTCGAGCTGCACGAAGGGGTGTCCGAAGCCAAGCTCGTTAGAAGAGATCTACTTTGCAATCAGCTCATCAGCCTGCGACTTGGGGAAGACGAGACGGTTGTGCACCTGCACTCGAGAATTAAGGAGATCATCACCGGACTCTCGAATCTCGGAGAAAAGGTAAGTAACCGAGATTCGCTAAGGTACGCTTTGAATTCCTTTCCTAGAAATACCAAATGGGCATCATTAGTAGATGTCTTTTACATTTCTAAAGATCTAAAAAAGATTTCGTTAGAAGAATTTTTCTCGACTTTTGAAGTGCATGAATCAAGATGTGGAGGTTCGAAGGAGCCCAAGAATAACATCGCCCTCAAAGCTTAGAGAGACGAACCTGAGTCGGAATCTTCTCTCGATGACGAGGAAATGGTAATGATGGTAAGAAGATTAAAAAAACTTTGTAAATTTAGATCTACTAACCATCCGCAGGGGAAAAAGAAAATGACGATCCACTGCTACCACTGCGATGAAGAAGAGCACATCAAGGACAACTGCCCCAAGCTGAAGAACAAGGACAAGGAGAAGGGTAAGAAGCCTATCCAAAAGTAAAAGACCCTAAAGGAGACGTGGGATGATACGTCGTCGGAGTCGGAAGTCGAGGCATTCTTCGGACTTGCTCTAATGGCAAGTCATCAAGACAACGACTGCGAGTCAAGCTCTTCCGAAATGAGCATCGAGAGCATCGATGAAGAGGGAGCCATGCCGGAAGAAAGCAGCAGTTCAGGGGGAGAAACGAACAACGAGATCGACAAGGTAAGTGAGGTACGATCACTTCCTCCCGATAAACTCTTTAAGTTTGTTAAATTATTAACAAAAGACTGTTGCAAATTAGAAAAGGAGATTAAAAATTTAAAAATAATTTTGGCTAAATCTTGTCCCTTAGAAGAATTAGACAAATCAAAATTAGAAAATGAGAAATTGAAATAAGAAAATAAAGATCTGAAAATTCAAGTAGATAATTTGAAAAATCATGCATGCTCATCTAATTTTAGAAAATTTTAAAATTTAAATTGGTATTATAGATATCACCAGGAACAAATTAGGAATATTTCAAGAAAATATGTACCTAAGAAACATTTAGTTAATCTAGTAGGTTGGAACCTATATTGAGTTCCTAAATCTTGCTTAGTCTAAAGTTTAAACGAAATTAGCACCTTCAGTGAGAAAATTAAACAGTAAATTTCTCCATGAGACTTTGTCTAAGGAAATGGTTGTTGCTCCAATAACCAAGAAGGTCTAGTGCCTCGCCACGACCTGGAAGCCAAAATATTGAAATAAATGTTTAATTAACTTACTAATAAAACATTAATAGTAGAATTAATTAATACTTTTAGAGGTTTTCAAACATTTTTTTCAAAATAGTTTTATACTTAGAAAAATACTTTTACGTGAAAAATCTTAAGTTAGGATTTTTTCCCAAAAAGAATTTTTGCAAAGTCTTAAAAAAAAAATTTAACTTAGAAAAATTTTTGAGTATTTTTTTTTTCTTAGAAAATTTCTCTTTTATACTTAGAAAAAATTTTCAGAAGATATTTTTTTGTCTAAGTTAAAAGTTGAAAATTTCTACTTAATTTTTTTTGCAAAACTGTCTAAGTTAGAATTTTTTACTTAGAAAATTTTCTAAGTTTTTACCCTTAGATTTTTTCTTAGAACCCCATTTTTTATGTGATCAAAGGGGTTGAAGGAAAAGTATAAGTCTAAGGGGAGGTAGACCAAAATTTAACTTGTTTTATTTTTGCACTTAATTGCAAATTTAGTTAAGTTTATTTTATGTCTATTTTTACCCTAGCTTAACTTGGGTTGTTCACACAAAAAAGGGGGAGATTGTTGGAACCCCAAAGTTGTTTTGGTGTGATCAACAAGTTAAGTTAGCTCCTGTGTGTTTCTAACCTTGTCTCTAAGTGTGTAGGAGCACAGGTACTCGAGCGGAAGACGCAGCTAGCGGGAAGGACGGCACGCGGTGCATCCGAGGGATGAAGATGCGGAAGAGTACACCGGCGGACGAGAAGGAAGCATGCGGTGGTTCTGAAGGACGAAAGCCGGAGCGGAAGATTGCTCGGGGAGCAAGAGACGCAGCTAGCAAGAAGGTTGGCATGGGGTGCGACCGAGGGACTAAGACTGCCGATGAGTACGCTGGTGGACGAGAAGGAAACACGCGGCGGTTCCGAGGGATGAGAAGCCGGAGGGAAGCCTGTTCGAGAAGACCGGAAGTTGGGTTTGGGTGAGCCCTTTTCCGGATGGCAGAAATCACCCAAGTGAGCGGATCTAGAGTAGAAGACCTGGACCGAGGCGGACCGGACTAGAGCAAAGGTCCCGATGGAGAAAAGTCAACATCTGCTGACTTGGGGGTCCGGGGCACCCGGACCAGCCCGGGGCGCCCGGAACCCTTCTGGGTGCCCGAGCCGTGAAGTTTGACCAGATCGAGCTTTGACTCGATCTGAACGTTGGGGGATAAAATTTATCCCCCCTAGGCGCACGAAACCCTCCAGGCACCCCGACCAAGGCTATAAATATAGCCTTGATCCAGAAGCTTTTCAATCAGTTCAGAAATTGTAACAACGCTTGTGTGCTTCCACTGTTTATATTAGCTTCTTTCTTTCTGTGCCTAAATTGCTGTAAAAGAGGTTTCTCCGCCTAAAGGAGATAATAGTGCGATCATTTTCCTTGGATTAACAACCTCCCTGGTTGTAACCAAGTAAACATCTGGTGCCTCATCTTTTTCGGTTTTGATTTATTGCTTTTCTATTTTATATCCAAGTGTTAGTTTGAAAAGTTGAGAAGGGTCGATTTTATTTTTTACAGGGTTATTCAACCCCCCCTTCTAGCCGGCCCAACGGTCCTACACTTTTTACGTCTACAGGCTCTGCTCCCTTCACCCCACGGTGCTCTGCTTCTATTGCTACGGACTCTGCTCCCTATTACTACGGACTCTGCTCGGCACTCATCACACTTGCTTCACTTGTCGATCTGCCCGACACTCTCAGTTCATGTTTTTGCTCACCGCTATTGCTCGGTCGACACTCATCTCACTCGCTACATTACTGGAGACTCAAGTCTCACTCGCTGCTTGATTCACGAGCTCTGCGCCTTCTCAGCTCAAGGGCTTTGTTCCTGTTTGCCTTCGATCTCATTGGCTCCATGCTCGCGTTATTCATGAGACCCGCTTTCGCTCTGCTCATGAGTTTTGCGACCATTCATCATCGACCTCTTGGTTCAGCTGGACGATTGTCTCTTTACCCGGTCGACATTTTTTCGGTCGCTCGGTCGTGATTTATTGTCGCTCGATCACGTGCTCGACCCTGCTAGCTCATCGTCTTTCAACCCTCTCGGCATTTTTCGATTGCCCG
Source organism: Zingiber officinale (assembly GCF_018446385.1). Lineage (NCBI taxonomy): Eukaryota > Viridiplantae > Streptophyta > Magnoliopsida > Zingiberales > Zingiberaceae > Zingiber > Zingiber officinale. Next base: position 96,537,327 of record NC_055999.1, on the reverse strand, counting down.
GTCGCGATCTATTGTCGCTCAGTCGTTATTTTTCTCGGTCGCGCTTATGGCTATGCTCGTCCATCATTCTTTCTACTCCCGATCACGATTTACTATCACTCGGACGATATTTTTTCAGTCGCGCGCTTGACACTGCTCGTTCATTATCTTTCAACCCGCTCGACATTCTCACTATTTCCTGGTCGGTAACTCTTGATTGCCCGGTCGTGAATTGCTATCACTCGGGAGACGCTTTTTCTCGGACACACTCACGACTCTGCTCGTCCATCATTCTCTTTATTGCTCGATCACGATTTACGATCGCTCGGTCGGTATTTTCTCGATCGCGCTCAAGGCTCTGCTCGCCCATCATTCTCTCTATTGATCGGTCGTGATTTATTGTCGCTCGATCGCACTCTCGACACCACTCAGTCGACACTTTTCGGTCGCCCGATATTGATTGTCGCTCGATCGTTTTACTCAGCATCTCTCGACCGTCTGCTGGATATCATTCGACATCTGCTAGATCGCTCTTTCGACACTCGCTCAGTATTGCTTTTGCTGCTTGGGCGGCACTTCTTTTCATTACTTTGTCGGGCGCTCGCCGTTTGCAGTTACTCGTTCGATGTGATAAGACGGGCCTAACGAGCTGATTCCGCATTCGGTAGTGATTATATTTTGGGCTTGGTCTAGTCAGTCGGACTTGCACCTCCTTCGACTAGACTTGTAGGGGAGGCTTGTGATGTGGATATAAGTTAAGGGCAGAGAAGAAATTTGAGGAGGAGGGGAGGGCATTTTGGTCAATGGCTAATAAGGGCTTTAAGGGGGAACATTGTAGCATACAAGGGGGGAGGCGGCGATTTGGTTTCTTCCTTCTTCTTCGTGCATTGGGCCCAGCCGCCGGGGGGATGCCTTCTTCTTCCCTCGCACACTCCTCATCGGCACTGACACCGACCGCTTCCAGATCTTCTCCTCCCTCTGCCTCGTCGCCACCATCTCCTCCCCCTCTCCTCCTCACGATGCAGCCATTGGACGGTTCGCCGCTAGCTTCTCTTCTCCTCCTCACGATGTCACCGCTGCCGGACCGGTTACTTCTCCTCTCCCCTTCCTCACACTCCGCTCTTCACCGGTGCTTGCCACAACCTCTTCTCTTCCTCCTACTACTATCGCCAGAGGCAGCCAAGGAGCTACCAACTCCCTTTACATGGATAGTCGGAATCCCCACCATCGCTACCGGCTTCGTCGGAACCTCCTCTCCTATCGAGGTTCACAAGCACAGGTTCGGCCACCATGGACGTAGGCCCTATGGTGACTGATCTGGTGGTGTTCCCTTTTCGTTGTGCCCTGGCCTTCGCGCCAATTTATGTGTGTTATGTCTTGACCTTTGCACTGATCTGATTTGGGGGTCGTATCCCGGCTTGTGCGTCGATAGTGTATTATTTCGGTCTACGTGCCAGTGCCCTCTCTCGGCCTGCGTGCCAGTGCCCTCTCCCGGGCTACGTGCCAATGTTTTGTCTCGGCTTGCGTGCCATTGTTATATCCCGGCCTGCGTGCCGCTGTCTTCACCCGGTCTGCGTGCCACTAGTATTTCCCGACCTGCAGCTCGTCTCCCGGCTTCGTGCCGCATTCGACTCCACACCGTCAGATCCAACCCTCTATCCTGATCGGGCGTCGTCTACTCTTCCAAGTCGTGACAACTCGAGCAGCACCCCATCCAAGGGTGCCCCCCTAGGTCAAGGTACGTTTTCTGTACTCGTCCCTCATTTATTTCATTATTGTATTATTAGTCTGTTATTTATATATTCGTTGGATCCGCCTCGAGCCTCGGGGTACCAGGGACGGGGGGGCGGTTGCTGGCTGCAGGTAGCGTTAGCCAGAGGACTTTTGAAGACTTGGTCAACATAGAAATCATCTCAGCACACCCTCCCTTCGGGACGTCGCAATTCGGTCAACATTCCATCCACCTCACCCGACGGTCTGTCTAACTCAGCTTCCGGACGGGATCAGTGGCGTGAAAGAGAGAATGAAAGCAAAAAATGCAAAGAATTTGGAAAGAATGTTTCATGAGAAATTTATTAAAGTATTGGTGAGATTTCGAGGAGATTATTTGTAATCTTGTATATAACATTATTTGTACATTAAGCATTATTCTTATTAAATAAAGGACCAAGATAAGTATAAAATTATCATCCTTGAACTTCCATAACAAACATAATTACTCAAAGACAAAGAAATTTTAATTATGAGACACTCAAAATTACTCCTCTCGACTACATCTTATTGCATGAACTTAAAAGATCTTGATAGATGCTATTTATCCTTTTGCCTTGAATGTTCTTTATTTATTGGTTTTAACCATCTTCTCGCTTATATCCCAAAGCTTTCTTGCTAGTTCTTCGTCCTTGGCGTGATTACTCGTATCCTCCTCATTGCAATCATCGAAATACTTCCCAGTCACACCCCTGAGGTTCGGATGCAGTGCCACATAGCATGTAGTTGCTGCTCCCTGTAATTATTCATACAAATATATTATCATCTCATTTCTTGACTCGTTCAAAAAATTTATTAAGATTTTATATGGAATTTCTTGAATAAAACTAGGGTTGAACTAAGGTGCGAGTTAGTTCAACTATATTGCTATATTAAAGACAGTGATCAGCAAATCTGACAAACCTGAGGTACATTCTTCCACAACATGTAAGTGAAAAATCTAAACACTCCTGCAAACACAAACACGTCCAAAATATTAATGAGAGACCGGTTTTGACAGCAACCTTTTCCATCTCCTTTCCCCTTTTAGGCTCAAATTAACACTACTCATTTTAAGGTTTAAGAAACATACTCATTAAAAGAAGGGAGTGTCTCATCAAGTTTGTCGTAATCAGACCAGGATGAAGAGAATTGACTGTAATGTTTGCGTCCTCTGCCTGTTAACCATAAAAGTGGACGAATCTGTGAGTAACTAGCAAAAGCATGTCACTTCAGTTGCCATGCAATCAAATTAGGAACAAGAAACAAAATGCAGTTTATAGTCAACTTCAATGAAAGTCTTGTGCAAACTAAAGTTTGGTTTAATTTTTCTATCACCATTTTTGCAGGATCCCTTGCAGAGTTCATACACACAAGCAATTCATATTCAGTCTGTGCATGAAAATGGAGTACCTGTAAGCGCCTAGCGAGCTCATTGGCATGCAGTACGTTGGCCAATTTGGATTGTCCATATGCCAATTTATCGTTGTATCTATAAAGCAAGATGGAAACTTTTAGTTCATTCAACTAAATGGAGAAAGCATTGCCTTGTTTTAATGCAGGAGAAACTTACGTGTCCTTATCGTTAATTTTGTCGAACCGTATTCCTTCTGGATACGTATTCACATGAGCTAGCGATGAGACATTCACAATACGCCCTTCAATTCCTGTACTCTTCGCGGTGCTTTTCATCTTTTCAAGTAGAAGATCGGTCAACAAAAAGTGACCTGCAATAAAACAATTCCGCATGAAAAACATGTCAAACTCATAGTATTGGTGTAAAGTTTGTCCGCTAAAATTCTAGTTTAGAGTTAGCGAAGTGGATTTGAGCAGGCAAAGATACCCAGATGGTTTGTAGCAAACTGCATCTCGATTCCATCCTCCGTAAGCGTGTAAGGACAGAACATGATGCCAGCGTTGTTTCTGGAACAAAAGAGTTGAAGATGAAAAAATGACCCAAGAAATAGCTGGGCACACAAAAGGTAGATACTTACATCAGCAGGTTGAGGGGCAGATTCATGGAAAGGAATTTCTCCGCACAAGCTCGCACAGACTTGAGAGAACCGAGTTCGAGCTGTATGATGTCGATTTTGGCAGATGGAATTTCATCTACGATGCGCTGCTTCACCTCATTGGCAGCTTGCATATTCCTCGCAGCGATGATGACATGGGCTCCTCGGAGGGCCAAAACCCTAGCCGTCTCGGCTCCAATCCCACTACTTCCCCCTGGATTGAAAAACCGAAACCCTCGCTCATAAATACATCTAATTTTTGACGAAATCGGGAAAGGAAGAAACGGAAACTGGGCTGAAATTAGGGGAGTGGGCAAACCGGTGACGAGAGCAGTGAGACGGGAGGCGTCGACGCCTTCGGTAACCTGCTCGGAGGTGGATCCGGATCCGAATCCGCTGGGGCCGCGGATTCCGGTGGCGAGTCTGAGTAAACCCATGGCGTGCGCGAGCTGGTTCTGACGAAGAAGGGGTGCGGCGGAAGAGCTGCAGAGAAGAGGAAGGTGAGATTCGAACAGAGCAAGAAGAGCAGAGTTGCCGGAACGCCATTTATAAGGGCTTCGGCCGTCGGGAGTGGACCGGTAATTTGTCTCGTAGCCCACCTCGCTTTCCAAGTAATTACCACAATTAATAGACAATAAATATTTTGAGAACTTTTATTTCACTTCTTAAAGTTTAACATATTATTAAAACAACTATAAAGTTTATGATAACCAAAATATTTTGAAAACTCTTGTCAGTTAAATTATTTGAGAAGAGTTTCAAATCTTCACTTTTAGTCTATAGTTTACTTCTAAAATTTAAAAATTCACCTCACCTTCCTCTCTATCTATGTTTCTCTATTTTTATGCAGATGAATGATAATTTCGAAACTATGAGAGGTAAAGTAAAATTTTGAGGAAGGTTAAAGTGAATTATTTTACTAATTAAATGAAACACTTGTAAGGCCGTGGGGAGTTAATTGCATAATGCAAAGTCAACAATGGAGTCCCTCGACAGCAGTTGAGCGTACCCGGCATTTGCAAGTTGGAAAACGGCATGGTCAACTCCCTAACAGTCACGACGTATAAACGGTCAAGTCTAACGTTGACCTTGGGGTAAATTAGATTTTTAATAAAACGAGTGGGCAAATAATGGTCAGAATTATTTTTTTTTAAAAAAATATATTTTAGGCAATTTCAGAGCTCGTTAATTGTCCATTAAACTACCGTTGAATTTTGTGAACTTTTACCCTTATTATTATTTTCTTTTACATTGTTCCTGTTTTTGTTCTGACTTCCAGCAAAGAGCGTGGATGAATGGAGGCACGACTCCTAAGTACAGGGGCCGTCTCAAGATTCCACTCGATCCTAGGTAAAAAAAAATTAATATTTAATAATATTTTTTAAAAAATTAATTTTTTCTTTATTTTTTTTATTTAGACTTGGGATTGATATCAGCGGATTTATTTTTAAAAATAAACTAGATTTAAAAATTTAAGTCATGTAATTTTAATTTGATGATATTTCAAAATTTGACTATTATCGACACAAATATATAAAAAAAAATTTTGATGCAATTATTAATAATTTAGGTTTAGGTTTATAGTCCATTCCTTCTATAATTTAAAAAAAAAGAGTAAAAAAAATATTATCGAGTAAAATAGGAGAATGATGTCTTCTTAGAGAACCAATGATGAAAGAGGAAAAAATACATAGAACATTAATGAGAGAATGAGTAGATGTTCAACTAATTATAAAATGAGATGAAAGAAAAGAAATTAGATGTAAGATCTTATATAGTTATATTATAACTTTAGGATTAGAGAATATAATAATTATAGTTAATATGTAATTAAATATAGTTGTCATTGAAATTAATTGAAGAGCACAGTGGAAATTGAAATAAAATAAAATCAAGTAAAATCGTTACATTGGAATCAATACAGAATCTGAAGCAAAATCTAGAGAGCACTGGAATAGAAATCGAAGCAAGTCAAATTAAAGCAAAATATGCAACTAGAACGAAAATCGAAGTAAGTCAAATTAAAACAAAATATGTATGCGTGCGTGCATAATGCAGCTTGGGACTGCACAGTATATCTTTTAAATGTAAATATTAGATATTAAATATATTTATTTATTTTTAACTAATAATGGGCCTTAATTTTTTTGGGGCCTTAGGCATAGGCCTTAATGACCTATGCCTTGAGCCGCGCCTGTCTAAGTATATGAGAGATGATCAAGAATCGGACCTGAAGAATTCGATAAGAGGGATTAGAATAATACGTGGAATCCAACCTAGCCAATCTAACGCTTAAGTTAGTCTAGTAATCAAGGAGTTGAAAAGCTACTTTGGACTCGTGTGTGAGCATGTACTTATGTCCGTGAAAGCGGACTTCCTTTTATAGCATCCCCATGAAAAGCTTGAATCCATCGAACAATGACTAGAAGACACAAAAGAAGAAGTAGCAAATATCTGAGTTTAGTTAGTACTCAGGATGAGCTGACATTAATGAGATCAAGATAAGATATACTTGAATACTTGGAGTACTACAATCCTTAATTCATCTTCAGCTCCACCTCCTCCTCAATCTTAGCATTTGATGTTGTGAGTATTTTTGTTAGACTTGTAAATTTGGATGTTAACTTGATGTTGTGAACTTTATTTGTTTGTTGTGCTACTTATTAGAACTATGTTACTTGTCCTATTTGATATTGTGAACTTTATTTGTTGTTATGTTACTTGTTGTACTATTTGATATTATGAGCTTTATTTGTTGGGCTACTTTTTAGAACTATGTTATTTATTGTTGTACTATTTGAGGTCGTGAACTTTATTTGTTGTGCTACTTTTTAGAACTATGTTATTGATTGTTGTGTTACTTGACGTTGTGAACTTGTTCGTATCATTGATCCGGTGATAAGGAGCGGGGGCCCATAGAGGAAGGGGTTAATGGCATGGGAGAGTCAAAGGTCCGGCCGAGCTAGGAGGAAGTCAAAGGTTCGGCCGAGCAGGGAGGAATCTCTTGGTCGACCGGTCTGGGTAGACCCCGGGCCAGCACGAAGACAGCTCGACCTTGGGTCGAGCTTCCGATGCTCACAAGTTCCTTTATAGGGGAACCGCTATGCCGAGTAGCTGGGTTGCTGGGCCGAACGGCAGAACAACTACCCGGTGCCCCATCCGAGTATATGACCGATCGACCGATCGACCGATCGACCGATCGACCGATCGACCTGCTCACCCGGTCCGAGGTACGTGTATACCCGAGCGCCCGGGAGGCCGAGCGATCAGCTCGACTGGCCCGGTTAAAGACAAAGGGCTTAGAAGAGGACAAAAGGGACAGTTAGTGATATCATTCTCGAGACGTCTGCCGCCGACAAGCAGCATGGTCGGCGGCCAGGTCGTACCAAGGATCGTACGAAGGGAGTTTCCGCTGACATGACAGAGATATGTTCGGACAATTGCGGTATGACGTCAGACATGCTTTTCTGACACAGTCATCCCAAAGTATGCTTTGAGAAACGTGTACGTTTCAGGAAGCATGCACGCGCCTCTCCGGGGTCCTATATAAAGACCCCCGGACTTCGACGGAGGTATGATTTTCTCATATTATACTGTAGCCACAGTGTTTATTCCGCCTCTCCTGGCCATCGCCTGACTTGAGCGTCGGAGGGTCATCGCCGGGAACCCCTTCCCAGCCCGACTTTGTTGCAGATTCATTGGAGGCTTACGTCGGTGCGAAGATCACCGGGGAGCAGCAGAGAGCGCCACACTCCCAGTTTCCATCGACTCAGTGTGCGGACAGGATCAAATTGGCGCCGTCTGTAGGAACGCACCTGAATTCGAGCCGAGAAGATGGAAGAAGCTGGATGCCAACTCATGGTATCGCTCTCTCCCGAGGAGCTCGAAGCATTCATCCAAGCACGAGTCGCAAAGATGGTGGAGCAACAGCAGAAGGCCCAAGCAGAGAGGATAGCGCAACAGGCCGCCTCGGTCTCTGGAGGTCGAGCGGCCATGGAGGACCGGCGGGAACAATATTCTACGTAGGCTCAAAACAAAGGGCAAACCAGCACACCAGGAGACGCGCCGGCTGCCCCCATTCCATTTCATCGGGCACTGTTCCAGACTCCGTCGGAGCTGGCCTTAGCCAACCAGGGATCGTCCTATGAAGCACCCGTGAGGGACGCCAGAAAGGGGAAAGCACCGCGTACAGAGTCATCCCCTGAGCGGGTCAATCACCAGTTCTCTAAGGTGATTTTACATGACCCGCTCCCGAAGCATTACGCTCCAATATCGATCGTGGAGTATAATGGCGTAACTGATCCGAACGACCATTTCGGTAAGTTCGATAACGCTGCTACTCTTCATCAATACACCGACGGAGTTAAATGCAGAGTCTTCCTCACTACATTATCCGGCTCGGCTCAACGCTGGTTCCGGAGGTTGCCGAACGGATCAATTAAGAGCTTCAGAGATTTCCGAACGGCATTCCTCCATCACTTTGCCAGCAGTCGGCGCTATCAGAAGACCAGCGTCAGCCTCTTTTCCATGAAGCAAGGCCCGAAAGAAACTCTCCGAGCCTACATCCAGCGCTTCAACCAAGCAGCTATGGGCATCCCCTCGGTCTCGTCTGAGACAATGACGCATGATTTTACACAAGGCTTAGTCGATGGGGACTTTTTTCGCTCACTCATCAGGAAGCCGCCTCGCGACTATGACCACATGCTGAAAAAGGCAAGTGAGTATATTAATGTGGAGGAAGCACAGGCGGCCCGAAAGAAGGAAGCGCCGGGCGAGCCCCTAGCCTAAACCGAACGGAGAGCACACATCAACCAGCAACCGCCAAAAGGACCGCATGCCGAGGGGATTAGGCCACCTCAAGATTCCAAGGCGCCCGTCGTTCAGCACATTGCGGCCGAGCGACCTCGACAAAAAGGCAAGGTATGGACGCCCATGTTTTGCAAAATCCATCAATCAGCCACCCATAATACTCGAGACTGCCAAAGTCTCCCCCCGGTCAGTCAGCCTGAGCCGAGAATCTATCGTCGTCGGTCCCCTTCACCGGACAGGCGAACTCAGCATCAACACGTCGAGCGACGAATAATTAGGCGTTCACCCGAGCGGCACCACCATTAGCAGCAACATCACCAGGCAATGGCCAACCCTCGAGTCTCCCATGAGCAAGTCAGACCATTTGCTCGGGAGGAAGAAAATAAAAGTAATTCCGCTCAGGGGGAAATCAATATCATCGCCGGTGGGCCAACCAGTGGGGACTCCAACAGAGCCCGCAAGTCGTACGCCCGACGATTGGAAATACATGCTGTGGGATGCAGCCAAGAGAAGGCGAGCGGGCCGACGATCAGTTTTGGTCCTAGCGACCTCGCGGGAGTCGAAGTGTCGCACGATGACGCCCTCATCATCCGAGCGGTAATAGCAAACTACACTATTCACCGCATCTTTATTGATACAGGGAGTTCTGTCAACATAATCTTCAAGAATGCGTTCGACCAGCTACAAATCAACAGGGCGGAGTTACTACCAATGACCACACCCTTGTTCGGATTCACGGGGAACGAGGTTCAACTAGTCGGTCAGATTAAGTTGGTCATTTCGCTCGGGGAAGAGCCACTCAGAAGGACGCGGACTGCTAACTTCATCGTTGTAGACGCTCCCTCTGCATACAATGTCATTTTGGGCCGACCGGCTCTCAACGAGTTTCGGGCGGTCGTCTCAACTTTCCACCAGAAGATCAAATTCCCCGTGGAAGACCGGGTGGGAGAAGTTAAATGCGACTAGTTGGCAGCGCGCCGTTGCTATGTGGAGATGGTGCGAGCCGAGGCAAGATCCGCTCGAAAGGCCCCCCGTATAGAGGTAAATACTATAACTGAGAAGCCGCCTACTCTTGTTTATGAAGAAAAGGAGGAGATACAGATTCATCCGGCTCGACCGGAGGCCATGACGTTCATAGCCTCTGACCTGGAGGCAAGCCAGAAGGAGGAGCTGACCAGATGTCTCCAACGAAACCACGATGTCTTCGCTTAGTCGACGCACGAGCTGCCAGGAATCTCGCCGAGCATCGTACAACACGAGCTACATGTCCGGCCGGACGCTCGGCCCGTCAAGCAGAGGAAGCGGGACTATAGTGCCTAGCAGAACGTCATCATACGGGCGGAAGTCGAAAAGCTTCTGGAGGTTGGCCATATACGCGAGGTGCAGTTCCCAAGCTGGCTCGAAAATGTGGTGCTAGTCTCCAAGCCCATCAACAAATGGAGAGTCTGCATCGACTTTCGCGACCTGAACAGGGCGTGTCCGAAGGATTTTTACCCACTGCCTCGGATTGACCAAATGGTGGATTCGACCGTCGGGTGCGAACTGATATGCATGCTGGATGCATATCAAGGCTATCACCAAGTGCCGCTCGCCCGGGAGGATCAAGAGAAGGTTAGTTTCATCACGGCGGACGACACTTATTGTTACAACGTCATGCCATTCGGACTGAAGAACGTGGGGGCTACGTACCAGCGACTCATAAACAGGGTGTTCCGGAAGCAGATCGGGCGAAACCTAGAGGTATATGTTGATGATATACTCATTAAATCATTTCGAGTGGCCGACCTCTGTGCAGATATAGAGGAAACTTTCCAGACATTACGGGCGTACGGCATCAAGTTGAACCCGCAGAAGTGCCTGTTTGGAGCAAAAAGTGGTCGTTTCCTAGGCTACATAGTCACCGAGCGAGGCATTGAGGCAAACCCTAGCAAGGTCAAAGCGCTACAGGATATGCCGCCACCCAGAAACTTGAAGGAAGTTCAGCGCCTTATGGGCCGCATAACAGCGCTATCCCGGTTCATCTCCCGGACGGCCGATCGGAGCATGCCCTTCTTCAAGATCATGCGTCGGGCAACCAAATTCCAATGGGACGAGGAGTGTGACCGAGCGTTCAAAGAATTGAAGACCTACCTAAACTCATTACCTGTATTAGCAAAGCCTTTTGTCGGCGAGCCTCCCCGCATTTATTTATCTTCAACCGAGCACGCGGTCGGTTCAGCGCTAGTCCGGCAGAACGACGAAGAACAGCCGGTGTATTTCCTTAGTCACATTCTAAAGGATGATGAGTCTCGTTACACTGGTCTTGAGAAGATTGCCTTCACACTTGTTCTAGCCGCGCGAGTACCAGTGCATAAGCCAATTTTTTCAAGATCGGTGTAGCGAGATTCAGCGTCCTTCAATATATGACTTAGAAAATATACAGGTTGCTGGTCTTGGTCGCTTTGCCTGACTAAAGTCGATCCAACATCATGCTCGCTGGATGACTCGGCCTCCCATTTGAATTTTATGGCTCGGCGCAGTATTTTGAAAAATGACAAGCTCCGATCGGATGACTTGGATATGAATTGGGACAATGTCGTGATCTGACAGGTCAGCCTCTGGGCTTCCTTTAAGTTCTGAGGCGGAGGCATGTTCTGCAAAGCTTGGACCTTACTGGGGTTGGCTTCGATGCCCCACTCGGTGATAATGTAGCCTAGGAAGTGACCACTCTTTGTGCTGAACAGACACTTGCTCGGGTTCATATTTATCCCGTATGCTCTTAACATCCAGCAGGTTTCGTCGATATCTGTGCATAGATCAGCCGCTCGGAGGGATTTGATGAGTACGTCATCGACATATACCTCCATATTACGGTCAATCTGCCATCGGAACACTTTATTCATTAGCCTTTAGTAGGTGGTTCCAGCGTTCTTCAATCCGAACGACATGATGTTGTAGCAGTATGTCCCGTCGGCCGTAATGAAGCTGACATTTTCTTGGTCTTCTCGGGCGAGCGACACTTGATGGTACTTTTGATATGCGTCGAGCATACAGATCATCTCACAGCCCGCCGTCGAGTCCACCAGTTGATCTATCTTGGGCAGTGGATAGAAATCCTTCGGGCATGCCTTGTTTAAGTCGCGAAAGTCGATGCAGACCCGTCATTTGTTGTCTGGCTTGGATACTAGCACAACATTGGCAAGCCAGCTCGGGAATTGGACTTCCCTAATGTGGCCGGCCTCCAACAGCTTTTCTACCTCCGCCCAGATGATTACATTCTGCTCGGCGCTGAAATCTCTTTTCCTTTGCTTGACTGATCGAGCGTCCGGTCAGACATGCAACTTGAGCTGGGCCACACTCGGGGAGATTTCGGACAGCTCATGTGTTGACCATACGAACACGTCATGATTTTTCTTGAGGCATAGGATCAATTCTGCCTTCTGCTTCTACTCCAGGCCGGTGGCTACGAAAGTCATGGCTTCCAACTGGCTCGGGTTGATCTGTACCTCTTCCTTTTCTTCATATATTAAGGTAGGAGGTTTCTCGATAACAGCGTTTACCTCTAACCATGGAGCCTTTTGCACTTCTTTGGCCTCCGCCTTGACTATCTCCACGTAACATCGTCGAGTGGCCAGTTGATCGCCTTTGACCTCGCCCACCTGGTCATCTACCGGGAACTTTATCTTCTGGCAGTAAGTGGATACTACCGCACAGAACACGTTAAGGGTCGGTCGACCCAAAATGGCGTTGTAAGCCAATGGTGCATCAACAACTATGAAGTTGGTGGTTCGGGTCCTCCTCAACGGCTCTTCTTCCAATGAGATGGCTAGTCTTGTTTGGCCGATCGGCAAGACTTCATTGCCTGTGAACTCGTAGAGCGGGGTCGCCATGGGCAGCAGTTCATTGCGATTGATCTATAGCTGATCGAACACCTTCTTAAAGATGATGTTCACCGAACTCCCCGTGTCGACGAAGGTTCGGTGAATGGTGGAAATGGCGATCATCGCTCAGATGATCAAAGCATCATCATGAGGGATTTCGACCCCTTCCAAATCGCTGGGGCCACAGCTGATTTGGGGTCCCTCGGCCTTCTCCCTGTTGCATCCGATGGCATGGATCTCCAACCTCCGAGCGTATGACTTCCGGGCCCGATTGGAATCTCCGCCGGTCGGCCCTCCAGTAATCATGCCTATCTCTCCTCGGGAAGCGTTGTTTCTATTTTCATCTTCCCGAGCGGACGGTCTATTCTGCTTGGACGGGATCCTGAAGGGATCGGTTTCCTCCCTCCGCTGATGATGATGTCGTTCGGGTTCTCTTCTCTCTTCTTGTCGCTCAGTCTAGCGGCGGCGATCCCTTCGATCAGGAGATGGAGAGCGATGGTGATATCCCCTGGGGGTCGTTCGGTTGGTGATCGACGTCAGTCCTCGACAGTCTCTCATGTTGTGCGTTGTCGACTAATGGAATGAGTAAAACATAGGCGTCCATATCTTGCCCTTCGACGCCTTGGGTCGGTCGGACGCCACATGTTGTATAACATGCACCCTAGCTTCTTGGTTTAGTCGTGCCCCTTCAGCTCTCGACCCCTTGGGCGGCAGATGGCTGCTAGGTCGATGCTCGGTCGGCATAGGATGCTCGATCAGCGTATCCTTTCTTCTGGCCGCCTGGTCTTCTTCCACATTGATGTACTCGTTGGCCTTTTTCAACATGTGGTCGAAGTTCCAGGGCGACTTTTGTATGAGTGACCGAAAGAAGTCTCCCTCGGCAAGCCCCTGGGTGAAGGCATTCATCATGGTCTCAAACGAGATCGAGGGGATATCCATGGCCACTTGGTTGAAGCATTGGATGTACGCTCGAAGCACTTCCTTGGTCCCTTGTTTCAGGATGAAAAGGCTAACTCTCGTCTTCTGGTAGCGTCGGCTGCTGGCGAAGTGGTACTGGAAGGCGGCTCAGAAGTCTTTGAAACTTTGTATCAAGTCGTCCGACAGTCTCCTGAACCATTGCTGCGTCGATCTGGAGAGAGTCGTGAGAAAGACTCTACATTTTACTTCGTCCATGTACTGGTGCAGCATAGCCTCATTGTGGAACCGATCCAGGTGATCATCTAGGTCGGTTGTCCCGTTATACTTCCTGATCGCCAACGGGGTGTAGTGTCGAGGTAGAGGGTCTTGTAAGATCTCCTCTGAGAACTGTTTGTTGATCTGTTCGGGGGATGCGTCATTCCGAAGCGCTTTTCCTTTCCTCGCGTTCTGCACGGGCGCCCCATCCGAAGATGACCCCCGCTCTTGATATGCTTGAGCTATCTCCGAGGGGGTTTGGAACAGAGCCCGATGGAAAGGGATCGACGCCGGCGGTGCTTCCCCTTTTGTGTCGGTCGGCCTACGGTTCTGTCCCCATACGGAGAGTTGCTCCGCTCGGTCTTCTTGTCCCGCTCGTTGATCGGTCGTCGAGGTCGTAGGTTGCGGTGATGGCTGATTAGCTATCGCCTGTTGTTGTTGCTCCTGTTATGATGTATACTAAAAGGCTAGCTTTTGTATAAATATTTAGTTTAAAATAAGAATCACATTGGTCAAATGTCTGCATTTATGTTAAATGCAGTTGTCCATTTAATTTATATTGTAGATAACATGGTGTGTGGTGTCACACAGAAGATCATGTTATCAGTTCTTTATAAATTATAAATAGTTGCTCACAACCAAGATAGAATGGGACAAACCATTGTAATGGTTGTAGTGTAATTTGGTATTAGTTTATCTTGATTATAAGATTACACTAGTACACTCTGAGTGTATTGAGCAGGATCATTTGAGGTTGTTCTTTTTATACTGACTGTAAAAAAAGAAAATACCTCTATTATTATGGAAGTGCGTACTCTTAATCATGATATAATAACAAGCACGTATACTTAATATTTATTTCTTTAATTTATCAAAAGGTGAGATTTAGTTCGTTAAATCAATAGGTCCGATAAGTTGGGAAATGATATTATTTATATGGTGTGTTGTTGATTATAGAATGAAATTATGTCCTAGTGATCTAGGTTGGTGATGTCCCCTTAAAGAGCTCATCAGGATTGTCATGTAACCCCTGCAGGTGGACTTAGTTCGATATGACAATAAAGTTGAGTGGTATTACTCTTGGAGCTAGATATTAATTAAGTGAGTTGTCAGTAATTCATTTAATTAGTAGACATTCGATATCTTAAACACAGGGAGATTAACACACTTATAATAAGAAGGAGCTCATATTGTAATATGAGATTGGTGCAGTAGTGCAATAATAACTCTTTAGTGGTATGAGTTATTATTGATGAACTTGAGTTAGGTGTTCGCCAGGGCGAACATGGGAAGCTCAAGCTCATCGGAAGACCAAAACCAATTCCTCCTCTCGGTCCCTGTTGTAGCCTCTTATTTATAAAGCCTTATATCCACCTTAAGCTCACTTCTTACCCAAGTAATGGGTTGGCCAAGCCTTGCTTGCAAGGGGCCAGCCAAGCATTATTTGGAGCCAAGAGGTGGCCGACCCAAGCATATCTTGGTGTCCAAGATGTGGCCAGCCACATAGGATAGAAAAAGAAGTTTTAATCTTTCCTTTATAGTCATCCACAAAAGGATTTAAAAGAAAGATTTTAATCATAAAACTTTTCTTTTTTAGATCGGTCACAAAAGGAAATAAAAGGGAATTTTTATTTTGTTAAAAACTTTCCTTTTATGATGTTTTCCACATAGTTTTAAAAGAGAGTTTTAAATTTTAAAATCTTTCCTTTTATAACTTTCTACAAAAGATTAAAAGATATATTTGAAATTTTTCCTTATTTGTGTTATCTATAATGTTTAAAAGAAATATTTTAATTTTAAACTTTCCTTTTTATAACCATGATATAAAAGGAGTTTTATTTTAAATCTTTTCTTTTATAGACACCCACAAAAGGATTTAAAAGAGAAGATTTTAATTTTATAAAACATGTCTTTTATAGCTAACCACAAAAGGGATTTTAAAAGAGAGATTTTAATTTTTTTTGTTTAAAATCTTTCCTTGTTTGATGCACAAGTGGTGGTCGGCCATGTAAAGGAATAAAAGGAAGTTTTAATTTTTTATTTTAAAACTTTCCTTTTTTGGATTCACCAAGGATTATAAAAGAGAGGAAGATGGTGCCTCATAGAGAACAACCTAAGCCTTGCATCCTCTCTATTATGGCCAAAACTCCTCTCTTCTATTCCCTTGGTGGTCGGTCCTCTTCTTTCTCTCTTCTCCTTTAGTTTTCTCTCTTGGAGGCCAGCAGCATCAAGTTTGGTTTTCTCTTGGTGGCCAGTTGTTTAAAGGAGAAGAAGAAGAGAAGGAAGCTCTCTTGTCTAGTATCCCTTGGAGTTTGGTTGGTGGCCGAAACTTGGAAGCAAAGGAAGAAGCTTGGGTGAATTTCATCTTGGTAGATCGTCGCTCACACGACGTCCAAGAGGAGGAGAGGAATACAACAGAAGATCAAGAGGTCTATAAGCTACTAAGAAATGTATAACTAGTTATTTTGTACAAAGGTGTTTGCTACTGTGGTGGCCGGTTCATCCTCTCCCTCTCTTCCTCTTGTGGTGGCCGAACCTCTCTCCCCTCCTTGGAGCTCTTGTGGTGGCCGGATACTACTTGGAGAAGAAGAAGAAGAAGGAGAGAAAGCTAGCATCTCTTGGAGCTTGGTTAGTATTTTGGTTTTTCTCCTTGGTGAAGCTTTTCTTTTGTGGCCGAACCTTGCTTGGAGAAGAAGAAGGTGGTTGGTGGTTTCTCATCTTGGAAGATCGTTGCCCACACAACGTCCGAGGTTAGAAGAGGAATACGGTAGAAGATCAAGAGGTTTTTCTACAAGGTATAACTAGTAATTTCTATTTCCACATCATGCTAGTTATTTATGGAAATAATACCAAATACAAGAGGCTTACGTTCTAGTATTTGAATATGTTTTTCGAAGTTGTGTTCTTTTGTTTCTTTCTTTTCCTTGTGATTTGATTGTTCTCTTTGGTTAACCTAAAGTTATTTTAGGAAATTAAATATTACCTTTCTATTAAAGGTTTTGTCTAGTCGGTGGTGGTTGCTCCCATATCCAAGAAGGTCATGTGCCTCGCCACGTCAGTACTGGGAACCTTTTATGGAAATTAATATTTAATGGAATTAATAACTTAAGGAGACTTGGGTCGAACGTGTTAAGTTCCGCAGGAGATCCAAGTCAAAACCTAAAAGAACAAATAGATTAAGTTTTGGATCAAACGTGTTAAGTTCCGCAGGAGATCCAAAATTTAATTTAAAAGAACACATGGTAGCTAGGAAAAGGTTCAGACCTTTGTACAAAATTTTTGTACAGTGGAACCTATAGGCTTTCCGAGTAGCAACCAACCTTTAATAGAAAGCTAATATTTAATTTCCTAAAATAACTTTAGGTTAACCAAAGAGAACAATCAAATCACAAGGAAAAGAAAGAAACAAAAGAACACAACTTCGAAAAAACTTATTCGAAATACTAGAACGTAAGCCTCTTGTATTTGGTATTATTTCCATAAATAACTAGCATGATGCGGAAATAGAAATTACTAGTTATACCTTGTAGAAAAACCTCTTGATCTTCTACCGTATTCCTCTTCTAACCTCGGACGTTGTGTGGGCAACGATCTACCAAGATGAGAAACCACCAACCACCTTCTTCTTCTCCAAGCAAGGTTCGGCCACAAAGGAAGAACTTCACCAAAGAAGAAAATCAAAATACTAACCAAGCTCCAAGAGATGCTAGCTTTCTCTCCTTCTTCTTCTTCTTCTCCAAGTAGTATCCGGCCACCACAAGAACTCCAAGAGAGATGAAGTATTCGGCCACCACAAGAGGAAGAGAGAGGATGGTCGGCCACACCACGGAAAAAAGAGGGAGAGAAAACAATAGAGGTTGTGTCTTGTGAAGGCACCCTCACCCCTTCTTTTATATTCCTTGGCCTAGGCAAATTAGGAAATTTAATTACAATAAAATTTCCTTAATTTCCTTGACATGATTTATTTGAGAAAAATAAAATAAAATTTCCCAAATAAACTCTAATGGCCGGCCACTTCTAGAGGAAATAAATTAGACAAGTTTTAATCAACAAATTAAAACTTCCTAATTTGTTTCCGGAAATTTTAAAAATAAAATTTCTCTTTAAAAATCTCTTCATGGTTGATAAAGGAAATTTCTATAATTTTAATTTTATCAACATGTGGATAATTTTTAAAGAGAAAATAAAATAACTCATCAATCTACAAATAAGGAAAGAGATCTAATCTCTTTCTTTAATCTTTTGTAGATCTTTTACAAGAGAGATATTTTAATTTTAATTCTCTTTAAAAAATTATTTCTTCCACATAATAAAAACTAAAATTAAAATCTCTTTTTAATTTAATTTGGCCCCACTAGCTTGGGTTCAAGCTAGGGCTGGCCACCCAATAATATACCTAGGCCGGCCCTAGTTCCCAAGCTAGCTTGGCCGACCCCTTATTAGTGGGTATAGAAGGTGGGTATAGGTGGGTATAAAACTTCTACAAATAAAAGGCTACGATAGGGACCGAGAGGAGGAATTGGTTTTGGTCTCCCGATAAAATTAAGCATCCCGTGTTCGCCCCGAACACAACTTAATTTTATCAATGATAATTCATTCCACTAGAGAATTATCATTGAACTACCGCACCAATCCCAAATTACATTTTGGGCTCCTTCTTATTATGAGTGTGTTAGTCTCCCGTGTTTAAGATATCAAATGTCCACTAATTAAGTGAGTTATTGACAACTCATTTAATTAATATCTAAGTCCAAGAGTAGTACCACTCAACCTTATTATCATGTCGGACTAAGTCCACCTGCAAGGTTTAACATGACAATCTTTATGAGCTCCTCTTGAGGACATTATCAACCTAGTATCTCTAGGACACAGTTTCCTTCTATAATCAACAACACACACTATAAGTGATACCATTTCCCAACTTATCGGGTTTATTGATTCAACGAACTAAATCTCACCCATTGATAAATTAAAGAAATAAATATCAAATATATGTGCTTGTTATTACATTAGGATTAAGAGCACACACTTCCATAATAACCGAGGTCTTTGTTTCTTTATAAAGTCAGTATAAAAGAAACGACCTCAAATGGTCCTACTCAATACACTCTGAGTGTACTAGTGTAATTATATAGTCAAGATAAACTAATACCTAATTACACTACGACCTTCCAATGGTTTGTTCCTTTCCATCATGGTTGTGAGCTACTGTTTATAATTTATAAGCTACTGATAACATGATCTTCTGTGTGTGACACCACACACCATGTCATCTACAATATAAATTAATTGAACAACTACATTTATCATAAATGTAGACATTCGACCAATGTGATTCTTATTTCTAGATAAATGTTTATACCAAAAGCTAGGCTTTTAGTATACACTCCAACAGTCCAAGAGGAGGAGAGGAATACAACAGAAGATCAAGAGGTCTATAAGCTACTAAGAAATGTATAACTAGTTATTTGTTTCCGCATCATAACTAGTTCATCTTCTTTGTATAGATCTTGAAAAACCAAACACAAGAGACTATCGGTTTTAGGTTATTATTTTGTTATCGATTTTATTTTTCGATTTCATGTTTCGATATTGTGCTTCTATTGAGGTCTCTGTAGTTAAACCTAGTTTACTGTAAGAAGTTAAATATCTGATTTCTTTGAAAGGCTTTGTCTAGGAAATAGTGGATGATCTCATACCCAAGAAAACCTAGTGCCTCACCATGTTTAACCTGGAAGTCAATCTTTGAAATAGATATTTAATTAACTTATGTAATATGGTTTAACTTATGAAGAATACATCGGTTAAACTTTGAGTAAAAATGTTAAGTATCGTTTCCAATCCAAGTTTAACTTCTAAAGGACAATTTGGATTAATAATGTTAAGCATCATTTGCAATCCAAATTTAACTTCAGTAGAGCACATGTGTAGCTAGGATAGTTCTATGCTTGTACAAATTTTTGTACAGGGGAACTAGAACGGTATTCCGAGTAGCAACCAACAGCTCCATCATTTTTGCTACTCGTGCTTGCACAAGCATCTCCAACTCCTCTTGCGTGAGCGTCACGGTGGCTAGCTGTCCAACGTCTTCAATTTTCTTAGCTCAGATTCAGGTGACGTTCCCACAGATGACGCCAAATATAATCATATCCAAAAGTCAAGGAAGCGGATGCTGGGGACGTGGTGCTCCTACTGACCTCCGAGGCACTTCTGCCTGCAATACAAGCAGCGTCAGTGTCGAGCCAGGGAAGGGATCCCCGACGATGGCCCTTTGACGCTCAAGTCAATCTCCGGCGAAGCAAGAAACAAAGGAACTGTAGCGCAACTGTAGAAATCGTGAGAAATGCATACCTCCGCCGATGCCTGGACCCCCCCCCCCCCTTTATATAGGGCTCCTGTAGCGTGTGTGCACGCTTCTTAAAGCGAGCGCGCAGTCCTAAGCTTTCCCTGAAGAGACATGTCAGTAAAGTGTCCCTAACACAGTACCTTGACTAGCCGAGCATATCTCTGAAGTGACAGTGAAAGATTCCGTCGTATGATCTTCTATCTGACCATGTCGCCCGTCGGCAGCACTAACTCCCAAAAGGATGTCAAAGGATATCCTGTTGTCTATTGGTCAGCCGAACGGAATGGCCGCTCGGCTGAAAGTTCTCTGTCCAGTGTTGTTCGTTGCAGGGCTGAGCGGGGTGGCCGCTCAACTAGAATCCCTTATCTGGCTGATGAATCTACTACTTGGCCGAGCGGGATTGCCGCTTAGCTATACTTCCACTGTTTGGTTGTTGCGCGTGTCTAGACCGAACGGGATAACCGCTCGGCTGTAGTAGCTTTGCCTGCATGTGGCTTGCTCGGTTATGACTCTACTTTGCTGATCTGGATATTGATGTAAGGCCGAGCGGGGTAGCCGCTCGACCTGCTTCCACAGAAACTTGGCGTTCATTCCTGTCTTGAGCGTCTTAGCTCAGCTGGTGGCCGAGTTAGTGATAATGTCGGATCGGGCCTTTCATATCTTGGTCGGACAAATCACTCGCCTGCCCGCCCTGCGATAGGGGGCGTTGACCGCCTTGACTTTGGCCTCTATTGCGGCGAAGACCTTTCCCAAGATGGGCCTCTCCTTATCACTGCATCACTCTGGATTTATTTTTTTAGACACCTACTAGTATCTAGTTTTTCTAACTAACTAATCCTGAGAATGTCTAATTCAATCCCACGAAAAAATTTTATCCATCGATAAATAAAAAATACTCTACAAACTTATCCAAATAATCAATATTCTTAATATTCTTAAATTTTGTACTAAAGAAAAAACATTTCCTATGAAATTCAAACTTTACATTTCTTAATGCATGATTTTTCAGTTAGATATTCTTGCTGGTTTAATCAAATGCTTTTCATGGTGGTAAAAGATGAATACACTCGTCCCCCATACTCCCGTCAATCCATCCCAGGGCCAACATGGAGAAGGTAAATCATGGGTGATACGATGCATGATAGTGGAGTCAGATAGCGGACGTGGTTGGGAGTCAAGCCCTTGGGGTGGTCAGAAGTCAAGCTCGCGTGGTGGTCAGAAGTCAAGCTCACGTGGCGGTCAAAAGTCATGCCTACGTGGTGGTCAAGAGTCTAGCCTACATGGAGGTCAAGAATCCGGCCTATATGGAGATCAAAGGGTCGGGTTACAAGATGGTCCTGGTCAAGCACAAGTGCTAATCCGAGGTTAAGCCTACGCGTCGAGTAGGAACTTGGAAGCAAGGATATAAGTCAGGATTTATAGCCTTAAGGCACATGATACCTTGACCAAAGTGTATATGTCAGGATGTGTCAACCAAGGATACAGGTCAGGATTTATAACATGGTGGCACAGGATATCTGGATCAAAGCGTACAGGTCAGGATGTGCCAACCAAGGATATAGGTCAGGATTTATAGCTTGGTGGTACAGGATACCTGGATCAAAGCGTACAGGTCGGGATGTGCCAACCAAGGATACAGGTCAGTATTTATAGCCTGGTGGCACAGGATACCTGGATCAAAGCGTACAGGTCGGGATGTGCAAACCAATGATACAGGTCAGGATTTATAGCCTGGTGGCACAGGATATCTGGATTAAAGCGTACAGGTCGGGATGTGTGATAAACTCGATTTTGTCGTGATTTGGGTATCAAATAATTTCATCGAACTCCTTTCTACACTAATGCAGTATAGGATGACTCGGATCGTCTCTCTCAAGGAATGTAAACAGTAGGATGATAGTCTTAGGATCAATTATTGTTGGCTTGGGTTTTCTAGACAAATTGGGATTTAAGAAATGACTTATGAACAAATAGAAGAAATAAGAACCAAAATTTATGCTACATTTGCAAATTCAATTCATGGAAAGTAACAAGAAAAGAATTTACTAATCTAAACTACTGCATTGAAAGAAATAATAACCAAGAATAGCCTATTGCAACCATTAAGCAAACCTAAATTGTTTAGACATCAAGAACAGTACTCTTAATCGAAGGTTTCGAAGCAATAGCAAGAGAATTTGAATCAACTATGCATTGATCAACTACAACAAACTAAAATTCAAACAGAGATAAAGAAACTATCATTTAGAGGATTCACACTAATCAAATTGGAGAAACCCTAGCTTAGGTTCGGTCTACATCAGATGAAGAACTCGGCGTTGAAGACAAACAAAGTAACTCAGCTGGAAATGGATCAAGATCAGAGAAAAGGAAGAATCAAACACTTTCGATGGTTCAGATGGGTGCGGAACTTCAGGAAAGGAAGATCGCCGACCGGAAGACAAAAGAATCGGCTGAAACCACAGAATCCTTCACCTTCGCTGCTTCTTCCTTCTCCATGAAGTCGCTGCAATGATTGGAGTCAGATTTGGAAAAGAAGTATGAAGTGGCATCGCCGGTTGCTGATGGATGGATCTCAGTTGGAGGAAGGGATACCCTTGACCTCTCCTAGCCGCCGGCGGTGGAATGGGTTGAGGAAGGAGATCGCTGGAGCAGATCGCTCCTCTGTTCTTGACGCTCAGTCCTGTAGCAATTCACGAACGAACTGTAGCTTCTCTTGTGATTTAAATCAAATCTCAGATCTATGATAAACGACTGTGATTCTTCCGGATCGATCCAACGGTGGATCTTGCTCCAAATCTGATCCAAATCTTCAGATCTTGATCACTGGTTATGATCTACTTCCCCTTTGCTTGGATGGATCAGATTCTTCACGGATCTGTCAGATCTCTCTTAACTTGAACAAACGGTTCATGTGGCTTCAAAGCTTGATCTTCCCATTCAAGCTCGGATTTGAGTTCAATCTGGTTTGATCAACCTCGGATCCATGATCCCTTGATGCCTACAAAGATTATATCCAAATATTAGCATCAAATACCACAAATATGATATAATTTGTAATTAAGTCCACAAATGACTCTAACTCAATGAAACATGGTGTAAACATGACTTTAACATATGAGAAGATTAAAATGTATGCCTATATGGATCAAAATGTTATGATAAAATGATAGTTATCAATGTGCAAACCAAGGATACAGGTCAGGAATTATAGCCTTGCGGCACAGAACACAGGAACCAAAGCGTACAGGTCGGGATATGCAAGCTAAGGATATAGACCAGGATTTATAGCCTTATAGCACAGAACACAGGGACCAAAACGTGCAGGTCGAGATGGGCAAGCTAAGGCGTACAGGTCGGAACAGACAGAATCGGACTAAAGCATACAGATAGGGATATACGGAATCAGACTGAGGCGTACAGATCGAGACACAGAATAAGTGGAACCAAACCAAGGCACACAGGTCATGATACAAGGTAAGGCAGGTCAGGAGTTCACAAGACAGGACTCGCAGAACAGGGCTAGTGTACAGATATGGATTTTTGAAGCAGCAAACGCGGGTTAGGAAATGTAGGTCTACACCCCCACAAAGCGAGGTCGACATGCACAGGAGCCTAGTCCAAGGTTAACAGATCGGGGCAAGCAAACACTACACGACAAGCAAGTCAGGGAATCGTAACAACCTGTCAGGGAATAATCACTGTCTGTCAGAGAATATGCTAACGGTCAGGTGCTCACCACCCGCTGATTCCTTCCTAGACCTATAGGAGGACATCGTGTGTCATTCACCGCCAGACAAAGCCTGACATCTGACATTCCCTAACACCCGTTAAACTCCAGAAGCATCCCTTGCAGTATAAAAAGGGAAGCTTTGTCCCTTACGCAGGTACGCTGACTCATCTTTTCACACTCGTCTTTTACTTTTCGTTCTTTCTCTGTGTTTTTGGAGAAAAAGTACCTGACTTGAGCGTCGGAGGGCCTGACCTAGGGATTTTTTCCCTAATTTTTTGTCTCTAACGTGAGGGGGCTTGTCTGAGTATGCGCAGGGTCCTTACTGCATCATCTCCGTCATCACCCCCTTGTCATCCGCGCGTATGAACCCTTCAGGCAGGTGTCATATCGACCCGACTTCGTAACGACCTTCCGTCAACACCAACGACAGTATAGCCTGAGCTTACGGACGAGATCAATGGGTATCTACTAACTTTTAGAATAATGATTAATATATAAAAGAGATATTTATCTTGATTTTATCGAGATTCGAATGTTAAATTTTATGATGGTAACACCTCACTCAAATTCTTTTCGTGACTTTTGTCTGAGACACCTGGCACAACGCTATCCTTGCAGTACCACCCAAGCCCAGTTGAAAAATAGCTTCCCACGTGGTGAACAGGCACTGGACCATGGCGAAGTATGCAGATTAGGTTCCACATCAGGAATCTCGATAATGGATAATTAACTATATCCATATGAGGCTGTACCTTAACCATTTAATCAAGAAATTCTCAAAAATTCTCAAAAATAAATAATTTGGAAATTCTCAATCAAATAAGACAACTAATTCATTGCTCAAGAATTTGATTGTTATGTTAATATTAGTTAGTTTAGGAATAGTCGTGCAGATTATGAATCATTTTTTGTTTTTTAAGTGAATAAATAAGAAGCAGAGACGACAATAGATCGAACGGCCCCTGATTCTCCGAGGCCGAAAACTATCGGTGGAGATCATGACACGCCCACAGGCTTGGACAGGAAGAGCAGCGACGCGGGCTTCTGCTGCCTTCCACCGGCCGCCGCCGTGCCCACGCCCAGCCTCTCGTAGCAATCGATGGAGAAGAGCGACAGCGACAGTGACAGAGAAAGGTTGCGCGCGGAGGAGGCCGAAGGTGGCACGTTTCCTCCGCCTCCGGAGGCGAGCCGGTCTAGCGCCGGGCCGATGCAAAGGCGGTACAGCCTGCGGTACCCACCCAGCGCGGCCACCACGGACCGGGTGGAGCCAACGGTGGCTGTCTCCGCCGCCCCCTTTCCGAAGGGAGCGTGGCGGAGACAGACGGCCTCCCACACGCCCTCCCGGCGGCCGACGGCGCTCCAGAGACTGCAGACGCAAGCAGCCACCGCCAGCGACCGTCCGTCGAGGCGGCCCAGTATCTCGGAGAGCAGGTCGACGTTGTCGTTGATCGAGAAGAGCCTAGTCTTCCCGTTTCCTTCTTCTTCTTCTTCTTCCAGTAACATTATCCCCGCTCAAGCGCTCTGCCTCCTCTCCTTTCTGTTTTTACAGAGACGAAAGAATATGGCAACGTTTTATAATTACGAGACTTAGAGATATTTTCCTTTTTTTTTTTTTTTGACTCCCACATTTTCCTTTTTTTTCTTTTACTCTCTCGTAATTCTTATGTTTTTATTTAAATTTTAATTTTTATTAACAAAATGAATTTTATTATTATTAATAATAATAAAAATATTAATGAGGGAGAGAAGGAGAAAGGTATCTCTGAAGACGAGGGGATGGGGCCAACAAGGAAGGGCCAAGAGCTTGGGGATGCGCAAAAAGTATACGTGAACTTTATGTTGTATTATTTTGATCTCCCTTTCCTTCCATGCATTAATTAACGAAACACTCTTGTCAGCCACTAAATTTGATTGGGAATTGAAAATGCATTTCCCTGTTGTTTTTGGTGCATGCATGGTGGTGTTATATATATACACCTATACCAGCGGTTTCTTCTTCTCTTCTTCATCGTCATGCATCAGGCCTCCTTTTTCTCTCGACTTCAATGGAAGTTACAGCAGCTAACAAAGTGGGTGATCATGGCCACCAGTTCATAGCCTTTCCTCCGCAATTAAGGCAGTCCAAGCCAAATTGACAGCGATCAGTATCATTCGAACATGATTAATCCATGATGCGATCGAAGTACTTAATTGAAACACATTCATCGATCCGGTGTCACATCGTGCATCATTTTGTTCACACGTGACATACACAATAATTAACGGCACCAAAGTCGAACAATTACGCAACCAAACATTCTTTTTGCAGCTACCTTGGTGCTCAAATAATGGTAGTTCAATTTACACCAAAGGGCGTCGCAGTTAAAGCCACCAGCCATGGAGGACAGATTCCTGGAGGAACAAGTGGAGAAATGGCGAGGCTCCAAAATCTGCTCTGGCAATCTCTCCGCACCACCCCTGGAATCACTGCCAAAACATTAATTTCGCAGAATAAGTCAACAGAACACAGAGGCCACCATCTGTCTCTGCCTCGGCTAAGGGCTTCACAAGATAGCAGAGGAAGAAACAAACAAAAAGATGGAGATTGTAGAGAAGCAAGTGGAGTGCATGGCGATGGCATGGTTGTCATGTCACCACCTCATCATCTCGTGAGATGAGAGGGGAAAATATATATCGGAAACATAGAAAAAAAAAAGCAAAAGGAAGAAATAGAAATAGAAATAGAAATAGAAATAGAATTGGAAATAGAAGAGGGTTAGCCAACTGCTCTTTAGGTAGTGAGACAGTGAGAGGGAGGGTGGTTTTTAGTATTTAGTAGGCAGGAATGAAGTGCTTGAACTCGAGCACTCGGCGCAGCCTTTCGAGCTATTGCGCCTGTCGTCTTGCTGCTCGGACCTGTCTTTGGATTTTGCAAGCCGAGTTACTGCATGAGCTGTGTCTATCAGCTTGCGAAACGTGTGGGTTGAGTTAGCTCAAAAAGAGAGAGAGAGTGAGAGCATGGTCTTCTCCTGTTTGAGTATATCATCGTTGAGCTCGTCTAGAGGCGATTGACTTGAGTTGGGATGTGCTCCTTGACAAGAATGTAATTGGTAAAAAAAGAAAAAAAGAAAAAATTATTATTTTTATTAAATCCGTTTACAACGATTAAAAAAATCAATAAGGAATTGATGAAATAAATTAACATAGAATAAACTTTCTTTCGACTCTCAGAAAAAAAACAAAGAACTTTTCTAATCCTAATAACAATTTAAATACTTATTACCATATATCTTCCTTATCCCAAACATATATATTTTATAAGAAAATAAAGAAGTCTCAAATAAATGAATGGAAAAATTGGAACAGATTTATTAATACAAATGATCAAATAATATATATAAAAATATTATGATAGATATATTAACATATTATAATATCTATGGTAATAATAAATATAAAAATAATGATAAATATGATTATGATTGTAATCCAAATATAGTAAGCTATCAATAATTGAAATCAATTTCTTATTTCTATCCGGAACATGATAAATCTTCTGATTATTATCTTGAACTGCTATCTTTGTTGTCATTACTCCCGATAAATTCAACGGGATGTGCAACACGTTGAGTTTGATTGTTGATCATGTCGGGAAGTTGAGAAGACGGACTTGCTGGTGTGACGCGTCTGGAAGGTTGACTGTATCCCCATGACCCGGTGGTGAGCTATCCTCTGTGGTGACCAGGTCGGCAGAAGTCCTCTGGTCAAAATATGATCATGTTGGGAAGCTGAGAAGACGGACCTGCTGGTGTGACGCGTCTGGAAGGTTGACCGTATCCCCATGACCCGGTGGTGAGTTGTCCTCTGTGTTGACCAGGTCAACATAAGTCCTCTAGTCAACGCTACCTGCAACCAGCGACCGGGTTGCCCCGGTCTCTGGTACCTCGGTGCTCGAGGTGGGTCCCACGAAGATATAAGTAGCCGCGTAAAATAGAGCAATAAAATAAGTAACGAGTACGGTAACGTACCCTGACCCCGGGGGCGCCCTCGGATGGATGGATGAGTTGACTGCGGCGCTGATCGAGTCGTCGCGACCGGGAAGAGTAGATAGACATCCACCAGATGAATATCTGGCTCCTGTGGCTCAAAGTCGGACGCGATAGGGATCCGTATGACGATACGCGGTTTAATTACAACATCGACTCGCAGGCTAGAATAGGGGCACGAAGATCGGAATACAATAACGGCGCAAAGGCCAAATACTCTATCGGCTCAACAGCCAGAGTACACAAATAGTACGAAACCTGAGCATGCAGATGACGGTTGTCCAGAGGGTGACGGTGGTTGTCGCCGGAGGCGACGCCCGCGGGAGGCCGTGCCGGCGGCTGCTGGAAATTTCGACGACGACATCTGTTGTCGCCGGAGGCAGGCGACGGTAGTCACTGGAGGCGGTGAAGCTAGACGCCGAAGACGACGGCGCTGGACGCCGAAGGCGGCTGTAGCGATGGTCGCACGAGGCGACGACGCTGGTCGCCGGAGGCGGCTGTGACAACTGCTGGAAGTGACGACGATGTCCCTCGACGGCGTCGGTGCCGGAGAAAGGGGGAGGAGACGGCGGTGTCGTACATCTAGTGAGGGAGGGGGAGGTGGCGAGCTTACCTCGTGGCGGCGACATGCCTCAACCAACTGTGGCCCGGATCGAGGACGAGGAGAAGAGAGGAGGCTATCTCATCGGCCAAGGATGGTCGACGCCGGAGACGCGGAGGAGGAGCAGTGTCGTGATCGGGGTCAGCGGCGAACTAGGCGGAGGTAGTAGCTCCCCGTCCCTCTGCTCGGTGGCGGCGGGAAAGCCAAACACGATGCCCCTTTTTCCTATTGAAGGCACTGGAGCGAAAAGGAGGTAGAGTAGAGGAGGAGGGCAGTGCCGACGGCTTCGTCGAGCGCCGACGAAGGGTGTGAGAGGGAGAAGACTCCTCATTGGCTGGCGGCGACCAAAACATGAACCGACCTCCTCTTCTGCGTGAACAGTGTTTCTTAAAAATACTAAAACCCTCAAGGTGTCAAAAGTCCCAACTACCCCCTCCTTCTCCTTAAATACCCCCCATGCCCCCCATTTACATCTGGATCACAAGCTTCTCCTTCAAGTCTAGTCGAAGGAAGCGCAAATCCGACTGACTAGACCAAGCCCAAAACAAAATCGCTACCGAACGCGGAATCAGATCACTGGACTCGTCTTATCACGTCGACTGAGTAGCTGTGGCGATGCCGAGCAAGTGACTCAAGTAATGTCGAGCGAGCGACGAGAAATAGCGTTGTCCATGCACCGAAGATAATGCTGATCAGGTAGAAAGACGAGTGATCGAGGTGAACGCCCGATCGAGAAGATGCCGCTCAGGCGATCGGAAAAAAGACGAATTGAGTAATTGAGGGAGCATTGTACGAGAGACGGTAGCGATGTCGAGCGAACTACGAGAAATAATACCAAGTCGACCATCGGACCGATGCCGAGCGAGCGGCAAAACACCCAGCGAGCAACGAGTAAAATGATAGTAGACCGAGCGACACGAGGGACCAAGAGTAGTCCGAGCGAACGAGCGATGCCGAGTGCACGACCGCAAAGATGCCGACCAGGCGACCGAGAAAATGCTGAATAATAGGTCGTACAATGCTGACTGGGCAGACGAGCGAGCGATGTCGATCGGGTGATCGAGAAAATGCTGACCAATAGGTCATACAATGCTGACCGTGCGGACGAGCGAGCGATGTTGAACGGGTGATCGAGAAAATGTTGACCTACCAACCACCAGGATGTCGTACAAAACAAGCGCGTGTCTAAGTGGACGATCGGGCGTAGGATCAGGCTGCTACCAAAGTGTCGACCAAGCGACGAAAAATAATGTTAAGCGGCTGCCAAGCAAGCTATCGGGCGAACGCCCAGTGAGCGCCTGGACAAATACCGAGCGAGAGACGAAGCAGCGCTAGGCGGGAGTGGAGCCTGAAAACTGAGCAAGAGCATAGCCCGTGAAATCGGATACGCATAGAAATGAAAGTCGTGATCCGAACGGGCGCGTCGCACATGAGTTGCATCGGAGTGTAGCCCGTGAGTAGAAGACGCGTGGAAGCGAAAGTCGTTAGCCGAACGGGCGCAGAGCCTATGGGATATTCTGGTCCAAAACCAGTGGAGATACTCTTGTCCGTGACCATAGGAGATAGCTCGACCCCGAACAGGGAAGATAAGATGCTCTGATATGCCTCGTGCCCAGTGAAGACCGCTCAACCCCGAACGGGGGAGATAGATTGTCGTGAAGACTGTGCGACCCCGAACGGGGGAGATGGATGCTCGTGAAGACTGTGGGACCCCGAACAGGGGAGATAAGATGCTCGTGAAGACTGTGTGACCCCGAACGGGGGAGATAGATGCTCTGCTAAGCTGATCGGTGAAGATATGGGTTTAAGGTCACCATCCGACCGCCGATGATGCGAGGGTTTAAGGTCGTCGCTCGACCGCCGATGACGCGAGGGTTTAAGGTCGCTTCTCAACCGCCGATGACGCGAGGGTTTAAGGTCGCCGCTCGACCGTCGATGATGCGAGGGTTTAAGGTCGCCGCTCGACCGCCGATGACGCGAGGGTTTAAAGTCGCCACTCGACCGTCTTCAGGCCGGGTGTTTATAGCTGCCGGTTCGGCTCTGGCGTTTAACGTCACCGCTTAACGGTCTTCTAACATCACTCAAACACGGTCGATCGGCACGGGGTCTTCGACATCGAGCTCGTGGCTCGGATAATATACGCCCGACCAATCGGCACGGGGTCTTCGACATCGAGCCGTGGGATAATATACGCCCGCCCGATCGGCACAGGGTCTTCGACATCGAGCCATGTCTCGGATAATATACGCTCGACCGATCGACACGGGGGTCCTCGATCGAGGAACTATGGCAGATCATATAATTGAAAGAGAAAAGATAACGCAAAAATTGACCGAGGTCATAAGGATGGCAGAACTTTCCGACGTTGCCCATCTTCACGTTCCAAATCAGGTGCGTTCCCACAGACGGCGCCAATATGATCCTGTCGGGAAGTTGAGAAGACATACCTACTGGTGTGACGCGTCTGGAAGGTAGATTGTATCCCCATGACCCGGTGTTAAGTTGTCCTCTGTGTTGACCAGGTCGACAGAAGTCCTCTAGTCAAAATATGATCCTGTCGGGAAACTGAGAAGACGGACCTACTAGTGTGACGCGTCTAGAAGGTTGACCGTATCCCCATGACCCGGTGGTGAGTTGTCCTCTGTGTTGACCAGGTCGGCAGAAGTCCTCTGGTCAACGTTACCTGCAACCAACGATCGGGTTGCCCCAGTCTCTTGTACCTCGGTGCTCGAGGTGGGTCTCACGAAGATATAAGTAGCCGCGTAAAATAGAGCAATAAAATAAGTAACAAGTATGAGAACGTACCCTGGCCACGGGGGGAGCGCCCTCGGATGAATGGATGAGCTGACTGCGGCGCTAATTGAATCGTCGCGATCGGGAAGAGTAGATGGGCGTCCACCAGATGAATAACTGGCTCCTGTGGCTCAAAGTCGGACGCGATAGGGATCCGTATGATGATACGCGGTTTAATTACAACACCAACTTGCAGGCCGGAATAGGGGCACGAAGGCTGGAATACAATAACGGTGCAAAGGCCAAATACTCTATCGGCTCGCCGGCCAGAGTAGACAAATAGTACAAAACCTGAGCATGCAGATGACGGTTGTCCGGAGGGTGACGGTGGTTGTCGCCGGAGGTGACGCCCACGGGAGGCCGTGCCGGCGGCTACTGGAAATGTCGGCGATGACATTTGTTGTCGCCGGAGGCAGTGGCGACGGTAGTCGTTGGAGGCGGAGAAGCTGGACGCCGAAGACGACGGCGCTGGACACCGAAGGCGGCTGTAGTGATGGTCGCACGAGGCGACGACACTGGTCGTCGGAGGTGGCTGCTGTTGCTGGAGGCGACTGCGACAACTGCTAGAAGTGACGACGATGTCCCTCGATGGCGTCGACGTTGGAGAAAGGGGGAGGAGGAGGTGGTGAGCTTCCCTCGCGGTGGCGACATGCCTCAGCTAACTGTGGCCCAGATCAAGGACGAGGAGAAGAGCGAGGAGAGAGGAGGCCATCTCACCGACCAAGGATGGCCGGCGCCGGAGACGCGGAGGAGGAGCAGTGTCGTGATCAGGGTCGGCGGCGAACTAGGCGGAGGCAGTAGCTCCCCCTCCCTCTGCTAGGTGGCGGCGGGAAAGCCAAACACGATGCCCCTTTTTCCTATTGAAGGCGCTGGAGCGAAAAGGAGGTAGAGTAGAGGAGGAGGGCAGCGCCGGCGGCTTCGTCGGGTGCCGACGAAGGGTGTGAGAGGGAGAAGACTCCTCATTGGCTGGCGGCGGCCTAAACATGAACCGACCTCCTCTTCTGCGTGAACAGTGTTCCTTAAAAATACTAAAATCCTTAAGGTGTCAAAAGTCCCAACTGCCCCCTCCTTCTCCATAATTACCCCCATGTCCCCCGTTTACATCCGAATCAATTGCCATTCTATGAAACTGTTTTCTAGATAATGATTTGGTGAAGATGCAAGCAACTTGATCCTCTGTAGAGATATATGAGACTGACAGTTGTTTAGCCGTTACATGTTCTTATACAAAGTGAAAATCTATATCCATTTGTTTTGTGCGAGTATGAAAAATTAGATTTACAGTAAGATATGTTGCTCCAATGTTGTTAAACCATATCTTAGGTATAACATTAGTAGAAATATGTAACTATGAGAAAGGGGTTTGGAGCCAAATGATTCCAAACGTTACATTAACAAAAACTTTATATTCATCTTCAGTACTAGATCAAGATACAGTAGGTTGATTTTTAGAATGTCATGAGATAAGATTTCGTCTAAAAAAATATTGTATATCCTCCAGTAGAACATTTATCTTTAGGAGAGTCTGCCCAATCTGCATCACTAAATGCATTTAACTCTCGTAAGGAATATTGATATAAAAGAGACCATGAAGAATAGTACCTTGAGATAGCGAAGGATTCTCTTAACTCCTTCCCAATATTGTTCAGTGGGATAATACATATATTGACCAGCCTCAAAAGATAAATCAGGGCATGTGATAGTGACATATTATAAGCCTCCAACAATACTCTAATAAATTTGAGGATCGGTCAAAGTAAGAGATGATGAAGGTGTAGAAAAGTTGATGGAGGAGAAATGAAGGATTATGACTTTGATACCATGATGAGAATGCAATAATCAATAAGAAAATAATTATTTATTTTTCTCTCTTTTTTGGATTCTTTTCAATTGTAATTAAATGGGCGATGATCCGGATGCAGGTTATGGCATAGGATGGAAATAGGGGGAAGAGGAGGGACAAGGGGGTCTTTTCATAAGATAAGGGGTTTTGCTTTAAAGGGGGGCACTGTAGCAATAGGAAAGGGAGGTCTGAGGGAGGTGTTGGCCACGAAACAGGGGGAAGGGAGTTCGAGATTTTTACGCCGCCAGCCCTCTCGCACAGGGAGCCGACGCCGACATTAGCCAACTTCCCTCCCTCCCCCTCGTCGCTAACGCTCCTCTTCTCTTCTCCTAATCACGACGCTTCTACCGGGCGGTCGCTTCGTGTTTTTGCTTCTTGGCCGCCACCACGATGCAAGGAAGGCACAGCCGCCACCGTTTCTTCCTCGCCACCGGCGAGCCGCCTCCCTCCTCTCTCCTTCTCCTCTCGCCGGCAGGGGCCTCCCGCCATGGCCCTCCATCGTCGCCGTGTACGCTGATGCCGCATCCAGCGGCCCTTGCCGCCGCGTCCAGCGGGCCTCAGCGCCGCGTCCAGCGACCCTCGGCGCCGCGTCCAGCAGCCCTCGCCGCCGCGTCCAGCAGCCCTTGACGCCGCGTCCAGCGACCCTCGGCGCCGCGTCCAGCAGCCCTCGCCGCCGCGTCCAGCAGCCCTTGACGCCGCGTCCAGCGGCCCCCGCCACCACGTCCAGCCGCCTCCGCACGCGACAACCACCTCCTTGCGCTGGCAGTCGCCGCTGCCCCCTCCTACGGCCACGTTCACCGCTGGCAGTCGCCGCTGCCCCCTCCTACGACCACGTTTACCGCTGGCAGTCGTCGCTGCCTCTTCCGCGATCACAGCCGCAGTCTCTAGTGGATGTCGTCATCTTCCGGGCCATCGCAGCCTTTATACTATTTCTCTACGCCGGCCTTCGAGCCGAGAAGGTGCTCGGTCGGTAAGCCGATGTGGTTCTGGTCGTCGAGTCATTGTGCTTCTTTATTCACACTGTTGTTGTGCTTGTGCGTTACTAGTATTGTCCGGCCTACGTGCCGTGTGCCGGCCTGCGAGCCGCTATTATATCTGGCTTGCGTGCCGCCGTCTCGGATCCTTGCTGCACTAGACTCCATGTCATCACCTCCGGACCCAGTTTCTCTTCAGTTGGCTCAGATGCACCCACTCTTCCGGGTCACGACGACTCGATTAGCTTCACGACCCACTCGCCAATCCCTCCGAGGGCGCCCCCCCCCGGGGCCAGGGTATGTCATTGTACCTATCTTACATTTATTTCACTATTCTATTATTGTTAGGCTGCTTACATATTCGTGGGACCCGCCTCGAGCATCCAGGTACCAGGGACCGGGGTAACCCGGTCGCTGGATACATGAACGGTTAACCAGAGGAGGACTTCCGACGACTTGGTCAACACAGAAGATAGCTCACCGTTTGGGTCATGGGGATGCGATCAACCTTCCAGACATGTCATTTCGGCAGGTTCGTCTTCTCCGCTTCCCGACAGGATCAATTTGGCGCCGCATGTGGGAACGCACCTGGTCTGGAACGTGAAGACGGATGACCCTAAAAGTTCCGCCATCCTCATGGCCTTGAGGGGTTTCAACGAGTATATCGTATCCTCCTCACTCCACGGGTATTCGGGAGTCGAGAAATTGAGTCAGATCCTCTGCTGGTCGGCAGGTTAGTTTTTCAATTGTATTCTCTTTCGGTCATAGAATTTATCATAGTTTCTCGAGCAAGGACTCCCGTGCCGAACGACCGGGTTTCCATCAAATCCGAGCCAAGGGCTCGATATCGAAGACCCCGTGCTGATGACCCGAGTGTATATTATTCGAGCCACGAGCTCGATGTCGAAGACCCCCGTGCTGGTCGGCTGGGCGTATATTATTCGAGCCATCGGCTCGATGCCGAAGACCCCGTGCCGATCGACCGGGCGTATATTATCCGAGCCACCGGGTCGATGTCGAAGACCCCGTGCCGATCGGCCGGGCGTATATTATCCGAGCCACCGGCACGATATCGAAGACCCTGTGCCGGTCGATCGGGCTTATATTATCCGAGCAATCGTCTCGATGCCGAAGACCCCGTGCCGATCGGCCAGGCGTATATTATGCGAGCCACCGGCTCGATGTCGAAGACCCCGTGCAAATCGACCGGGCGTATATTATCCGAGCCACCGGCTCGATGTGGAAGACCCCGTGATGATCGACCGGGCATATATTATCCGAGCCACCGGCTCGATGTGGAAGACCCCGTGATGATCGACCGGGCGTATATTATCCGAGCCACCGGCTTGATGTCGAAGACCCCGTGACGATCGACCGGGCGTATATTATCCGAGCCACCGGCTCGATGTCGAAGACCCTGTGCCGATCGGGCGGGTGTATAATATCCGAGACACCGACTCGATGTCGAAGACCCCATGCTGATCGGCCAAGCGTATATTATCCGAGCCACCGGCTCGATGTCGAAGTCCCCATGCTGATCGGCCAAGCGTATATTATCCGAGCCATCGGCTCGATGTCGAAGACCCCATGCCGATCGGCCGGGCGTATATTATCCGAGCCACCAGGTCGATTTCGAAGACC
Organism: Zingiber officinale; assembly: GCF_018446385.1. Taxonomy (NCBI): domain Eukaryota; kingdom Viridiplantae; phylum Streptophyta; class Magnoliopsida; order Zingiberales; family Zingiberaceae; genus Zingiber; species Zingiber officinale. The sequence goes on along the minus strand of NC_055999.1, from coordinate 96,501,789 downwards.
CCCGTGCCGGTCGTCGGGTCGTATATTATCCGAGCCATCGGTTCAATGTCGAAGACCCAAAGTCGATCGGCCGGGTGTATATTATCCGAGCCACCGGCTCAATGTCGAAGACCCCGTGCCGATCGGCTGAGCGTATATTATCCGAGCCACCGACTCAATGTCGATGACCCCATACCGATCGGTCGGGCGTATATTATTCGAACCACCGGCTCGATGTCGAAGACCCCGTGCCGATCGGCGGGGTGTATATTATCCGAGCCACCGGCTCGATATTGAAGACCCCGTGTCGATCGGTCAAACGTATATTATCTGAGCCGCGAGCTTATTATCGAAGATCCCGGGCCGATCGGTCGGGTTTGAGTTATGCTTGAAGACCGTCGAGCGACGACGTTAAACTCTAGAGTCGAACCGGCGACTATAAAAACCCCGGCTTGAAGACCGTCGAGCGGCGACGTTAAACTCTAGAGTCAAACCGGCGACTATAAAAACTCAGACTTGAAGACCGTCGAGCGGCCACGTTAAATTCTAGAGTCGAACCAGCGATTATAAAAATCCCGGCTTGAAGACCGTCGAGCGGCGACGTTAAACTCTAGAGTCGAACAGGCGACTATAAAAACCCCGGCTTGAAGACCGTCGAGTGGCGACGTTAAACTCTAGAGTCAAACCGGCTACTATGAAAACCCCGGCTTGAAAACCGTCGAGTGGCGACGTTAAACTCTAGAGTCGAACCGGCGACTATAAAAACCCCGGCTTGAAGATCGTCGAGCGGCGACGTTAAACTCTAGAGTCGAATCGGCGACTATAAAAACCCCGGCTTGAAAACCGTCGAGCGGCAACGTTAAACCCCCATCTTCATGTACTAGTTCATCGGATAATCAATCTCCCCCGTTCGGGGTCGAGCAGTCTTCACGAGCATTTATCTTCCCCGTTCGGGATCAAGCAGTTTTCACGAGTCGCGGTGCATATAGGAGCATCTTATCCCCCCCCTCCCGTTCTGGGTCAAACTATCGCCGATGGTCATGGACAAGAGTCCCCACTGGTCGCGAACCAGGATAGCTTATAGGCTCTGCGCCGTTAGGCATCGGCCACTCAGCTTTACTCGATTGTCGGGCCAGCATTTTACGATCGCCCGTTGACTATTCTTGGTGCTGCTCGGTCAGCACTCTCGTAGCCGTCTGACCGGTATCGCTCGACCGTCCATTCGGCCACACGCTTGAACTAGGTCGCACGATCGATGCTCTTTAGGATGCCCAGTCACATTTTATAGTCATCTGACCAACATTTTCCGAGGCTCGATTTCCATTCTTCTGAGTGCTTGGTTGGCGTCTTCGCGGTCGCGTGCTCAGCATTGTTCTCTCGGCGCCTATCTACCCGATCGGCATCCTTCCGATCATCCGATCAGCATCCTTCCGATCATCCGATCAGCATCCTTCCGATCATCCGATCAGCATCTCCGAGGTCGCGCGCTTGGCATCGTCCGCCCGACACCTATTCACCCGATCGACATTCCGATCGCCCGGTCAGCATCTTCGCGGTCGCACGCTCGGCATCGCTCGTCCACTCGGTCTACTCAGCATCTCATGCGTCGCTCGGTCTACTATCATTCTACTCGTCGCTCACTTGTCGTTTGACCGCCTGCCCTGCATTTGTTCGGTTATTGACATGATACTATTTCTCGAAGTACGCTCGACATTGCTACCGTCTCTCGCGCGACACTCTCTCGATTACGCAGGTTCACATTTTTTTGATTGCCTGATCAGCATATTCTTGATCGCGCGTCCGGCTCGATCGCCCGTCTTTCTACCCGAGTAGCATTATTCCTATTGCCCGGATCGTACCATTTCTCGTCGCGCGCTTGATACTACTTGGGTCACTTGCTCGGCATTGCCACAACTACTCATTCGACGTGATAAGATGAGCCCAGTGATTTGATTTCGCGTTCGGTAGCGATTCTGTTTTGGGCTTGGTCTAGTCAGTCGGACTCACGCCTCCTTCGACTAGACTTGAAGGGGAGGCTTGTGATCCAGATGCAGGTTATGACATAAGATGGAAATAGGGGGAAGAGGAAGGGCAAGGGGGTCTTTTCATAAGATAAGGGTTTTTTCTTTAAAGGGGGGCACTGTAGCAATAGGAAAGGGAGGTCTGAGGGAGGTGGCAGCCACTAAACAGGGGGAAGGGAGTTCGAGATTTTTGCGCTGCCAGCCCTCTCGCGCAGGGAGCCGCCGCCGACAAACTTCCCCCCCTCTCCCTTGTCGCTGACGCTCCTCTTCTCTTCTCCTCATCGCGACGCCACTACCGGGCGATCGCTTCGTGTCTTTGCTTCTTCGCCGCCACCACGATGCAAGGAAGGCACAGCTGCCACTGTTTCTTCCTCGCCACCGGTGAGCCGCCTCCCTCCTCTCTCCTTCTCCTCTCGTTGGCAGGGGCCTCCCGCCATGGCCCTCCATCGTCGCCGCATATGCTGCCGCCGCATCCAGCGGCCCTCGCCGCCGCGTCCAGCGGCCCTCGCCGCCGCGTCCAGCGGCCCTCGCCATCGCGTCCAGCGGCACTCGCTGCCACGTCCAGTCGCCTCGGCACGCGACAGCCACCTCCTTGCGCTGGCAGTCGCCGCTGCCCCCTCCTATGGCCACATTCACCGCTGGCAGTCGTCGCTGCCCCCTCCTACGGCCACGTTCACCGCTGGCAGTCGCCGCTGCCTCTTCCCGTGGTCACAACCACCGTCTCTAGTGGATGTCATCATTTTCCGAGTCGTTGCATCCTTTATACTATTTGTCTACGTCGGCCTTCGAGCCGAGAAGGCGCTCGGCCGGTAAGCCGATGTGGTTCCGGCCGTCGAGTTGTTGTGCTTCTCTATTCACACTGTTGTTGTGCTTGTGCATTACTAGTATTGTCCGGCCTGCTTGTCGTGTGCCGGCCTGCGAGCCGCTATTATATTTGGCTTGCGTGCCGCCGTCTCGGATCCTTGCTGCACTAGACTCCATGTCATCACCTCCGGACCCAGTTTCTCTTCAGTTGGCTCAGATGCACCCACTCTTCCGGGTCACGACTGTTGGGATCTTAGATGGCTAGAGGGGGGGGTGAATAGCCCCTTAAAAACTTAAACAAAAATTTCTACAAAAAACTTGTTAGCACAGCGGAATTAGAAAACTAAAACAAGAAGGAAACAAGCACACTAACACACTGATTTACGAGGTTCGGGGATAACTTGCCCCTACTCCTCGGCGTGTCCGTAAGGTGGACGAGCCCTTGATCTTCGGTAGATCACACCCCGGATGACTCCGGCTAATGAAGCTCTCCTTCTCGGTGGAGTAACCTTTCCACAAAGTCTCAAGAAATATATATGTTAAACCACAAGACTTACAGAGCTCGGTGGCAAAGAAGAATGAACTAAAGCTTACAACCACGCGAGGATCAGTGGAAATAGAGAATTTTCAGCAGACAGCAGTTTCTCACCCGAGAGCTCAAGAACTTAGCACACCACAACGATCAACAGAACGTTTTTCACTTTCTTGCTTTTTCTTGTTCTTTTCTCTCGCTTTTTACTGCTTCTTAAGCCTCTGTCTTCCGCTGTCACGGATCGTGGTCAAACTGCACAGAATCATCGCTGCAGCCAATCCCTCTTCCTCCTTACCTGGTTCTCTGAACTCACACCAATGAAATCACAGTCTTCACTGGTGTCTTCTGAGCTCGAACCAATCACCAGGAGTCAAGCGGCCAGATCACACCAGTAGCCGTTGTTGCTTCAAATGCACCATGCGCCGCGAATCACAGCAGAAAGGCCCTTTGTCGTATTCCTCTTATGTACTTAATTTGAAATTAAGCTGGAATGATACACCGTGATCCTGCAAACTCAAAAGCTAACGACACGGAGGTTATATGATTCTGCAAATCAAATGCGGTGGAGGAATCGCGAAACAACAAATTTGATTGTGTGTGGATCGGTCACGGATCGATCCATGGACCGATCGGGCATCCCGATCGGTCCAGCATGTCCGATCGGTCGTGGAGACCGATCGGGCAGTGGATCGGTCTCCACGACCGATCCCTCCTTCTTCTTCGCATATCTCTCGATCGGTCCAAAGACCGATCGATTACTCGGTGTCGAGAAGCTCTTGACGTCGGTCTGACTGCATCGATCGATTACCGGTGTGCATCGAAGTTTCGATCGGTCTACGCATCATCGATTGCACTCGATGTGCTACTAAGTGTTTCTGATCGGTCACCGCACGATTCATGGAAATTCAACAGATCGATGCGTCGACCGATCCAGCATCTTATGTAACATCGATCGGTCTACCGACCGATCCAATGTTCCATGGAATGTCCACTTAGGTCCCTCTCCTAATTCACCGAGCAGAACGAGCTCCCGAACCTCTATGACCTAGTCCGAGAACGAGGCCGAGCCCTCTCCGACTCGGCCCGTCCAGAGAACGAGCCACCGAGCCCTCTCGACCTAGTCCGGAGAACGAGCTACCGAGCCCCTCTCGACTTCCCAGTCCGGTCCAGAGACACCTATGTGCTCTCGGCCTGGTTCGAGAACGAGCTACCGAGCCCTCTCGACTTCGTCGTGCCAAGTTTCCAGCTCTCCGACTTCGTCCGGTCCAGAGAACGAGCTACCGAGCCCTCTCTGACCTAGTCCGGAGAACGAGCTACCAAGCCCTCTCCGACTTCGCGTGCCAAGTTTCCAACTTGGACTTTTCCCTTCCACTTGATCAACCTTGATCATTAATTAAACCGAGTTCAATTAATATCTGATACAAACTTAAATCAGTGTCAACATCAAAACAACAGCCAGATTAGACTGTATCAACAATCTCCCCCTTTTTGTTGTTTGACAACATAATTTAAGTTTAGATCAGAAAGATCAGAAATGTTCTTATTTTCATAATTTTAGGGGAATCAAGATCCTCCCCCTAAGATGGATACTCCACTAAGTCAATAACGGGAATCAAGATCCTTCCCGTTATCTTCTCCCCTAAAATCAAGCCTTCATACATCTCTAAACTTAGGTATCCTCTCCCCCTTTGTCAAACACCGAAAAGGTGCAAATGAGGTTACAAAACTCAAAAGACTCCCCCTTAACCCATACTGTCTTGCACCTATAGTTCCCTCTAAGTGTATAATATGACAGTAAGAAAGAGATAAGATACAATCAAGTCATGGCATAGGAACATCATATTAATAGTCAATAGGAAATGACACACAAAGAAAAACAGGAAAATGAGCAGCATAAATAGATGAAATAAGCAAATATCCAGGTCATACAAAAATATCCAACAGAATAGCATCCAAAATACAGACAGTCAAACAGAATGTATCAATCAATTTCCTCAACACGAGGAACATCATCATCATCCGCGGGAGGCACGTAACCCTGAGGCGGCATGCTGGAGCTCGAAGGTGGATGGCCCGAGAAACGCTGCGGAGGTGGGTAGTTGGCCATCCAGCCCAGAAGTAGCTGCTGCGTCACCAGTTGCTGACTGCGCAAGTCATCGTAGCGCTGGTCGATCCGAACACGCAGTCCATGGAGCTCAGCAGCCAGTAGCTTATCGTGTCGATCAAAGCGACTCTCCAGCTCGGCGATCTGCCAGTGCAGATCAGGATCGGCCTCTCCATCGTCAACAGCAGGAGGAGCAGCAACAGGAGCAACCTGTCGTGGAGGTCCCCGTGGTAACTCACCTAGTACTCTCCCATCCTTCCACCGAACATCCCCATTTTGTCCTATGATTCCAGACTTGAAAAATGCCCGCTTCCCAAGTCTGCAATCCTGTCTGACCATCTTGACTATTCTACCCTTAGAGACATCAATCTGAAGGGTCTCGAGCCAATCTGTAATTATATGGCCATAAGGCATATAAACAGTGGAGCTGCTAGGCTGAGAATATGAGATGATCGAAGAATAGATGCTCGACATGATATCAAAATCGAGACGCCGACGTAAACCATAAAGCATAAGACAATGATATGATCGGATCTCAGATAATGATTTAGATGTGATAGGTAGAAGGCAGTTCATGACAATCTTAAAAAGAATGTAGTCTTGAGGAGATAATCTCAAGGCTGCAAAAGTAGGGAAGTCAACATCTAGCTCATCTAGTCCATCAGGTCTAGGGTGTCCAAAGAAATACTCATAGATAGTGTCAGGTGATACATCAAGTGGAGGAGGTAGTGACTCTGGTAAATCAGGATAAATGGGAAAAGGATCCTCTGAACACATACGACAACCTAGATACCCAAAGAATTCTCTGATGGAGAAATCGATAGTTCTTTTAGTGACTCGAGTTTTATAAACACCATCACTGTTCTGATGAAGATTGTTGTAGAATTCAGATACTAGGTCATGGTTGATGTCCCTTTCTAGGTAGACTACCGAGTCAAGTTTATAATAGGCTAGGGTTTCGGATACAGAGGGACAAAATTCATCCATGTACTTTCGATCCACAGATCGACATGGAAGCAGCTTGAATGTCCTCTGTTGAAATGCTTGCTCAAACTGGCGGTTCGGGAATCTTGAAGAAGAGGAAGGTTGAGGTCGGGAGGGTGCCTGAGACTTGGATTTCTCAGGTGACTTAGATTTAGAGGTCCCTTCACCCACTACTTTCTTTCTAAGGGTTAACAAAGTGGAAAAATGGGGCAATGAGTGAGCACCGGAGCCACCAGCACCAAAAAAAACATATATGGTGAGAAATGAAACCGAACTGCCAAAGTTCTAGAGAGGTAGAGAGTTACCTTGGTGCCATTGAACTTTTGGCTAGAGTTTCGGAGGGCTAGAGCTTCAGCTAGGGTTCGGCTAGAGGTCCGCGTGCAACGAGAAGAGAAGGAGTGAGGTGAGGGAAGGAGTCGGCTAGGGTTCCGCGTGAAAGAGGAAAAGAAGAGGTCGGGAAGTTTTAATGGTTTACTGATGGGTATACAGTTGATGAAATGATCGGACGACTGTCCGATCAGGAGAAATCCTGACCGATCAGGTAACGTCCTGATCGGTCAGGGAGTGTCCTGATCGGTCGCGGAGACCGATCAGGGAGCCTCCTGATCGGTCCCTGGACCGATTAGAGGTGGATGCGTGCCAGAGCCTCCTGATCGGTTGTGGAGACCGATTAGGGAACCTCCTGATCGGTCCCCGGACCGATCAGAGGTCGATCAGTAACTAGTGATACGTGCCAGAACCCCTGATCGGTCTGCAGACTGATCAGATATCGAACAGAGGTCAAATGAGTCCTGATCGGTCGTGGAGACCGATCAGGCATCATTCTGATCGGTCCCTGGACCGATCAGTGTCTGATAATCAGTGATTTCAAATTTCAGCAATTTCAGTAACTGAAATTTTGAGCCGTTGTCTATCGAGAATTCTGAAAAGTTCAGAACTCAAGAATTCAGAACCTCCCAAATTCATAACCTAGAACCTAAGAATCAACACCCACAAGTATATTCAAAAAGTGAGCTCTTATGGTCTGAGCTTGTTTAGAGCCCGAAAGTTTCAGACTTTAAAACCAAAAACTCAGACATTTGGAATCTTAGGATTCCAATCTCAGAAAACCTTATAAAACTATTACCTATAGTGAACCAAGGTATTAATTTAGACTTAGGATTGCTATGATCAGTTTCAAGTTTGTCAAAATATATCCAAGTTGCTATTATTTCCTTTAACAACCTATCTTATTATCAATCAATCAAAGTCATGAAATGAATCAAACAACAATATCAATCAACACATCAGCCATCAACCATAATTAGATAATTTCTAGGCAAAAGTCCAACCAAGATTCCTTGGTTGGAATATATGAGTAAGATCTAGGAACCAAATACATATGAATTATGTAATGGTCTTCCCCATACTCAATTTATGTCTCTTCAACCTAATTATTCAAGGGATGCATGATACATTTTGAATAATTTGGTTGATCCTAGCATCTCACCCCATTTCTAGCAAACAAAAACATTTTGTTAAACCTTATAGTTTGTGTGAGATGTTCCCAAGTTGCCCAAATTAATTTCCCAATTTCTCTTGTAGTTTTAGTTGTCCTTATTGATCATGATGTGGTCAAAATGACTTATTGAGCCAAACACATTCCCAATTCCCTCCTTAAATGACTAAATTCATTTTTCGGAAGGGGTTTGGTGAAAATGTCGGCTAAGTTTGACTTTGACTCAACATATGTGAGTGCAATGTCTCCCCTAGCTACGTGATCTCTAATGAAGTGATGACGCACTTCAATGTGTTTGGTCCTTGAATGATGGATTGGATTTTTCATTAGGTTTATTGTGCTAATGTTGTCACACAACACTTGCACTCCCTTATACGAAAGTCCATAATCTTCTAGAGTGTGAATCATCCACAACAATTGTGATACACTCTCTCCCATGGCAATGTATTCAGCCTCGGTCGTGGAGAGAGCAACACAATGTTGCTTCCGACTTGACCAACTAACTAATGATGAACCTAAAAATTGGCAACCCCCACTAGTGCTTTTCCGATCCAATTTGCATCCAGCATAATCGGAGTCGGTATAACCTATCAAGTCAAAAGACTCAGTACGAGGGTACCAAAGACCTACTCTAATTGTGCCTTTAAGGTATCTCAGAATTCTCTTAACTGCAATTAAATGAGATTCCTTGGCACAGACTTGATATCTAGCGCACATGCCCACAGCAAAGAGTATGTCCGGTCGACTAGCTGTGAGATATAGAAGACTACCGACCATGCTTCTATATTGCGTTAGATCAACTGATTTCCCACTCTCATCATTGTCCAGACGAGTGTTTGTCGCCATTGGAGTGGACACTTCCTTAGAGTCACTCATGTTGAATTTTTTGAGCATCTCTTGAGTGTATTTCGTCTGATGGACATAAATTCCATCTCGAGTTTGTTTGATTTCAAGTCCAAGGAAGAATGTCAATTCTCCTACTAGACTCATCTCAAACTCACTTTCCATGTGAGTGATAAATTCATTCAAATAGCCCTTGTTATTTGAGCCACAAATTATGTCATCGACATACACTTGGGCTACAAAAATATTTTCACCATCTCTACGCAGAAATAGTGTTGGGTCTATTTGGCCTCTCACAAAACCCTTTTCTAGTAAATATGTTGACAACCTTTCGTACCAAGCTCGTGGTGCTTGTTTAAGCCCATAAAGAGTTTTCTTGAGCTTGTACACGTGGTTTGGAGCTTCGGTATTCACAAACCCCGGTGGTTGTTCAACATAGACTTCTTCTTTAATAAAGCCATTTAAGAAGGCATATTTAACATCCATTTGATAGAGCTTGAAACCTCTATGTGCAGCAAAAGCTAGCATTAAACGAATGGACTCTAATCGTGCCACGGGAGCATAAGTCTCATCATAATCGAGACATTCGACTTGACTATAGCCCTTGGCTACAAGTCTCGCCTTGTTCCTTACGACTTCTCCCTTTTGGTTTAACTTATTTTTGAAGACCCATTTAGTTCCAATAATGGTGGTCTTCTTAGGTCTAGGAACTAAGTCCCACACTTGGTTCCTTTCAAATTGACCTAACTCATCTTGCATAGCTAAGATCCAATCAGGATCGTGCAATGCCTCATCAACTAATTTTGGTTCAATCTCTGAAATCAATGCGACTTCATTAGACTCATTTCTAAAGAATGACCTAGTCCTAACCCCTTGTTGGATGTCTCCCACAATTTGGTCTTGGGGATGACTCGTGGCTATCCTAGATTGTCTTGGTGTTGGTGGTGCCTCATGAATGGTCTCACTAGGCACCGGCAAGGACTCAATATCAGGCAAAGGATCAGATTGAGTTCTTTGTTGCCTTTGCTCATCAACATCAGAGTCAACTTCGACTCGTTCTTCATTTTGATCATTCAAACTTAGATTTCTAAGTTCAAATTGAATTTCTCCTACATCCCTTGATTGATCATTTAAGTTAGGGATTTCTTCAAAAACTACATCAGAGGACTCTTCAATCAATTTAGTCCTATTGTTGTAGACTCGATAGGCTTTGCTGGTGAGCGAGTACCCGACCAATATCCCTTCATCAGCCTTGGCCGAAAATTTTCCAAGATGGTCCTTGGTGTTCAAAATAAACACCTTACAACCAAACACCCTAAGATGTTTAATTGTAGGGGGTCTTCCAAACCAAAGTTCATGGGGAGTCTTTCCTAGAAACCTATGTATCAGGATTCGGTTTTGCACATAGCAAGCTGTATTTACAGCTTCAACCCATAAGTAACTCGGTAGTGAGTACTCATTGAGCATACTTCGTGCAGCCTCTTGTAAGACTCGGTTCTTTCTCTCCACAACCCCATTTTGCTGTGGGGTCCTTGGAGTAGAGAACTCATGCCTATATCCCTTTTCTTGACAGAATTCTAAAAACCTATGATTTTGAAATCCCCCACCATGATCACTTCTAATGGTTTTAATTGTTGTTGATTTTTCATTTTCAGTTCTTCTACAAAAGGAAATAAAAATATCTATGGTTTGATCCTTAATTTTCAAAAAGAAGGTCCATGTATACCTAGTAAAGTCATCAATAATCACTAAACAGTATCTACTTTCATTTAATGAAATAACACTACTGCAATCAAACAAATCCATATGTAATAAGTCTAAGGCAGTAGTTGTACTTACAACGCTTTTACCTTTATGAGACGCTTTAGTTTGCTTACCCTTCTGACATGCATTACACAATTTGGTCTTTTGGTACTTGATGCTTGGTAAGCCTCGCACTAACCCTTTGTTGGCCAGTTTCCGGATATTCTTCATGTTCACATGAGCCAACCTCCTATGCCAAAGCCACGATTCTTCTTCTTTTGACATGAAACACTTAGCAAGAGCATTAGTAACACTTTTAAAAGAAACTTGATAAATGTTATCTACCCTTGTGCCTACTAGTACCGTGTCAAGTGTGTCAATGTTTTTGACTAGACATTGACTCGAATGAAATTCAATTGTGTAACCCGTATCACACAATTGACTGACACTCAGGAGATTAAAAGTCATCCCCTTGACTAGAAGGACATTCTTGATTTGGAGATATTCGGATATATGAATGTCTCCAACTCCTATAACCTTAAGACTACCATTGTTACCAAATGACACATTACCTCTATTTTTGTTTTGAATGGTAGAAAATAGTGACTTGCCCCTGGTTATATGCTTGGAGCATCCACTATCAACAAACCAAGTTGATAGACGCTCCCCCTTTACCAATGCCTACAAGACACGAAAGATAGATGTTTTAGGTACCCAAATCTTGGGACCTAATGCATCTACAATGAAAGACTTAGGCACCCATGCCTTTGTTACCTTCTTCCTAATCTCATGTGTTGGTGCAACCTTAGGTCAAGGTTGACTTGGTTGACCTGACTCGAGTTGGTCAAGGGTGACCTGACTCGAGTTGTATTTTGATGTTTGACAATGTTTGACGAGAGTAGAAAAGTTGTATTCTGATGTGTTGACAAGAATACGAACTTGGGAGATTGTTGGTGCAACCGTAGGTCAAGGTTGACCTGGTTGACCTGAAAAGTCCAAGCAGGGAGCTTGGCACTGGAAAAGTCCAAGTATGGAGACTTGGCACTGGAAAAGTCCAGGGAGCTTGGCACGCGAAAAGTCCAAGTATGGAGACTTGGCACGGGAAAAGTCCAAGTATGGAGACTTAGCACTGGAAAAGTCCAAGCAGGGAGCTTGGAACGAGGGAAAGTCCTAACTGGGATGTTAGGCAGTTGGAAAGTCCTGGTGAGTGAAGCCAGACAATGGGAAAGTCCTAACTGGGATGTTAGGCAGTTGGAAAGTCCTGGTGAGTGAAGCCAGGCAATGGGAAAGTCCTAACTGGGATGTTAGGCAGTTGGAAAGCCCGTGAGTGAAGTCGAGGCGGTGGGAAAGTCCTAACGGGATGTTGGCGGTGTGGAAAGTCCCGTGAGTGAAGCAGGCGGTGGGAAAGTCCTAAGTGATGTTAGGCGGTTGGAGAGTCCGGTGAGTGAAACCAGCAAGGAAAATCCAGATGGATCGGGGATGATCGGACTTACGGTGTTGGAAAGTCCAAGTAGGTCAAGGGTGATCGGATACTTGGCACGAAGAGGAAAATCCAGATGGATCGGGGATGATCGGACATCGGTGTGGAAAAGTCTAAGTGGGTCAAAGGGATTGACCGGACACTTAGCGGGGAGCAGGTCAAGGGAGTGACTATATGCTAGGGATGATGTACCAACAGTCAAGGTTGACCGGATGTTGGTGTGGAAGCCTTAGGTTTAGGGTGAGAAGTTTGGATCGGTCCGGTGACCGATCCGGTGATCTGCGTTGCCGATCGGTCCGGTGACCGTCGAATCGATCGATGGCTCACTGATTGTATCGATCGATGCGGAGACCGATCGAGGCAACGCAACCTCGCGAGAAGAAAGCCGTGGATCGGTCTGCCGACCGTCCATGATCGGTCCGCAGACCGATCGGAGATGATCCAGAAAGCGTCGATCGGTTTGCGGACCGATCAGATAGTCCTGATCGGTCCACAAGACCGTCGAGACGCCGATCGACGAGGGATCGGCTTGATCGGTGCGTGGACCGATCAGAGGTTCCTGATCGGTCCATGGACCGATCAGAATCCGGTAGCAACGACTAGTTCTCTGCTTTTCTTCTTCGCAGGTATAAAAGAGGGCTACAGGACTTCGGTGAAATCTCTCCTTTAGCTACTTCTTCTTCCTTCTGGAAGTTCTCTCCTGCCTGAAGCTTCTGCTTCTTCTTCCTGCTGAGCTTTGTTGAGCTCGTTGGGTGCTAAAGCTTCGTGTGAGCTTCTTCCTGTTGCTGGTTTTCTAGCTAGGCTTGGATCCGAGAAGCTGCTGCTTCACCAGGGTTCCTGCTGACTTCAAGAAGGCAAGCAAGTGTTGTTTACATTTCTGTTCTTGTTTTCTTGTTCCTATTTGTACTCCTATTGCTGTTGCAAAGATTGTGGTGAGGTTTCTCCACCCACAAGGAGTATCTATTAGCCGGGTTTCCGGGGACTCATCCACCGACGGATTGGTAGGCTTCGTCCACCTTACGGACACGCCGAGGAGTAGGAGTTCATCTCCGAACCTCGTTATATGGTTTGTCTTTCTTCTCCTGTTTTCTTTCTACGTTGTATTTCCGCTGCACTAACCTAATCGTAGGAAGAAACGCGAAAGATTGGGGTCGGCTATTCACACCCCCCTCTCTAGCCGTACGAAGGATCCTAACAAGTGGTATCAGAGCAAGGTTTGCTCTTCATCGGATTAACACCCGGGGAGCACGAGCTAGAGGATGGATCTACTCGGAGAAGACGTCACCATTCCACCCTTCTACGAATGCGGCGACTTCGCGTATTGGAAGGTAAGGATGAAGTACTTTCTTATGACTAACATAATGAATTGGTTTTGTGTACAAGAAGGCTTTTCTCCTCCGGTGGATAGGGAAGGAAAACCTCTTGAGAAGAAGGAGTGGACCGGAGAACAAATTCACAAATCCGAAATCAACGAAGAGGTAACGAAAACAATTGAATTTTCATTACCTACTAATATTTTGTGTAAGATAGGTAAATACAACAATGCCAAGGAGTTGTGGGATAACTTGGCCAAGTACCATGAGGAGAGCTCCACTTCAAGCCATGAAGAGGAGCATAGTGAGTCAAGTAGCTCACATCATGGAGGGAGCGAATTGGGAGTTGAGGGCTACTCAACATCCAAGGAAGAAGAGGAGGAGAGTTCCTCTTGCTCAAGTTCGGAGCAAGAAGAAGAAGTTTCCACCTCCGGAAGGGTTGAAGAAGAAAGTTCATCTCCATCCACAACCCTAGGTAACTCAAACACTGTGATTTCAAGCAAATTACACATAATGTGTTTTGAGTGTAGGGAACATGGACATTACAAGAGTAAGTGTCCAAAGAGGGTGAGAAAGACTCCACCGGCGCCAAAGGTCAAGGAAGCCGGAGTCCCGAAACGCAAGGGCAAGGAGCACATCGTGTGCTTCCAATGCAAGCAAAGGGGACACTATAGGAGTCAATGTCCAAGGGGGAGGCAACCTCACAAGGACAAGAGGCCAAACACATGTAAAGGGGGAGCTAAGGAAAACCCTAAGGTAACCTCTAAGGTTCATTTTTTGCAATTCTAATAAAATGCATGCTAGGAATTTTATTGCACTTGTCGATAATAACAAGCATGATAACCTTAGGAATCAATACATGTGCTTAGGAGCTAAACATATGAATCTAGATAAGGATAATTCTAGAAAGGCTAACCCTAGGATCAACCCATCTAAGGCTAAGGATAACCTAGGTAGGAATCCTAAATCAACTAGACATATGCCTAGGAATACCTCAAGGAAGAGTGATAAATCAAAAATTGAGGTATTAGAGAAGGAGAATCAAGTCTTGAAGTCAAGACTTGATACTTTGGAAAAGACTCTTAAGAACATGGAGAAGTCATCTCTAGGGTTTAAGAGTCAAAAACCCAAGTCCAAGGACAAGAAAGGTTTGGGTCACAAACCTAAGTCCCAAATGGTCAAGCTCACTTATCATAATGTTCCATTCGATTATGGAACAAAACCTAGGGCTAGGAAGACCACCACCAAGGTCACAAGGGGAGTCACCCCTAGAGTTGATCTTGATGAGTCCCAAATGACCAAGGCTTCAAAGCCTAAGAGGGTCATTAGGAGGGTTGCTAGGGAAGTTATCCCTAGTTTATATTTAGTGAACCCAATGAGCTCGAATAGGTATTGGGTTCCTAGGAGCATCTTCTCTACCCCATAGATGAGTTAGAGAGTGTCAACTCCGATTAGAAGGGTAGTTAACCCAACTTTGAGGAAATTGACACTCAAGGAGCATTTTCAAGGTTTTGAGAACTTTTGAAAATGAAATGGAATTATCATTTACTCCTTTGAAGAGTTAAATGTGCCTAAAGATTGGAAATTTCATTTTTAATCTCAATTGGCACAATTTGGGAAAATCTAGAGAACTCTTGAGGAAAAATGAAACATGCCAAGTTTTGAGGATAAATTTGATCTTTAAGTGGCATGAATTAATCTAGAGTTCAAGAAGTGTCAAAATTAGGATTTTGGCATTTTGGGGCAATCTAGGATTAAATTTGAAGTTAGCCAAGTGGTTAAGGATAATTAGATAGGTAATCTAGGTATATTTATTTATGCTAAATCTTACCATGATTGTTTGCCCTCACATGTCATGACATCATGTTTAGTTTTATTATCATTTGAAATGTCATGATAATGCTTAGGCTAGTTTTTATGTCATGTTTATTTAAGTTTCAAACTTTATGCCATGACATCATGACATTGGCACATGTTTTCATTTATGATACCATTTTATGCCATGTCATCATCTCTTGCATCATAATCAATGAAATTGATTTAAGGACAAACATATAATTTGATATTGAGATCAAATTGGTGTTTAGAAAATGCATGAGAACTTAGCCTAAGTTGACCTTAACCCATATCTCACATCAAATTGACTTGAATGTGGTTTGATACACCTTAGATGTATGTGAGATATTAGGATCATGAGTTAGGATCAAGGTGCATAGTCCTTGTACCTAGATGACCCTAATTCAAGAAATTAAGGATCATAGGGAAAGCTTGTGTACAAGTCATGTACATCTAGCCCTAAGATTATGGTCCTAAATTCAAATGGTTTTAAAAGCATTTTAAAATTGATTTGAAAAACCTTGATGAAGCTTTCCTAGTGATAGCATTCATCATTGAACATTGTGATACAAAATTGACTTAACTTTGAACTATTTCAAAGTTTTCGAATTTTGTATCAAAATTTGAAAATGGAAACTATTTTCATAGAAAATTATTTTTCCATGATAGTATATGTTATGAGGAATGTATCCTCAAAATTTCATAATTTTTTGAATTTTCTGGAATTTTCTAGGAGTTTCTGAATTTCGGGAAGGAAATTTAATCGCTTATCGAGTCTGGATCGGTCGGGGACCGATCCGAAGTTCTGATCGGTGCGGACCGATCCAGAGTGTGGATCGGTGCAGGGATCCGATGAGTTCGATGTGCAGTGCGATCGGTGAAGGGCGATCGGTCCGGGGACCGTCGAGCGTCTCGATTCGATTTTCACTGTTGGTCTGAAATTTCAGCTGGAAGTTGGGTTTTGTGGATTTCTAAAGGTTTGAAACTCTCCAAGACATTGTTGGTGCAATGGTCAAGGGGGAGTTGACCTTTAGGGGGAGTTTTTTACCTAATTGTCAAGGGGGAGTTGACTTTTAGGGGGAGTTGACTTTTAGGGGGAGTTTTTACTCCTTAAGACTTTTGAGGATTAGTGATATGGGATTATCACTAAGTTGATTGTTGAGTTTAGTATCAAGGGGGAAATTAAGAGTTTCAATGAAAGGTATGAGACTTTCATTAGGAAGAAACTTTTGACCTTGATACCCTCCTTTTTCTTTTTGATGTGTGTCAAAAAGGGGAGAGTGTTCATTGGAGAATTATTGGAGAACCCAAGTTAGGTTATCGGGTTAACCTAAGCTAGGGGAAGAATGTCAAGGAATGTTCAAGGAAGAACATTGGAATTCTTTTTGATGTGTGTCAAAAAGGGGGAGAATTATTGGAGAACCCAAGTTAGGTTATCGGGTTAACCTAAAGGGAGAATGTCCAGAGAATGTTCAAGGAAAGAACATTGGACATTGGGAGATGGTTGGAAAACCTAAGTTAGGTTATCGGGTTAACCTAACTTGATTATGGGTTTTGTCAAAGAACATTGGACATTGGAGATGAGTGGAAAACCTGAGTTAGGTTATCGGGTTGACCTGACTCGATCATGGATTTTGATGTTTTTTTGATGTTTGAGTAAGTTGTACTCTGAGACAAGAATAACTTAGAATGTTACTCTGGCAGGTTGACTGGTTGACTGAAAAAATGAGCTCTAACAAGTCCAAGTATCTTCTTGCACTGGAAAAGTCCAGGGAGCTTGGCACGCGAAAAGTCCAAGTATGGAGACTTGGCAGGAAAAGTCCAAGTATGGAGACTTGGCTGGAAAAGTCCAAGCATGGAGCTTGGTCCTAAAGAGGGATGTTAGGCAGTTGGAAAGTCTGGTGAGTGAAGCCGAGCAATGGGAAAGTCCTAGCGGGATGTTAGGCGGTTGGAAAGTCTGGTGAGTGAAGTCGAGCAATGGGAAAGTCCAACTGGATGTTAGGCGGTTGGAAAGCCCCGTGAGTGAAGCAGGCGGTGGGAAAGTCCTAACGGGATGTTAGGCGGTGTGGAAAGTCGTGAGTGAAGCCGAGCGGTGGGAAAGTCCTAAGCGGGATGTTAGGCGGTTGGAGAGTCCCGTGAGTGAAACCGAGGCAAGGAAAATCCGGATGGATCGGGGATGATTGGACTTACGGTGTTGGAAAGTCCAGTAGGTCAAGGGAGTGATCGGATACTTGGCACGAAGAGGAAAATCCGGATGGATCGGGGATGATCGGACATCCGGTGTAGAAAAGTCTAAGTGGGTCAAAGGTTGACCGGACACTTAGCGGGAGTGCTAGCAGTCAAGGGAGTGACCATATGCTGGGATGATGTACAACAGTCAAGGTTGACCGGATGTTGGTGTGGAAGCCTTAGGTTTAGGGTGAGAAGTTTGGATCGTCCGGTGACCGATCCGGTGATCTTGCGTTTGCCCGATCGGTCGGTGACCGAGAATCGAATCGATGGCTCACGGATTGTAATCTGATCGATGGAGACCGTCGGGAGGCAACGCAACCTCGAAGAAAGCCGTGGATCGGTCTGGCGGCGATCCACCCATCTTTGATCGGTCCGGACGATCGGGCATAGATCGATGGCGGAAGAAGCCGGCTGATCGGTCTATGGACCGATCGAGGCAGCCGTCGAGACGAGGACGGCGATCGGTGCGTGGACCGATCAGAGGTTCCTGATCGGTCCATGGACCGATCAGGAATCTGCTGATGACGCAACGGCTAGTTTCTTTTCTTCTTCGCAGGTATAAAAGAGGGCTATAGGACTTCGGTGAAATCTCTCCTTTGGCTACTTCTTCTTCCTTCGGAAGTTCTTGCCTAAAGCTGCTTCTTCTTCCCGAGCTTTGTTGAGCTCGTTGGGTGCTAAAGCTTCGTGTGAGCTTCCTGTTGCTGGTTTTCTAGCTAGGCTTGGATCCGAGAAGCTGCTGCTTCACCAGGGTTCCTGCTGAATTCAAGAAGGCAAGCAAGTGTTGTTTACATTTCTGTTCTTGTTTTCTTGTTCCTATTTGTACTCCTATTGCTGTTGAAAAGATTGTGGTGAGGTTTCTCCACCCACAAGGAGTATCTATTAGCCGGGTTTCCGGGGACTCATCCACCGACGGATTGGTAGGCTTCGTCCACCTTACGGACACGCCGAGGAGTAGGAGTTCATCTCCGAACCTCGTTATATGGTTTGTCTTTCTTCTCCTGTTTTCTTTCTACGTTGTATTTCCGCTGCACTAACCTAATCGTAGGAAGAAACGCGAAAGATTGGGGTCGGCTATTCACACCCCCCCTCTCTAGCCGTACGAAGGATCCTAACATCATGAACCCTAGAAACATGCGATCTATGGAATTGGGTTCTTGACACTAAAGAAATAAAGCTAGACTCCTTAGGTTGGTATCCTAATCCAGCCTTGTTGTAAACCGCCCTTTGGGCATTTAGAATCATGTCTAGGGTCTTAGAGCTAGTTGAGAATTTCTCAAGCATTTTCTTGAGTTTCTCAACCTCACCCTTCAAGGCCTTGTTCTCATCCTCAAGGAGCTCTAGATGTAGGTCATCAACCTCATCTTCCCTAAGAGCTCTCAAGTTTTCTACTTCTTCTTTTAATGATTTATTTTCTGTTTTTGATTTTTTAAGCAAGGTAGACAAATTTGTAATAGTCTTATAGCATTTTTCTACGTGAGAAGAGGTTACCTCTTCATCATCCGAAGATGATGAAGCCGCGGCTGAAGTGCTTGAGTCATCACTCTCGGACTCGGACTCCTCCCTTGCCATGAGTGCCAATTGCCGAGTACTCTTCTCCTTCTTCTCTTCCTCCTCCGATGAGCTTGAGGAAGATTCATCCCATGTGGCTTTGAGGGCTTTCTTTTTCTTGGCCCTTTCCTCCTTCTTCTTGGCCCGTTCCTCCTTCTTGAGTTTTGGACACTCACTCCGGTAGTGACCTTTCTTGCTACACTCATAACAAGTAACGTTAGACTTATCAATATTTTGATCATTAGGTTTACCTTTTCCTTTGTATCTTCGGCTTCTTCTCATAATTCTCCTCACGAAGTTGGCCATCTCGCTTGATGATGATCCACCTTCATCATCGGACTCGGAGGAGGATGAAGATGAAGGAATCTCTTTCTCCTTCTTCTTTTCTTTCTTTCTTCTCCCATCCTTGCTCTTTTCTCCTGCAACCAAAGCTATACCTTTCTCCTTTTGACCTTTGTTAGCAAGTTCATGAAGTTCCATTTCACAAAAGAATTCATCTAACTTTACAATTGAAAGATCCTTAGAGACCTTGTAGGCATCTACCATAGATGACCACAAGGCACTCCTCGGAAAGGCTTTTAGAGCGTACCTTACAAGATTGCGATTCTCCACGCGTTCATCCATGGAATGGAGACCATTGATGATCTCTTTGAATCTTCCATGTAGCTCACTTACTGTCTCATTTTTCCTCATGGTGAGGTTTTGGAGTTGATTCAAGAATAGGTCCCTCTTGGCTATCCGAGAATCACGAGTTCCTTCTTGGAGCTCGATAAGCTTGTTCCATAAATCTTTTGTACTCGAGAATGGACCTACCTTGACGAGTTGGTCCTTGGCAATCCCACATTGTAAGGTGACTACTGCCTTGGCATCGGCTTGCCCTTTACGAGTTTGTTCAGTAGACCACCTTGATGAATCGAGTTCCTTACCTTCTTCGTCCTTCGGTGGTGTGAATCCTTCCTTGACCGAGAACCACATGGAGATATCAGTCTTGAGGTAATACTCCATGCGGCTCTTCCAATACTGGAAATCTGCTCCATCGAAGAAGGGTGGTCTGTTGGTGCTGAATCCTTCCTTCATGGCCATCTTGTTGCTCCTTGGAATGTTAGTCCAGATGAAGAGCACCAGGCTCTGATACCACTTGTTGGGATCTTAGATGGCTAGAGGGGGGGGTGAATAGCCCCTTAAAAACTTAAACAAAAATTTCTACAAAAAACTTGTTAGCACAGCGGAATTAGAAAACTAAAACAAGAAGGAAACAAGCACACTAACACACTGATTTACGAGGTTCGGGGATAACTTGCCCCTACTCCTCGGCGTGTCCGTAAGGTGGACGAGGCCTTGATCTTCGGTAGATCACACCCCAGATGACTCCGGCTAATGAAGCTCTCCTTCTCGGTGGAGTAACCTCTCCACAAAGTCTCAAGAAATATATATGTTAAAGCACAAGACTTACAGAGCTCGGTGGCAAAGAAGAATGAACTAAAGCTTACAACCACGCGAGGATCAGTGGAAACAGAGAATTTTCAGCAGACAGCAGTTTCTCACCCGAGAGCTCAAGAACTTAGCACACCACAACGATCAACAGAACGTTTTTCACTTTCTTGCTTTTTCTTGTTCTTTTCTCTCGCTTTTTACTGCTTCTTAAGCCTCTATCTTCCGCTGTCATGGATCGTGGTCAAACTGCACAGAATCATCGCTGCAGCCAATCCCTCTTCCTCCTTACCTGGTTCTCTGAACTCACACCAATGAAATCACAGTCTTCACTGGTGTCTTCTGAGCTCGAACCAATCACCAGGAGTCAAGCGGATCGCAGCCAGATCACACCAGTAGCCGTTGTTGCTTCAAATGCACCATGCGCCGCGAATCACAGCAGAAAGGCCCTTTGTCGTATTCCTCTTATGTACTTAATTTGAAATTAAGCTCGGAATGATACCTGTGATCCTGCAAACTCAAAAGCTAACAGCACAGAGGTTATATGATTCAGGCAAATCAAATGCAGTGGAGGAATCGCAGAAACAACAAATTTGATTGTGTGTGGATCGGTCACCAGACCGATCCATGGACCGATCAGGGCATATCCTGATCGGTCCAGCGTCTCCGATCGGTCGTGGAGACCGATCAGTCTGCATCTCCACGACCGATCCTCCTTCTTCTCTTCGCAATATCCTCTCCGATCGGTCCAAAGACCGTCGATTACTCGTGTGCTCGAGTGTTTTCGTCGATCGGCCGCATCGATTACTCGATGTGCTCTTGAGTGTTTCTGATCGGTCTGAGACCGATCATGAAAGCTTCTGGATCGATCCGTCGACCGATCCAGACGTTATGTAACACTGGATCGGTCTACCGACCGATCCAATGTTCCATGGAATGTCCACTTAGGTCCCTCTCGACCTAATTCGGAGAACGAGCTCCCGAGCCCTCTCGACCTAGTCAGGAGAGCAGGCTGCCGAGCTCTCTCACGTTTGGTCGAGCGAGCGAGCTCGGCCCTCTCGACCTAGTTCGGAGACGAGCTACGAGCCCTCTCCGACTTCGGGTCCAGAGAACGAACAGGAGCCCTCTCCTCAGTGGAGAACGAGCTACCGAGCCCTCTCCGACTTCGTCCGGTCCAGAGAACGAGTTACCGAGCCCTCTCTGACCTAGTCCGGAGAACGAGCTACCGAGCCCTCTCCGACTTCGTCCGGTCCAGAGAACGAGCTACCGAGCCCTCTCTGACCTAGTCCGGAGAACGAGCTACCAAGCCCTCTCCGACTTCGCGTGCCAAGTTTCCAACTTGGACTTTTCCCTTCCACTTGATCAACCTTGATCATTAATCAAACCGAGTTCAATTAACATCTGATACAAACTTAAATCAGTGTCAACATCAAAACAACAGCCAAGTCAGACTGTATCAACAACGACGACTCAATTAGCTTCACGACCCGCTCGCCAATCCCTCTAAGGGCGCCCTCGGGGCCAGGTTATGTCATTGTACCTATCTTACATTTATTTCACTATTCTATTATTGTAAGGCTGCTTACATATTCGTGGGACTCGCCTCGAGCATCGAGGTACCAGGGACCGGGGTAACTCGGTTACTGGATACAGGAACGATTAACCAGAGGAGGACTTCTGACGATAGCTCACCGTTCGGGTCATGGGGATGCGGTCAACCTTCCAAACACGTCATTCCGGCAGGTTCGTCTTCTCCACTTCCCGACAGGATCAGACGACATGTGCTATTTATTGCATTCTTTCTCGTTGCTTTCTTATTGATTATTACATATGGTCAAATAAAATATAAAAAAATATTATAATAAATATACTAAGATATTATGATAATAATAAATATAAAGATAATGATAAATATAGTAAACTATCAATAAATTGAAATCAATTCATGATTTATAGGGGAATATGTTAAATCTTATGATTATTATCCTGTACTGTTATCTTTGTTGTCATTAGTCCGTGCATGGAATGATTATGTATAATGATACGACGGTCCCCTCAGAGTGGTGCGATGGTTAAGACATGGGGTGTTACCACATGAGGTCTTGGGGTCGAAACTCGGCGTGACCGAGCATAACCTCCCCCATGTCTTGGCCATTTGCACTAATGGCTAGTAGTCACCCGTGATTTACCTCCTCTGTGTTGGCCTAGGGACGGGTTAGCGGGGGCGCTGGGGGCGAGCGAATCGCCTTTATACCACATGTATAATGATACGATGAGTAAGGTGGGACCCTTGAAGTTAGATATGACATCAAGAAGGTCGGCTAATGTGATGGTCAAAGTCAAGAAGGGGTTAACTCTCGGGTCGTATTGATCATGCTATGCCAAAATAAGTCTAGTGTTATCGCTGAGTACGAGTGCTCTGGCTGATTGAACCAAAGGCCCGATCAGACACGCTAAACACATCGCTCAGTTGGACCAAACTCTATATTCAAGTACAACGAGCGAGTGCAAGATAAAGCCTTGACAAGTCCGACCAGACATATTGTTCGAGTGGATGCCAAATCCCCAACATAAACCCGGTTGGCTCAAAGGGTGATTGGACCTTAAGGGCTCAAGTTCCCACTTCTCCAAATGCAAGGCTCTCAACTTATAACCATGCCCAGCCCAAGCGTAGGTCAGATTTATGGGAGCCAACTCCCCACTTCTCCAAATACAAGACTCTCAACTTACATTTATCCGATCCCTGCACTGGTCAGATTTATCGGGTCTAGCTCCTCACTTCTCATGAGCATAACTCCGAGCATAAAGCCAGTTAGCCCCAGTGTCGGTCAGACATCCAGGGCACAATTCCCCGCATGAGCATGACTCTTAATCTATAGTCGATCGGGGCCAGAGCTGGTTGAACTCTCTCTAGGAGCAATATTGTTAGAAAATTATAATGACCATTTAGGAAATATACTATTATTCTGACATATACATATAATGAAACTTTCTTCTAACCATGAGAAAACTATTATACATCCTTCACTATCTGATAGATTCTGATACTAGACATTCTATGCTGCTTCATTAATTGTGGAGGTTATGATAGACAGTATAAAAAAGGGGTATCTCTATTGACCAAGTATGCTCAGGTATGCGAGGTCTCTCTACTACAGTTTATCAGTTGTTCCTACTGTTCATCTTCTTCTCTATTTCGCTGGACTACTGTTTTGACTTAAGTGTCAGAGTGACTGCGCTAGGGATCTTTTCCTTAGCCTGATGACTAACGCTTCCTTCTCCTAGTTCCTGTCTTTGTTGTGCAAGTTCGCTCGATGTCACCTTACTCCAGCTCAGAGTCTTCACATAGTGAACATCAAAACCATCTCGACGCCACTCCATAATCAACGCGCTATCTCTCCTGCTTTCAGATAAGATCATATAAGTTTAACATCAAATGAAAGTAGATTGCTCAAGAACATTGCGCCACACTCGAATATACATCCTAATTTCTAAGCAATTCATCATATCGATCGCCATGATCGAGCATATTGAATTTTAATAGGTTGGTCTTTTAGGCCCATGATTTAAGGCCCACTGTCATCAACAAGCCAGTGGCAGATAATAAACGCTTAAGTAAACAAACTACAATTCCATCTTACATATTCTTCGACTGATTTCTTCAAGCTTTCTTATATGTAATTGCTGTCTTTATTCTACACGATCTTCTTACAGATTTCATCCGAAGCACTGGGGTATCTCTCCTGGGCAAGAACATGACTTCCCCTACAGGGGCTGTACCTTCTTCTGCTGCATGAAGAAATTTAAGGAGAGGACAGGGAGGTTGGTAGGAAATTAAACTGTGAATTGTATGGCTTTACCAAGGCTCAGTGCTCTACTCAAATAGCTTTGAGTTCTTCCTCCTGCTGTTTGGAGTTTGCTGTGAGTTAGTGTTGTCAGCAATAATTGTCCAGTGACACTTTATGAACTCTTCTCGACACGTTAAGTGTGATTTAACAGTGCTATACATCTTGATAAAGCCAATGAGGTAGGCCTTCAGAGACTCTCTCTTGCCATGCTGTCACCATTAATTCTCTGCTGTGAATGAGAGCTGTCATTGACCCCAACATCCCTTCCTGTGTTGTGATGGAGAGGCACAAATCAATCCCCACAGGAGACACACCATCATTGCAATCTCCTCACGTTGTCAAAATCTGCATCAAACCTTTCAGAGGGGAAAAATACGCATGATAACTTCTAACACATATTATAATATGGAAAGTTGCTTCCGACGATCACCTTATCTCTTCTCAATTTGTGAGCTAGGGATCTCATCATATGATTTGTATAATCTATTTGTTTGCTGAATTGGGTCACCAAAATTCGAAAGCTTCGCTTTACTTTACTGATTCTCTTCTTTGGCACGTAGTCGCTGAACCTCTTCATAATTTTTAATTTTTAACCATGCAGGAGGAGCTGTCGATGGAGCTCATCCATGGGACAATGATCAGAAGAAAAGCCCAGATGACTTCTTTTAAAACTCGCCACTTTGGAGTCTTTAGTGCATATTTTAAAGGCTGTTTCAGTTATAAAGATTCAATCAGGATTCACCAATAAACTAGTCCCTAACCAGAGAAGTTTAGTCCGCTAAGACCGTAATTAACAGAGGATTAATGGTGATGACGAAGAAGATGATGGAGAGGAGAAGTTTTTTTTTTTTTTAGAAAAAAAACTGCCGGCCTTTTGGTCGTATTCTCGGAAAGGGCCTTGTTGTAAATTAGGTTTCCTTTTTTGTTTGGGTGAAGTTGAAAAATGGAGAAAATGTTGGACGGAAGCGAAGTTGTGCTGTGCTGTTGCAGTGGGGCGCTTCGATCTTTTTCATTAATAGCAAAGAATCTTTTGGTTGCGCATTTTCCACATTGCCCCTCCATTTTCCGGGGAGAAGTAGGCTAGACTTAATGGTAATTATTCGAACATTGAAAATGACATCTGCCTCACAGGTTAATTTATAACTTAAATCGGAAGTATATTTTTTTTAGTGTAATTTTTTGGGTAACTCATTAATTAATTACGGAGGAGAAAATAAGTAAAAAGATAAATTATTGAGGAGTAGATGGGAAGTGGGAAACACCTACTTCAAAATATCTACAAAACGAAATATTTGTTTAAAATTTACGTTAAAATACAAGGCAAGTAAAACTCCACGCTACCCGACAAAAAGCGCACTGGGGACAGATGCCAAAGCATCTGCCGTCCATCTTGCCCCAGTTTGGACGTCGATGGATGAGATCCGGGCGCGTCGCACAATGGAACCTCTGGTTCTGTTTTAACCCGAGTTTAGTAGCCTTTCTTCGACATTTCTATCCTTTCTTCTTCTCTCTCCTCGCCCTCTTTTGTTTTCTTCCGAAGTTGAGCTCGCGAAGACCGCCGCCGCTGGCGCCGTGGACGTTCCTCTTTTCCTCTCTCACTTCTTCGTCGCTGCTGTTCCGTGCATGGGCCGATTATTCGTCGGCGGATTTTTGGTATTTGTTTCGGTTTCAAGGTGGGTTGCGTAGGTGACCGGGAAAGGGTTCAAGGTCTGGCCTTTTTTTTTTTTTTTTTTTTTAATTTTTCCTGCCGGTACCTGGCTTCTCCGTCGCCGTTGGAACGGTGGTTGGGAGCGATCGTGTGGGCCTGTGACAGTGCGAGAAAAGACTGGTAGCTGGCAAAAACTTTGCCTTTTTGGGAGTGAAAAGGAAGCGGCTTGAATGATGGAATATGAGAATTCCTCCGTTATGACCGTCTCTAACTCGGGCTCCGGCGAAGCCAGCGTATCTTCCTCCGGGCAGCTTCCGCCCGCTGCGCCTCCTTCTCTGGGTCCGCTGCAGCCGATTCCGGTAGTCAAGAAGAAGAGAAACCTCCCCGGAACGCCAGGTAAGTGATATTGAAGCTGCTCGATAACATTCTAAGTGCTTAGCTGTTGTGGTTTGATCGAGGGAGTTGGATTGAATAGATCCGGAGGCTGAGGTGATCGCGCTCTCTCCGAAGACGCTCATGGCGACCAATCGGTTCGTGTGCGAGATCTGCAACAAGGGATTCCAGCGGGATCAGAACCTGCAGCTTCACAGGAGAGGGCACAATTTGCCGTGGAAGCTGCGGCAGCGGACGGGGAAGGAAGTACGGAAGAGGGTTTATGTGTGCCCGGAGCCGACCTGCGTGCACCACGACCCGTCGCGGGCGCTGGGCGACCTCACTGGCATCAAGAAGCACTTTTGCCGGAAGCACGGCGAGAAGAAGTGGAAGTGCGATAAGTGCTCGAAGAAGTACGCCGTCCAGTCAGACTGGAAGGCGCACTCCAAGGTCTGCGGCACCCGCGAGTACCGCTGCGATTGTGGCACCCTCTTCTCCCGGTAATTCCACAAATTCCTATGTTATTCTCGTGTGGTTTCTTTGAGATTTGGATCTTTGATCGTTCATCGCCGGATTCCTTTGACTTTGTTTGTGCAGGAGAGATAGCTTCATCACCCACAGAGCATTCTGCGACGCGCTAGCTGAGGAGAGCGCGAAAGCCGGAACGACTCCGCCGACTGCAAATCTAAAACCGGCAAGTGAGGACGACGGAAAGGCTGAGGCGGCGTCCGAGAAAGCCACAGAAGCGGAGGAAGCGACGGCAACCGTGGAGACAGCTCCTGCAGTAGCGGTCGACGCTCCATTGCCGCTGCCGAAGGTGGCGCCGCCGCTGGAACGGCAAGGTTGGCTTTTTGTCCTTTGTTCTTATTTTCTTCCAAACAATGCGAAGCGAAGGGGGTTTTGTCGGATTTGAAGCTTCTCCTGCAATAAAAAAAAACGCGAAGTCTGCGGGGATTGAGACATGGAAGCTCTGGTTCTTGTCCTCGGACGCTCTTCGAGGTGCCCCTGTTGCAGATCCAAATGGAATCGAAAGAATGAAGTTTTTCTATGGATGATTTTTCGTCTCTTCCAAAAGCTTGTCTCTCGTTAAGAACTTTCCATCTCAGGTACTGTGATAAAGGAGTTGGATTGAATGGAAAGTGAGAAGAAGAAATCTATTCATCGCCATGGCATCATTGCGCCTCTTTATATCTTGCTTTTGCTTTCCTTTCTCACGCAATAGAAAGCACTCAAGCAGCGCTTTTTAGTCGCTTAACGTGATCGCATTTTCTTGTGACAGAGCCGGAGAAGTCGGCCGGCCTGCTGCCATACGTGCGGCAGTCCCCGGTGGCTCTGGCCAACACCAGCAGCGCCGCGGTTGCCGCCTCCACCACTACTAGCAGCAGCAGCAACAGCAATAACATCAGCATGTTTGCGAGCATCTTCGCTTCGGTATCCGCAACTACTGCAGCTCACAGCAGCACCACCTTCTCGGACCTCATGGGCGCCATGGGCCACCCCGATCGGTCCCTGGCGGAGCCGCTTTCCCTCTGCCTCGCCCCTAACGGTGGGCCTCCGTCATCCTTGTTTTCCCCGCCGCAAAATCAATCTCACGACTGGCGTCCGTTTTCCGCCCCTCCGCCGCCGCCGTCCCCGCACATGTCGGCGACGGCGTTGCTGCAGAAGGCAGCTCAGATGGGCGCTGCGGCGACCGGCTCATCCTTCCTCAAGGGGTTCGGCCTCGATGGGCCCGGAGATAGCAGCCTGCGATGGGGACATCATCGTCAGCAGCAGCAGCATTTGGAGCCGGAGCCATCTCCGATGCTGCCCAGCGGCCTCGGTCTCGGGCTCCCCTACGAGCAAGACTTAATGATGGGCTCGTCGGCCTTGTTTGGGACGAAGCCGGCGACGCTGGACTTCCTGGGGCTCGGAATGGGGCCTGTTGGCGGCACCCCCAACGTAGGTCTATCGGCATTGATGACCTCTATCGGAAGCAGCAGTCTCGACATCGGAACAGGACCAGCTACCACCGGTGGGTGGGAAGGCACCGAGAGGAAGTCCACCAGTTCCGCCAATCTGTAGATTTTTCGTTAGATTGGGAGAATCAAAATGGTCGAATTGGAGGATGAATGCCCTGGAGACCAAAGCTCATTCTCTCGGTCTGTCTCTTCTCTTCTCTTCTCTCTGCTTTGTTATTGTTACCCCCCATCTCAGAGCACGTCTGAAAGCTTACAGGAATTACAACATTATGTACATATTGTTATTTAAACTTCGTCACTGTAGCCGGTTCTTCTACTCGAGCGATCCTTTTTGCAAATCAGATTCGAGATAGAACGAGCAATCAAAACTTCAGCTTTAGGATCATTACCGGAGCAGAAATAAGAGAAGACATAAGAAACTTGGGCAATGAATGCCTCATCTCTGAGGCGTAGAAATTTGGTTCTTTGGGTTCAGTGTCGGTCAAATTTGACAACCGGACCGGCGTTGATTGGTTTTGTCGTGTACTGCTTGGAAACGACCTGCTTGTCGTTTTGCGCTTTGTTTGGAATTTATCAGCTCACTGTTCCTGGACAGCTTTTCGGAAGAAATTAAATATTGGGTTCAGCACGGTTATACACACCTGACACCTGATTACAATGGGCCTTTTACAATATTGGGCTCAGGCCCAATCAGTCCCTCTAGCCTATACGGCCACTTCTGTGACAGTTCAACTAAGCATGAATATATATATATATATATATATATATATATATATATATTGCATTGTATGACACGTGTAGATATCTCTCATGGGGAGGTGTCTCTACACATGAGAGGCGGCTCCACGCGTGTCATCCAACATAGTTTGTATATACATACCTTGCTTATCTTTACATGAGCGTATGTGAGCGACGTCCGACGTGTGCGATTTGACATGATTAAAATTAAAATTTTTTAATCTCTCTCTCATCTGTATGCAACTCTTTTCTCTCTCCTACATACAAGATGGTGATGGTCTGTTCGAGCTAGTCTTTAAAAATTAGCTCTAACGTATTAGTCTTTAAAGACCAGCACCATCACGTTGGTGTTGATCTTTAAAGACCAGCACCAACTCCAATGTGATGCTGGTTTGTACAAATCAACACCAATTGTTGGAGCTCGTCTTTAAAGACAAACTCCAGCGTGTTGGTCACCAACACATTGCAGTTGGTTTCTAAAAGAGAGCATTTAGCTTGCGGTTCTCTAAATGCAGTGCATCCCTCGTGGAAATGCCATGTATTTTTATTCTATAGAAAAATGCTCCTTCCTATCTTTTTTGCCGACCTCGCCACGAGCTCCAGAATCATCGACCGCCGCTTGCCTGCCGGCCTTCCACTCAACATCCGGTCGGATTCTGGCCACAATAACAGCTAGAATCGACAGCGCTGCGTCTGCCAGCGTTGCGACCAATTCAGGCCATGAAATGGTCAGATTTTAGCCGCGATCCGACCAAAATCTGTTGGTCCCTTGGCGTCGGCAAGAGGTGGTGAATTGCTTTAAGAAAATAGTAATACCTTTCTCAGCTTTACAGCTTTGAATAAGACAAACACTTTACTAAAATAATCTAAAATGAATAAAAGAAGCACAAGATAAAAGGATTTACTTGATTTGCAAGCAGGAAAGTTGCTAATCTAAGGCAAATCAAATTCAACTAATCAACTCCTTCGACACAGGTCGGAGGCAGAGAAGCCTAGTACAGAATGTTAAACGCACAAACAAATGAAGAACAGAGTGAAAGAAATCAAATACAGAAGTGTTGCTTTGACTACTAAGATCAGGGTTGTATTTATAGCGTTACTCTGAGCGCCTAGAAGGGTTCCGGGCGCCTGGGTGTGGATAAGACTTTATCCATGCGGTAACGGATTGCAACAACCCGATCTGGATAAATTTCTCTAGTCCAGCCGTCTGGAACAGCTTCGGGCACCCGGAACTCCTTCGCATAGGGGTGTCTTGCCAAGGCGCCCCGGTTGGACCAAAATCGGTCCGAGCGCCCGGAGTAGCTCCAAGCGCCTGGAATAGCTTTGGGCACCCGAACCACAATCAACTCCTCATTAATTTTCTGTCCAGGTCTTCCACTTTGGTTCCACTCCCTTGGGTGATTTTGGCCATCCAGAATAGGGTTCACCCGAATCCATTTTCTGGCCTTCTCAAGTAACCTTCCGCTCTGGCTTCTCATCCCTCAGAAACGTCGCGCGCCTCCTTCTCGTCCGCCAACTTACTCTTCCACAGTGTCTCATGCCTCGGACGCACCAAGCTCGTCGATTCTCTCTCGTGTCGTCCTTCTCTTTAGCTGTGTCTTTTACTCGACTTCCTGTGCTCTTAAGTTCCTGTACACTTAGACACAAGACATTGAAAGACAACATGACGTAACTTTGACTTGTTTGATTACATTAAAACTACCACGGGGTATTTACAATCTCCCCCTTTTGATATGAGCAATATAAGTTAAGTTAAGGCAGACCAAAAACAAATAATAGTAAGGTAATAAATATAAATTTTATAATTATAAAAAATATGTAAAAATAAAGATGTACCCTCCTTCTGGACTTAACCTCCAATTATATTCTCTCCCTTTGATCACATTAAAAATAAAGATATAACTTGAGATAAATTCAACACAGAGTCTAAGGGATAAAAATATAGTGACTATCATCTAGAAAAAGTATGAACTTTAAATTTTAAAAATCAGGATTTTTTAAACTTTATAAACCATTTTTGAAAATAAATAATTTGAAAAATATTTTTAGTCGTGGGAAAATTCTGAAAAGTTTTATAACAGTTAAACAGACAAATCAAAAGCAGAGATAAGATTTTCACGAAAAATTGAAATTAATTTAAGTAGTAATAATTTTTTTTCCATATAAAGACATATTTTCTATAAAAATTGCTTAAAAATAGTTTCTAAGGTCAAAAAAAAATCGTGAAATTATTTTTGAGAATGTAATGGAGCAAGTATTTTTATAAAAAAAAATAAATTTTCAAAAATTCGATCTTTTAAAATTTTTAATATTAAAAATTATCATTTGGATAAATAATTCATAAAAAAAATTCAATAACAATTTTAAAAAATTTAAAAATATTTCCTTAGATAGAGAATATGATAAATATTGACAAAAAAAATAAATTATTTAAAAAAATAGCACTGTGAGATATTTGTAAATTGAAGATTATTAATTTTATTAAAAAATTCATAAAAAATAATACAACGGTAAAAGATTGTTGAAATTTTTTCTACCGTTAAGAAATGATTTATTTTCAAAAAAAATTAATGTCTAATTAATTTTGAATAGAAATTATACAAAAAAAATTTATTTAGATAATTCTAAGCAAACATCATATATTAAATCAATTCAAAAGTACGACATGCATAAAAATTTAATTTAAACACGATTTTGGAACCTAATATTGGTTCCTTCCTACTAGATTAATTAAAAATTTTCTCAGAATATATTTTTATGATATTTTTTTAATTTAGTTCTTATGATATCTAAAATACCAATTTATTATTTTAAAATTTGAAATAGCTATATTGCAGAATTCTTTAAATTTCCTATTTCTAATTTTAATTTTTAATTTTTAGTTTTTTGAAATCTTCTAATTGATAAGATGTTGCTAAAGTTTCTTTTAACTCATTATTTTCTTTTAGTAATTTATTATTATTATTTTCTAATTGACAGAATTTTTTTATAAAATTTTAATAAATTTAAATAACTAGTCAGGAGGTAGAGACCGTACATGATTTACCTTGTCGATCACATTATCTGAAGCCCCCCCTGTAGTGCTGCTTCCTTTTAACATTGCTCCCCCTTCATCGATGTTCTTGATACTTATTTTGGATGAGTTTGTTTCATCTTCTTCTTCTTGGTGACTTGCCATCAGCGCGAGTCCAACGTGAGCTTCAATTTCTGATTCTGACAACATTTTGCCCCACGTTGCCTTTAGGTTTCTGTGCTTTGTTTAGGTCAGTTTCTTGTCCTTTTCCTTGTTCTGTAATTTTGGGCAATTGTCTTTGACATGCCCTTCTTCCTTGCATTGATAGCATCTTACTTTTCTTCTCCTTTTCTTGGCATGCACTTGATTGAAATTATTAGCTTTAATTTTTTTTTGAACTTCCTTACTAGAAATGTCGTTCGTCATCTTCAAGGGATGCCTCGGAATCCGATTCATCCATTTTTTACCTTTAAGGCAATGTTGTACTTGGGCTCCTTCAGATCTGCACATCTAGGTTCATATACTTCAAATGTAGAAAATAACTCCTCTAAAGTACTTACCACTAGGTCCCTAGAGATGTAATATGCATCTACTAGGGTTGGCCATTCAGATGTTCTAGGGAAAGTGTTAAGCGCATACCTTAGTGAATCTCGGTTGGTTACCTTTTCTCTGAGATTCCTGAGTCCGGTGATCAGTTCTTTGATCCTCGGGTGGAGGTGTGCGACGGTTTCACCTTCTTCTAATAGGAGGTTACTGAGCAGGTCCCGTCTCACGAGTTTTTCTTCCACGATCCCTTTGTATAGTTCTAGGAATTTCTCCCAGAGCTCCTTGACTGATTCATAGGCTCCGATTCGGTTGACTTCTTGTGGTAGTAAAATGCTCAGCAGATGAAATTCTGTCTTGTTGTTTGTCACATATTCGGCTTGCTCCTTTTTCCGTCCATTGATGTTTTTCTTTGTCGTCCCCTTGCTGGTCCTTCGGTGCTACAAAACTATACTTCATAATTATTAATAATTAAAAATTTATTTTAAAGAATATCTCCATTTTCTTTCTCCAAGTAGCGAACTTTCCCTCGAACTTAGAGGGGTATATGCTTGGTCCGACCATCGCCTTTTGTGCTTCTGTCGGCGGTTAGTCCTTCTAAAGTGGTTGAGCTTTGACACCACTTGTTGGTCCATTGGTGGTTGACAAGAGGGAGTGAATTGCCTTGAGAAAATAATAATACCTTTCTCAGCTTTACAACTTTGAATAATACAAACACTTCACTAAAATAATCTAAAATTAATAAAAGACGAGACAAAGGGATTTATTTGGTTTGCAACTAGGGAGGTTGCTAATCCAAGGCTAATGAAGCTTAACTAATCAACTCCTTCTTCGACATAGGTCGGAGGCAAAGAAGTCTCATACAGAACGTTATAGACAAATGAAGAACAGAGTGAAAGAAATCGAATATAGAAGTATTGTTTTGACTACTAAGATTAGGGATGTATTTACAGCCTTGCTTCGGGTGCCTAGAAGGGTTCCAGGTGCCTGAGTGTGAATAAAACTTTATCCACGATGCAACGGATCACAACAACTCGATCTGGATAAATTTCTCTAGTCCAGGTGCCTAGAATAACTCCGGGTGCTCGGATCGCCTGGAACAGCTCTTGGCGCTCTGTACATGATTAACACAAAATAATCATTAAACAGTCCTCGTTTGTTATTTTTTGGACATACAAGATATTCTGTAAATTCGTGGTCTACGCGTGAATATATTTCAAAATTAGGATTCAACATCTCAAACCTTTATATTTTCAGGTACATTTTCTAGTATTGAAAGTTAGAAGTGTATAATAGAAAACTAATCAATTTTAATTTTTAGGTGTCTAGTAGCTTTCATTAGAAGAGATGTATCTCTATTGCTTGAGGCTCCTTGGATCATGCGAGGCGCCTCGAACATGTGAGGGGGGCCCAGGCATGGCGTTCACATAGGTGTGCAGGGTAAAATATATATATATACCTCGAACATGTGATGGGTATCCATGTGTGAGGCTCATGCTTGCACAACCCGTGAACACATAAAAAAAAAATTATTTTGTGTTTAATACTATAACTCAACTCGTAAATCTTAAAGTCAAAATTTTATCGACACAACCAGAAGATTTAAAAAAAAACAACGCATTCGAGGGCTGTGAGCGTCACTCACAACATTCAAGAAGGATTATATATATATATATATATATATATATATATATATATATATATATATATATATATATATATATATATATTCCCTGCACATCCTTGTATGGGAGATTATGGGCAATATGCAACGTGACGAGCTGACGCGGACAAAAGTCCAACATTTTATCCTTCTCTTCAAAGCACGTGGGCACATTTTGGCTCTCTCTCTTCCCTTCCCTTCATTTCCCGTTGTTGGTTTTCAAAATGTTGGTGCCCTAAACCCTCTTCCCCTCTCATCTCACTCCTCTCTTCCCTCTCATCAGATCTTAGATCCAGACCATCTTCTTTAACATACCTTCTCACGTGGAGTTAGTTAGGATTTTCGTCCAACCTGTACCACTCATCGCCCTCCTCTCATTTTTCTACTCATATTTCTTAATGGCTTATTCCATGGGGGTTGTAAAGGTATGTTAAGTGTTTTTCTTTTACCCATCATTGTAGCTAGTTTTTACAAACCAACACCAACCTTAGTGTTGGTGTTTGCAAACTAGCAACAACGTGGTGCTATTTTTTCAATACCAGCTACAATATTGTGTTGGTATGTAAAAACTAGCACAACATGTGATGATTTTCCTTAATTATAGAGATATTATTTTTTCATATATACATTTATTTATTTATTCTAATAATTGATATTTTTCCATGGGATTCCAGTCATCAGTTGATCTTGGTTGTAAACTCCAATGGACTAGTATTTTATATCACTTTAATGGTTTTTTTTTGCCATTCAAATGAAAGGACAAGATCATGGTTCTGTTTGTTTACATGATCAAAACAAAACGATCATTAAATAGTTTCCCTTTGCTATTTTTTGTACACATAAGATATTTAACAAATTCGTGGTCTACTCGTGAATATATTTCAAAGTTGGGATTAAGCATCTCAAACCTTTATATTTTCAGGTATATTTTCTACTATTAAAAGTTAGAAGTGCATAAAAGAAAACTAATCAATTCAAATTTTTAGGTGTCCCAGTTGTTGGTGCAACCTTAGGTCAAGGTTGACCTGGTTGACCAGACTCGAGTTGACTTGACTCGAGTTGTATTTTGATGTTTGACGAATACAAGCTTGGGAGATTGTGAGTGCAACCCGTGTTCAAGGTTGACCTGGTTGACCCGAGGTGAGTTGACCTGACTCGGAAAAGTCCAAGCAAGGAGCTTGGCACGGGAAAAGTCCAAGCAGGGAGCTTGGCACGGGAAAAGTCCAAGTATGGAGACTTGGCACGGAGAAGTCCAAGTATGGAAGCTTGGCACATGGGAAGTCGGAGAGGGCTCGGTAGCTCGTTCTCCGGACTGTGGTCAAAGAGGGCTCGGGAGCTCAGTCTCTGGACCGGATGGAAGTCGGAGAGAGCTCGGTAGCTCGTTCTCCGGACTGTGGTCAGAGAGGGCTCGGGAGCTCGTTCTCTGGACTGGATGGAAGTCGGAGAGGGCTCGGTAGCTCGTTCTCCGGACTGGTCCGAGAGGGCTCGGTGGCTCGTTCTCTGGACCGGATGTGGAAAGTCCTGGTGAGTGGAGCCAGGAGACGGATAAACCCTAGTGAGTGAAGCTAGGTGAAAGTCACGGTGAGTGAAGCCAGGCGGTTGGAAAGTCTGGTGAGAGGCAGATTGGAAATCCGGTGAGTGAAGCCGGTGAAAACCCTAGTGAGTGAAGCTAGGTGAAAGTCACAGTGAGTGAAGCCGGGCAAGAAATCCGGATGAATCAAGGGTGATCGGACATCGGTGTTGAGAAGGTCAAATAGGTCAAGGGTGATCGGATACTTGACACGAGAGAAAAGTCCAAGTGGATCAAAGGTTGATCGGACACTTGGTGGGGAGTC
Source organism: Zingiber officinale (assembly GCF_018446385.1). NCBI lineage: Eukaryota > Viridiplantae > Streptophyta > Magnoliopsida > Zingiberales > Zingiberaceae > Zingiber > Zingiber officinale. The sequence continues at coordinate 96,465,823 of NC_055999.1, read as the reverse complement.
TTAGCGGTCAAGGGTGACCGGATGCTAAGCATGATGTACCAACAGGTCAAGGTTGACCGAATGTTGGTTTGGAAGGTTTGGGACTTGGTTTGGGCAAAACCAAGCTCGATCGATCGATGAATCGATCGTTGATACTGGGTATCGGATCGGTGCGGTGACGATCGGTAACAAACAGTAGCCTCTTGAGTATTATCGATCGGTGCGGACCGATCGAAACTAACGATCGAAGGCAAGAAGTTCGGGAGAAAAGCATGCTGATCGGTCCCTGGACCGATCGAAGCTCTGATCGGTCCCGGGACCGATCGAGTCTTCTTCAGACCGATCGGAGATGTTACGATCGGTCCGGCCCGTTAGCTCACAATGGCTAGTCTTACATCTTCTCTTCTTGGTATAAAAGGGGTGAGGGCTTCTACATTGCTTCTTCCCTTACGCTTCTTCTTGATCTTCTTCTTGCTTCTGCAAGTGCTGTGCTAGAGCTTTGTTAAGCTCGCTTCCGAAGCTTCGCGTGAGCTTCCTCGACTTCTTCGACTGGGTTCATGCTGTTGTAGGCGTCGCTTGAAGCTGCTGCTTCATCCAGTCGACAAGAAGGCAAGCTAGGGTTATTACATCTTTGTATTGTACTTAGTTTCTTACTGTATTCTTGTACTCCTGTTTATTTTGCTGTTGCAAGACATTGTGGCGAGGTTTCTCCACCCAGAAGGAGTGATTATTAGCCGGGTTTCCGGGGACTCATCCACTGACGGATTGATAGGCTTCGTCCACCTTACGGACACGCCGAGGAGTAGGAGTTTCATCTCCGAACCTCGTTACATCCATCGAGTTTGAGGAAGAAACGAAAGAATTTGGGGCGGCTATTCACACCCCCCTCTCTAGCCGCGATCATCGATCCTAACAAGTGGTATCAGAGCGAGGTCGCTCTTCACCGGATTAACACCCGAGGGAGCACAAGCTAGAGAATGGATCTACTCGGAGAAGACATCACAATTCCACCCTTCTACGATCGCGACGACTTCCCGTATTGGAAGGTAAGGATGAAGTATTTCCTTATGACTAACATTGAAAATTGGAGTTGTGTACAATTAGGTTTCACTCCCCCGATGGATAAAGAAGGAAAACCTCATGAGAAGAAGAAGTGGATGAAGGAGCAAATCCACCAATCCACAATCAACGACGAGGTAATGAAAATATTTGAATTCTCATTACCTAACGATATATTGTGTAAGATAGGTGGTTACAACAATGCCAAGGAATTGTGGAACAACTTGGCCAAGTTCCATGAGGGGAGCTCCACTTCAAGCCATGAAGAGGAGTCAAGTGAGCTAAGTAGCTCACACCATGGAGATGTGGAATTAGAAGTTGAGGGTTACTCAACATCTAAGGAAGAAGAGGAGGAGAGTTCTTCCTCAAGATCGGAGCAAGAAGAAGAAGCTTCTATCTCCTGAAGGGATAAAGGAGAAAGCATACAACCATCCTCAACCCTAGGTAACTCAAGCATTTTAATTTCGAATAAATTACACATAATGTGCTTTGAGTGTAGGGAATATGGACATTACAAGAGTAAATGTCCAAAGAGGATAAGGAAGACTCCACCGGCACCAAAAGTCAAGGAAGCCGGAGTCCCGATACGCAAGAGCAAGGAGCACGTGGTGTGCTTCCAATGCAAGCGAAGGGGACATTATCGGAGCCAATGTCCGAGGGGGAGGCAACCTCACAAGGACAAGAAGACGAGCACATCGATAGGGGGAGCTAAGGCAAACCCTAAGGTAATCTCTAAGGCTCATTTTTGCAATTCAAATAGAACATATGCTAGTAGCCTTATTGCTATTGTTAATAATGGTAAGCATGATAACATTAGAAATCGATACACATGCTTAGGTGCCAAACATGTGAGCCTAGATAAGGATAACACTAGGAAAGTCAACCCTAGAATTAACCCATCTAAGGCTAAGGAAAACCTAGGTAGAAATCCCAAAACAACTAGACATATGCCTAGGAATACCTCAAAGAAAAATGAAAAATTAAGAATTGAGGTATTAGAGAAAGAGAATCAAGTCTTGAGGTCAAGACTTGATACTTTGGAAAAGGCTCTTAAGAACTTGGAGAAGTCATCTCTAGGGTTTAAGGGTCAAAAACCAATGTCCAAGGACAAGAAAGGTTTGGGTCACAAACCTAAGTCCCAAATGGTCAAGCCCACTTATCACAATGTTCCATTCGATTATGGAACAAAATCTAGGGCTAGGAAGACCATCACCAAGGTCACAAGGGGAGTCACCCCTAGAGTTGATCTTGATGAGTCCCAAATGACCAAGGCTTCAAAGCCTAGGAGGGTCATTAGAAGGGTTGCTAGGGAAGTCATCCCTAGTGAATACTTAGTGAACCCAATGAGCTCCAATAGGTATTGGGTTCCTAAGAGCATGATTCCATCACGCTAGATGGATTAGAGTGTGCCAACCTTACTTGAATAGGTAGTTAACCTAATCATGGCAAAAGGTGGCACTTTGGGAATTTTTAAGGTGTAATCAAGCCTTGAAAATGAAATGGAAAATTATTCCTAAGGTGATTAGAATGTGCCAATCAAATTTGAGGAGTTGTCTAGAGTCAATCTAATTGGCACATAGTGATCTAAATATCTTTGGTATATGATTTTAGGTCTATTACACTTAGGAATATAGAATTTATGGCAAAATGATCAAAATTATCAAAAATGGCAATTAAGGCTAGAATTAGGTATTTTCTATACCTTTATATGCTATTTGCCATGTATTGTTTGCCATATGCCATGTCATGACATCATATTTAATTTATGATCATTTGAAATGTCATGATAATGCTTAGGTTAGTTAAATGTCATGATTTATTTAAGTTTCATACTTTATGCCATGACATCATGACATTGGCACATGTTTTCATTTATGATATCATTTTATGCCATGTCATCATTTCTTGTATTTATAATCAATGAAATTGATTTAAGGACTAAAACACAATTTGATATGGAGATCAAATTGTAATTTAGAAAAATGCATGAGAACTTAGATTAAGCTAACCTAAACCCATATCTCACATCAAAATTGACTTGGATGTTTTTGATACACCTTAGATGTGTGTGAGATATTAGGATTGTGAGTTAGGATCAAGGTGCATGGTTCTTGTACCTAGATGAGCCTAATTCAAAATTGGGGATCATAGGGAAAGCTTATGTACAAGTCATGTACATTTAGCCCAAAGATTATGGTCCTAAATTGAATTGGTTTAAACTCATTTTAAAATTGATTTGAAAAATCTTGATGAAGCTTTTCTAGTGATAGCATTCATCATTGAGCAAGTTGATACAAAGTTGAGTTAAACTTGAACTATTTCAAAGTTTTTCGAACTTTGTATCAAGATTTAAAAATGAAAGTTATTTTCATAGAAAACTATTTTTCCATGATAGTATATGTTATGAGGAATGTATCCTCAAAGTTTTACAATTTTTGGAATTTTATGAAATTTTCTAGGAGTTTCTGAATTTCGGGAGGAAAATCAGAAATTCTGATATCAGACTTGTGGACCGATCAGAGAGGATTCTGATTGGTCCAGGAAAGAGTGGATCGGTCACTAGGACCGATCCATGGGATGCTGGATCGGTCACTGGACCGATTCAGTGAAGGCTGATTGGTCTGGTGACCGATCAGAGCGTGCCAAGTTGCTGAATTTCGACTGCTTGTCTGAAATTGCAGCTATGGAAGTGGTGTTTTGGATTTCTAAAGGGTTGAAACTCTCCAAGACATTGTTGGTGCAATGGTCAAGGGGGAGTTGACCTTTAGGGGGAGTTTTACCTATTAGTCAAGGGGGAGTTGACTTTTAGGGGGAGTTTTTACTCCTAAAGACTTGAGTGATATGGGATTATCACTAAGTTAATTGTTGACCTAAGTATCAAGGGGGAAATTAAGAGTTTCAATGAAAGGTATGAGACTTTCATTAGAAAGAAACTCTTGACCTTGATTCACTCTTTTTGATGTGTGTCAAAAAGGGGGAGAGTGTAGGTTTGAGGAGAATAGAGAATGTTCAGGGAAGAACATTAGAAAACCTAAGTTAGGTTATCGGGTTAACCTAACTTGATTATGAGTTTGATTATGGGTTTTGTCAAACATCAAAAAGGGGGAGATTGTTGGTGTAACCTTAGGTCAAGGTTGACCTGGTTGACCAGACTCGAGTTGACTTGACTCGAGTTGTATTTTGATGTTTGACGAATACAAGCTTGGGAGATTGTGGGTGCAACCCGTGGTCAAGGTTGACCTAGTTGACCCGAGGTGAGTTGACCTGACTCAGAAAAGTCCAAGCAGGGAGCTTGGCACGGGAAAAGTCCAAGTATAGAGACTTGGCACGGAGAAGTCCAAGTATGGAAGCTTGGCACATGGGAAGTCGGAGAGGGCTCGGTAGCTCGTTCTCCGGACTGTGGTCAGAGAGGGCTCTGGAGCTCGGTCTCTGGACCGGATGGAAGTCGGAGAGGGCTCGGTAGCTCGTTCTCCGGACTGTGGTCAAAGAGGGCTCGGGAGCTCGTTCTCTGGACTGGATGGAAGTCGGAGAGGGCTCGGTAGCTCGTTCTCCGAACTGTGGTCAGAGAGGGCTCGGTAGCTCGTTCTCTGGACCGGATGTGGAAAGTCCTGGTGAGTGGAGCCAGGCAGACGGATAAACCCTAGTGAGTGAAGCTAGGTGAAAGTCCTGGTGAGTGAAGCCAGGCAGTTGGAAAGTCCTGGTGAGTGAAGCCGGGCAGATTGAAAATCCTGGTGAGTGAAGCCAGGTGAAAACCCTAGTGAGTGAAGCTAGGTGAAAGTCCTGGTGAGTGAAGCCGGGCAAGGGAAAATCCAGATGAATCAAGGGTGATCGGACATCTGGTGTTGAGAAGGTCAAATAGGTCAAGGGAGTGACCGGATACTTGACACGAAGAGAAAAGTCCAAGTGGGTCAAAGGGATTGACCGGACACTTGGTGAAGAGTCTTAGCAGGTCAAGGGAGTGACCGGATGTTAAGCATGATGTACCAACAGGTCAAGGTTGACCGAATGTTGGTTTGGAAGGTTTGGGACTTGGTTTGGGCAAAAACCAAGCTCTGGATCGATCAGTGAATCGATCCAGTGATACACTGGGTATCTGGATCGGTCTGGTGACCGATCAGTAACCAAACAGTAGCCTACTGAGTGTTATCTGATCGGTTTGCAGACCGATCAGGAAACAACGATCAGAAGGCAAGAAGTTCGGGAGAAAAGCATGCTGATCGGTCCCTAGGACCGATCAGGGTCTTGCTGGACCGATCAGGAGATGTTCTGATCGGTCCAGCCCTAGCCGTTGGCTCACAACGGCTAGTCTTCTGTCTTCTCTTCTTCGCAGGTATAAAAGAGGGCTGAGGGCTTCTACAGTGCTTCTTCACCGAAGCTTCTGCTTCTTCTTGATCTTCTTCTTGCTTTTGCAAGTGCTGTGCTAGAGCTTTGTTAAGCTCGCTTCTGAAGCTTCGCGTGAGCTTCCTCGACTTCTTCGACTGGGTTCATGCTGTTGTAGGTGTCGCTTGAAGCTGCTGCTTCATCCAGTCGACAAGAAGGCAAGCTAGGGTTATTACATCTTTGTATTGTACTTAGTTTCTTGCTGTATTCTTATACTCCTGTTTATCTTGCTGTTGCAAGACATTGTGGCGAGGTTTCTCCACCCAGAAGGAGTGATTATGTAAAATACCGGAAAAAATAGGAAATATGAATAAGGGAATTTTTCAGAATTTTTGGACATTTTTCGGGAATTTTTCGGAGCTCGTACGGACGAGTTGACGGGGACAAAAACGGGGCTCGGAAAAGCCTGTTTAGGATACCCTGTTTTAATGAGGAAAAGTTTTAATTTTCCTTTTCCTTTTCTTTTTCTTTTATTTTTCTTTTCCTCTGGTTTTTTTTCCCCGACGCCGAACTCGTGCCATTTCCCTTTCCTCTCCCACGCGTGCCGAAGCCGACGCCGAGCCCTAACCGCCGGAGCTCTAACCGGCGACCCCGGCGGTTTTCCTCTCTCCCTCGTGCCTAATCCGTGACCAAGGGAAGAAGTCGACGCCACTCCACCCAGCGCCGCCGGTCCAAAAAGCCCTAGCGCCGGTGCCCTAGCGCCCAGCAGTGCTCGGCATCTCCTGGCACAACCTGACCTCTCCCTCTCGGTGTGTTGCTGTCGCGTCGCCGCCGGCCGAGCTATTCTCCTCAGTCCTACTTCTCCGGCCAACTTCTCCTCTCGGACTTGCGATTTCCTCATTTCTTTCCTCACCGGCGCACATCTTCGACCAGGGGCAGAGCCGAGCCCTAGCCTCGCCTTCTTCTGGTTTTCTTGCGTTGTGCCCTAGGTTTTCTCTTGCTGTTGGATCCGAACAAAACAGTAGTGAGGTGAGCAGCCTACCCTTGTTGGATGCTTGGTTTTGAATTTCTGTTTTTGATCAGGATAGTGTATCTGGTTTTGGGTCTCTTGCCGGTGCGTATCTGTTTGGGTTTAGTATCAGACAGGAGCAAGCAGTGACGAGTTCTTCTTGTGTCTCTGCTTGATAGTGCCGAAGACAATACCGAGCTGTGTTTTAGCCGGATCTTGGAGGTAAGTATGGTTGGTATTGGGATTATAGTGATTTAATTCTGTACTGTGGTTGAATCTCGAATCTGTTTTGTGATCTCCCCTATTTACCTCATTTTTTTTTTGGTCCGAACAGGGTACTAGAATTCCAGAAGAGGATAAATTGCTGTGGGGTTTTTTCTTAGATCTGGCAGTCATTGCTTCCAGCAAAATTCTTTGATTTCCAACCAAGAACGGTTGTGGAAATTGAGGTAAGATGTAGTGCAGTGGTTTCTTTTGATGTAGCATGCATTGAATTGAAGGAAAGGTTAAGAAATGGAATTTGATTCGAATTTATTTTGTTAGGCCGGATGTATATATATATATATATATATATATATAGACCTTGATCAAATTGTATAGTGGAACGAATTAGGGTTTAGGAAGCTAACCCTAGTTGGTTAAGGTTTATGGATTAAGGTTTTGCCCTAATTTAGTGTAAAGGATTTTTATTTAGCTATTTATATGGTTGTAGCTAAATAAAATATATTTCTATTCGTGACACAGGATTTTGACGCGAGACGAGTATCTCGGAGTCAGATTGGACCTTTCTATTTTCGGAGGCGGGTACTTTTGATTTTTTTGTCTTTGATATGCTTAGTAATGAAATTAACATATTGCATTAATTATGTCCTTTGTTTGTTTCGGTTAGTCACTACCCAATATCTGATACATGATTGATTGATTGCTTGATTTGCATCCCATGTATACTTTATTTGCTTATACATGCTTATAGTGGGTAGTGATATACCATGCTTCACCATGTTCAGGACCTAGGTTTTTATACCTTCTGTGTACCTTGATTTGATATGATTCTTTGACCTAGGGTGCACATTTCTATATATATGGATTAGGCCAGGATGTTTATATGGTTATTGCCATGCATCATTTGCATGATTGCATGCTGTTCGATAGTTCGCTCCATTATTGCTGAGCACATCGCCAGTTACATGAATCTGCACACACCACCACTCATGGGTTAGTGGTCGATTCAGGCTGAGTGTGTTGCAGCAGGGACTCTGTTAGGCACCGTTGGTCCGCTCATGGGTAGTGTGACACAACGTGTTATCCGACAGGGATTCCTCCCGTCATCGTGTAGGGAGTTGAGAGCATTGTGCTCCCCATCTATGATTTGGGGTAGGAGGATAGGTGTACTCGACAAGCATCCGTCCACTCGGTCACTCATCGGGAGTAGTGACGTCGAGTGCACGGTTGTCATGACCCTACCCACTCGGCCTCACTTTTGTATGAGATGATCGTCGGCGTGGGTGACCGGGACGCATCATTGGCATCATATGCATGATGCATTTATTGCTGTGTTTGTGTTGTTGCATTTATATGCTGCATATTGTTTGGATACCTATGTTTGACATACATGATTCCTATACCACTCGGATTGTTTGACCTTATACTCGGGACCTGTTAGTACAGATTCTCCTGTTTACTTCGGATGCATATTTATATCTTTCTTATATCAGGTATACGCATGATTAGTGTTAGGTGTTATTTCTTTACTTTGCATATCAATTGTACCTGCTGAGTGTTGGACTCACCCCGCCTCCATTGTTGTTATTTCAGGTTGATGCTGTCAGGAGGGAGTTACAGTCGCTAGTCCCCACTGCACGTAGTGCTACTCCTCTGCTGTTTTTTTTTGAGTTGTTGTTTTATTTTAGCTTTTCGCTATCAGACTTTGTTTTAGTTTTGTTTTGGACTTACATATGGATATTGTATGGAATCTTTCCGTTGGATGAATTTTTAGTATGATTTTGATTTACTCTACTACATGCCTGCCTGGACGGCAGAAGAGGTAAGAAAAAAATCGGATTTGGGCTTTACGAGTGTAGTTGAGTAGGGTTGATTTCGAGTCAGAGTATTACTATGTTGTTTATTTTATTAACTGCATGGTTGTGACAGCCAGAGGCTGAATACATATATAAATTGCGTGGTGATTGATTTTATTTACTGTTATTATTCCAGCCGCCTGTGGCTGAGGTATTTGTGAGATGTAGAAAAGTTTCAGATTGTCCACCGTACAGGGGAGATGCTGCCGAAATTTTCTCGGACAGGGACTCCTCTGGGGCGTGACAGATTATTAGCTGGGTTTCCGGGGACTCATCCACCGACGGATTGATAGGCGTTGTCCACCTTACGGACACGCTGAGGAGTAGGAGTTTCATCTCCGAACCTCGTTACATCCATCGAGTTTGAGGAAGAAACGAAAGAATTTGGGGCGGCTATTCACACTCTCCTCTCTAGCCTCGATCATCGATCCTAACCCCAGTAGCTTTCACAAGAACAGATGTATTTCTATTGCTCAAGGCTCCCCATATCATGCAAGGTGCCTCAAACATGTGAGGGGGTCCATGCGTGGTGCTTACACAGGCGTGCAATGTAAAATTATACACACACACACACAAATTGTAATTTTATTTTTTTCCTTAACATTATAACACAACCCCTAAATCCTAAAGTTAAAAGTTTATTAACATAATCGGCAGATTTAAAAAAAACAATGCATTCGAGGGTTGTGAGTGTTACTCACGACATTCGCGCAGGATAAAAAGAGCACGTGTGTGTGTGTGCGCACACACACACACACATTTATTACCCTACACACCCTTATATGGGCAATTGTGGGTGACAGGCAACGTGGTGATTTCTGACTACTTGACATTCCAGTATAAAATATATGCCTAAAATAAATGGGTGCCCACCTCTGTCGCAATTCATACATCAACGACAATTGATCAATTTTCTCCAAATTAGCAGACTTGATAACCTCTTGCCATGACTTCTCAAATTTATCAGGTATTGTAGAATTTACAATGATATTCTTTATATTTTGATAGTGGTTTTGAAAAGTCAAAGGGTCTAATTTATCTAGAAATTTATTCAGTATATGACATAAACAAAATCCATACACTGTCTGAGGGAAAACATGGGCAATGACTTTCGTCATAGTAGGATCCTAATCAATGATGATCACATTTAGTGCACCTTTATGCATGACTTCTATTAACTTGTTAAACAACTAAATAAAGTACTCTATTTTCTCATCACTTAGAAACCTACAACAAAAAATAATTATCTAATGATGATTATTCTCTCCTACAAATGGTGTAAAAATCAACCCATATTTGTTGGTGTTATATGTCATATCAAATACGACTACATCACCAAATACACTATATTCCCTTCTTGATACATGATCCGTCCAAAAATACCTATAAAATTTGTTATCTGAATCAGTATCGTAATTAAAGGAAAAACCTAAATTATTCTTTTTCTTAGAGGCAAATAACTCAATTATTGTTTCAGCATTGATACCCTTTTGTTCATCCCTTAGCTATTTCTCGAAGTTTCTAATATCTCTTTTTATGCAACATACATGTTCAAGGCCTCCATGCTCTATATCCAATAATCATACTTGTTGATAGGTTGGTACATCAGCCTTTGAAAATTATTGAGTGAATGATTTCTTTGTCGCCGAAATACTACGATATGAGCGCAGCAATGTTGTACGAGACGAGACTGGATGATTATGACTTTCAATGAAGTTAGTGATAACCCAATTAGGTCCAGTTTGTTTCTTCACTAATGAAATCTTTGACTTACATCTAGTTCTAATTTCGCCATGTGCTTTTGTCTTTTTGATTTTATCACTTTGTTTGTGCATATTCCGTTGACCATCTGTATGTCCTTCTTTAAAGCATACAAATTTTTTCTAGGATACTTCATTAGTTTTTTTTTTTTCCTACTATTGCTTATTCTTGTGCCAAATCTGGCTTTTTGTGCATCTTGATTATATAATGAAAATGCCTCTTCGAATGATGAAAATTTCATCTCAATTTTTGATTTTCAATCATCATTAATTTAGGGAATGCATAGCTGAGTATCACATTAATTTTCTTCCATTAATGTAGAATGTCTGATTCAAAAAATTGAGTAATAGTATAGGGGGAAGCACAACAGTATATCAGTTGTCGAAGAGATATAAGTTGAGCTTAAATGCTAATTGGAAGTTTATTAAGCAATGGTTTTCTTGCTTTGGATGTATATGCTAAGATAATTTGTATTTGCCTATTTTTTTAAAAAAATTAAAAAACCCAGCACCAATGTGCTACTGGTTTTTGAAAACCAGCAATAACGTTGGTGTTGGTTTTCAAAGAACAACAGCACGTTGGTGCTGGAATTAAAAGAACAACAACACGTTGGTACTGGTATTGAAAGAACAGCAACACGTTGATGCTAGTATTGAAATAACAACAGTAACGTGGTGGTGGTGGTATTGAAACAACAACAATATGTTGGTGGTGGTATTGAAAGAACAATGCCACGTTGGTGCTAGTATTGAAAGAACAATGCTACGTTGGTATTGGTATTTAAAGAACAACGACACGTAGTTGTTTTTCTTTCAAAAACCACCACCAACATGCTACTGATCTTTCAATACCACCACCAACGTACTGTTGCTCGATTTTGAAAGAAACCTAGCACAAAACCATCACATTGGTGCTAGTTTTAAAAGAAAACCAACACACCATTGATTGACGTCGCTTTTAAAATTAGTATTTTGAAGATAATTAGCACACGAGTGGTGCTGATCTTTCAAAATGGCGCATTCCATCTCTTAATAATCTCCCGTGGAATGTGCCATTAAGAAATATGAGTAGAAAAAGGAGAGAAGGGAGATGAGCAGTACAGGTTGGACGAAAACTTTAATTGACTCCACGTGAGAAGATATGCTGAAGAAGATGACCTGGGTCTAAGGTCTAACGTGGGGGAAGAGGGTTTAGGGCACCAACATTTTGAAAACTAGTGACGGAAAATGAAGGGAAGGGAAGAGAGAGAGAGAAAGTGCCAAAATATGCCCGTACATTTTAAAGACAAAGAGAAAATGTTGGATTTTTGTCCACGTCAGCTCGCCACGTTGCTTGTCGCCCACAATCACCCATATAAAAGTGTGCAGGATAACAAAATTGTATATTTATATATAGGAATGTTAGTCTGTACACTCATTTGATACACACTCTTGGGCGACTATCATAACTCCGGATGTCTTGATTTAATTTTGAGAATTAGAGCACTTGGGGATACACCTGGACGCTCGAAACTATAAGGGTCGCCCAAGTGTGTCACTACAAAAAATCAATGGATAAGGGATGAAATTTTGGGACAAATAATTTTTGTCCCAAATTTGCAACATATTTAGTGTTGGTGCGGGAAGCATCCGACGATCGAACATATGTTTTGATTATGTCAAAGGGTTCAAAGTTAAGGTGTTTTGTTTACTAATATGTTGAATGAGCATTGCAGGAAAAGTCCTAAGTGTACTTAGGCAAAAGTCCTAGCTGCGATTAGGCAAGTAGAAAACCATAGGGAGCGGTAACCCTAGGTCATAGGGGTGGTAACCCTATGCGGAAAGCCTTGGCGGGTCGAGGTCTTCGGGCAAAAATCCTAGGGGGTGGTAACCCTAGGTTGAAATCCTGGTGTCACGAACCGGGTAGAAGACTGGACAGGTCGTGGATCGGACGTCCAGCATGAAGACCGGAAGACTCGAGCACCGAGCAAAAGTCCAGTCGGTCTGGAGGACCGAACTGGCAAAAGATAAAACTCTCTTGAGTGGAGTAGGTGAGGACGCATTCCCCGGAAGAGGGAACAGTAGGCGTCGGTTTGACCTAGGGTTTTCGGTATGAAATCCGAAGTCAGAACCGGACAGCCCAAAGGCTGTCAAACATTTCATATATTATATTTACTATGTATTAACTTTGTGCTGCAGGATATTTTGGGACTAACACATCTTGCATGGACTAAAACAAAAAGCTTGCCTCGGATGAACAGTACTCGAGGCACCGTCCATGGAGCTTGGAGGCGCCTCAAGTACAAGGCAGAAGCTAGCTGCGAAGAGAAGCTGGAGGCGCCTCCATAGGCATTAGAGGCGCCTTGGACTGCTTCTTGGAGGCACCTCCATGGGGCATTGGAGGCGCCCTCAGGCGGATAAGAGGCAGCGATGAGAGCTTATCACAGCGGTCAACTCGGGATAATTTTTTGGGTCCGAGGCGCCTCCATGGGGCATTGGAGGCGCCCTCAACGTCCAATAAAAGGCAGTCTCGAGGCAGCATCAAAGACATCACCTTCTAAGCAATCCCTGTGCAACGAGCTGCTAACGAGACGTTCGGACAAAGCCGCAACTTGACGCTGACGACCCGGAGCTCTGAATCTGCAATTTTCTATTGTCGTTGGTATATTTAGTTGTTCTTTTGATTATTGTACTTCATTTTGTAAACACTTAACGAATTTATAGTTGTTGCCCAACGTAAACGCTCAACGAGCGTGGGCCTTGGAGTAGGAGTCGCCACAGGCTCCGAACCAAGTAAATAACCTGTGTCTTTCTGTGTTTGTCTTTTAGTTTATTCCGTTACGTTTCTTTGATAAAGTTTTAAATCATAACGAATTAGCCACGAGCGCTATTCTCTCTCCCCCCTCCTACTCCTCTAGCGCTTCTCGATCCAACATTAAACAACAAAAAAAAAAAATTCATCCCAAATTAGCAATAAATTTTGCAACCAAATGATTTCGTCCCAGAAATAACAACAAATAAAATTTCGTTACACATTTCGTTACAATTTGGCAACGAAATTTAATATTTGTTCCAACTTCTGCGACAAATAAAATGTTCGTTGGTGATTTTGCAATGAAAATGAGATTCATTGCAAATTCTGTGACCCAAATCTGGGATGAAGCCAAAATTCGTCCCTAAATCAGGGATGAATCCAAGATTCGTCCTAGATTTCAAAAAATAAAAAAATAAAAGAAAAATTAATCGGAACCCCTAAATATTGACCTAGAGATATCAGAATTCCATGAAACAAGTTTCTATGGATTTCAAATTTACTCCTAATCATAAATATGTCCTCATTGTTGGTGCAACCTTAGGTCAAGGTTGACCTGGTTGACCTGACTCGAGTTGACCTGACTCGAGTTATATTTTGATGTTTGACTTAGGAAGATTGTTGGTGCAACCTTAGGTCAAGGTTGACCTAGTTGAGTTGTATTTTGATGTTTGACACTCGTGGAAGAGTTGTATTCTTGATATGGGACAAGAATAGATGTTTGGGAGAGTATTGGTGCAACCGTAGGTCAAGGTTGACCTGGTTGACCTGATTCGGGAAAAAGTCCAAGTATGGAGACTTGGCAACGGAAAAGTCCAAGCAGGGAGCTTGGCACTAGAAAAGTCCAAGTATGGAGACTTGGCACTGGAAAAGTCCAAGCAGGGAGCTTGGCACGCGAAAAGTCCAAGTATGGAGACTTGGCACGGGAAAAGTCCTGGTGAGTGAAGCCAGGCAGTGGGAAAGTCCTAACTGGGATGTTAGGCAGTTGGAAAGTCCTGGTGAGTGAAGCCAGGCAGTGAGAAAGTCCTAACTGGGATGTTAGGCAGTGTGGAAAGTCCTGGTGAGTGAAACCAGGCAGTGGGAAAGTCCTAACTGGGATGTTAGGCAGTGGGAAAGTCCTAACTGGGATGTTAGGCAGTTGGAAAGTCCTGGTGAGTGAAACCAGGCAAGGGAAAATCCAGATGGATCAGGGATGATCGGACTTCTGGTGTTGAAAAGTCTAAGTGGGTCAAAGGGATTGACCGGACACTTAGCGAGGAGTGCTAGCAGTCAAGGGTGGCCGGATGCTGGGCATGATGTACCAACAGTCAAGGTTGGCCGGATGTTGGTGTGGAAGCCTTAGGTTTAGGGTTGAAAAGTTTGGATCGGGGACCGATCCAATGATATGGCTCATCGATCGGTGCGGTGACCGATCGTGATCGATCGATGCTATCGATGGTTATCGATCGGTCTTGAGACCGATCGGGAGACGATGGCGGCGGAGAAAGAAGCCTGATCGATCCGTAGACCGATCGGGAGGTTCCTGATCGATCCGTGGACCGATCAGAGAGGTTTCTGATCGGTCCATGGACCGATCGGGACCGGAAACGAAGCATAGGCTTCTTTCCACGGTTGGTCTGCACCGATCGAGATGTTACTGATCGGTCCACAGACCGATCAGGGCTTCGATCGCGACACCTGATCGGTCTGCAGACCGATCAGGGTTCTAGCCGTTGCGACGCAACGGCTAGTTTCTTCGCTGTTTCTTCTTCGCAGGTATAAAGGGGCTGAGAGCTTCTACAGGGATACTTCTTCTTCTACTTCTCCCTGCTTCTAGCTTGCTGCTGCTTGCGATCTGAGCTTTGTTGAGCTCTCCCAGTAAGCTTCGTGTGAGCTTCCAGTCGATGGTCAGCTGCTGCTGTTGTCCGAGAAGTTGTTGCTTCACAGGCAGTCGACGAGAAGGCGAGTTAGTGTTTATACATTGTTCTTGTCTTTCTACTTGTATTCCTTGTATTCTAGTCTGCTGTTGCAAACGTTTGTGGCGAGGTTTCTCCACCCACAAGGAGTATATTGTGTTAGCCGGTTTTCCGGGGGCTCATCCACCGACGGATTGATAGGGCTCGTCCACCTCACGGACACGCCGAGGAGTAGGAGTTCATCTCCGAACCTCGTTACATCCTTGCGTTTGAGGTTTGCTTTCTTCTTCTTAGTTTCTTCCTTGTATTTCCGCTGCAACTAACCTAATCGTAGGAAGAAACGAGAAAGATTGGGGTCGGCTATTCACACCCCCCCTCTCTAGCCGTACGAAGGATCCTAACAAGTGGTATCAGAGCGAAGGTTCGCTCTTCATCGGATCAACACCCGTGGGAGCAAAGCTAGAGAATGGATCTCTATGGAGAAGATGTCACCATTCCACCCTTCTACGAATGCGGCGACTTCGCGTATTGGAAGGTAAGGATGAAGTATTTTCTTATGACTAACATAATGAATTGGTTTTGTGTACAAGAAGGATTTACTCCTCCGGTGGATAAGGAAGGAAAACCACTTGAGAAGAAGGAGTGGACAAGAGAACAAATTCACAAATCCGAAATCAACAAAGAGGTAACGAAAATAATTGAATTTTCATTGCCTACTAACATCTTGTGTAAGATAGGTTACAACAATGCCAAGGAATTATGGGATAACTTGGCCAAGTACCATGAAGAGAGCTCCACTTCAAGCCATGAAGAGGAGCCTAGTGAGCCAAGTAGCTCACATCATGAAGAGAGCAAATTGGAAGTTGAGGGTTACTCAACATCTAAAGAAGAAGAGGAAGTGAGTTCTTCTTCTTCAAGATCGGAGCACGAAGAAGAAGCTTCTACCTCCGGGAGGGATGAAGAAGAGAGCATCCATTCATCCTCAACCCTAGGTAACTCAAACACTTTAAGTTCAAGTAAATTGCATATAATGTGTTTTGAGTGTAGGGAATTTGGGCACTACAAGAGTAAGTGTCCAAAGAGGGTAAGGAAGACTCCACCGGCGCCAAAGGTCAAGGAGAGTCCCGACACACAAGGGCAAGGAGCACGTGGTGTGCTTCCAATGCAAGCGAAGGGGACATTATCGGAGTCATTGTCCGAGGGGGAGGCAACCTCACAAGGGCAAGAGACCGAGCACTTCTATAGGGGGAGCTAAGGCAAACCCTAAGGTATCATTTAAGTCTCATTCGTGCAATACTAGTAAGATGCATGCTAGAAATTTTATTGCACTAGTCAATAATGATAAGCATGATAACATTAGAAATCGATACACATGCTTAGGTGCCAAACATGTGAGCCTAGATAAGGATAACACTAGGAAAGCCAACCCTAGAATTACCTCATCTAAGGTTAAGGAGAACCTAGGTAGGAATCCCAAGTCAACTAGACGC
This sequence comes from Zingiber officinale, assembly GCF_018446385.1. Classification (NCBI taxonomy): domain Eukaryota; kingdom Viridiplantae; phylum Streptophyta; class Magnoliopsida; order Zingiberales; family Zingiberaceae; genus Zingiber; species Zingiber officinale. Next base: position 96,449,442 of record NC_055999.1, on the reverse strand, counting down.
ATGCCTAGGAATGCCTCAAAGAAAAATGACAAATCAAAAATTGAGGTACTAGAGAAGGAGAATCAAGTCTTGAGGTCAAGACTTGATACTTTGGAAAATGCTCTTAAGAACTTGGAGAAGTCATCTCTAGGGTTTAAGGGTCAAAAACCAATGTCCAAGGACAAAAAGGGTTTGGGTCACAAACTTAAGTCCCAAGTGGTCAAGCCCACTTATCATAATGTTCCATTCGATTATGGAACAAAACCTAGGGCTAGGAAGACCACTACCAAGGTCACAAGGGGAGTCGCCCCTATAGTTGACCTTGATGAGACCAAAATGACCAAGGCTTCAAAGCCTAAGAGGGTCATTAGGAGGGTTGCTAGGGAAGTTATCCCTAGTGAATATTTAGTGAACCCAATGAGCTCTAATAGGTATTGGGTTCCTAGGAGCATCTTCTCTACCCCATAGATGGGTTAGAGAGTGTCAACTCCAATTAGAATGGTAGTTAACCCAACTTTGAGGAAATTGACACTCAAGGAGCATTTTCAAGGTTTTGATAACCTTTGAAAATGAAAAAGAATTATTATTTACTCCTTAAAGAGTAAATTGTGCCATATTTGAAAAATATCGATTTCAATCTTATTTGGCACAATTTAAGAAAACCTAGAGAAATACCATAATTGGGATTTTGGTTTTCTCTTAGGGATATATGGGCAATCTAGGGTTAGATTTTAAGTTAGCAAAGTGGTAAGGATACTTAGATAGGTAATCTAGGTATATTTATCTATGCTAAATCTTGCCATGATTGTTTGCCCTCACATGTCATGACATCATATTTAGTCTTATTATCATTTGAAATGTCATGATAATACTTAGGCTAGTTTATATGTCATGTGTTAGTTGAGTTTCAAACTTTATGCCATGACATCATGACATTGGCACATGTTCTCATTTATGATACCATTTTATGCCATGTCATCATCTCTTGCATTAATAATCAATTGAATTGATTTAAGGATGAAAAACACATTTTGATATTGAGATCAAATTTGTGTTTAGAAAATGCATGAGACCTTAGCCTAAGATACCTAAACCCATATCTCACATCAAAATTGACATGGATGTGCTTGATACACTCTAGATGTATGTGAGATATTAGGATCATGAATTAGGATCAAGGTGCATAGCTCTTGTACCTAGATGAGCCTAATTCAAGATATGGGGGATCATAGGGAAAGCTTGTGTACAAGTCATGTACATATAGCCCTAAGATTGTGGTCCCAAATTAAAGGGTTTGAAATCATTTCAAAATTGTTTTGAAAAACCTTGATGAAGCTTTCCTAGTGATAGCATTCATCATTGAACATTGTGATACAAAGTTGACTTAACTTTGAACTATTTCAAAGTTTTTGAATTTTGTATCAAGATTTGAAAATGGAAGTTATTCTCATAGAAAACTATTTTTCCATGATAGTATATGTTATGAGGAATGTATCCTCAAAATTTCACATTTTTTCGAATTTTCTGGAATTTTTAGGAGTTTCTGAATTAAGGGAAATCAAATCTCTGATTTCAGTGTGGATCGGTCACCGGACCGATCCAGGAGTTCTGATCGGTCCGGTGACCGATCGGGCGTGCAAATGCGATCGGTGAGCGTGGATCGGTCCGGGACCGATCCAGGGATTCGATCGGTTTGGGACCGATCGATGCGTGCGGTTTCGATTTTTCATTGTTGGTCTGAAATTTCATTTGGAAGTTGGGTTTTATGGATTTCTAAGGTTTGGAACTCTCAAAGACATTGTTGGTGCAATGGTCAAGGGGGAGTTGACCTCTAGGGGGAGTTTTACCTAATTGTCAAGGGGAGTTGACTTTTAGGGGGAGTTTTTTACTCCAAAAGACTCTTAAGGATTAGTGATATGGGATTATCACTAAGTTGATTGTTGGGTTTAGTATCAAGGGGGAAATTAAGAGTTTCAAATGAAAGGTATGAGACTTTCATTAGGAAGAAACTCTTGACCTTGATACCCTCCTTGTTCTTTTTGATGTGTGTCAAAAAGGGGAGAGTGTTCATTGGAGAATTATTGGAGAACCCAAGTTAGGTTATCGGGTTAACCTAAGCTAGGGAAAGAATGTCAAGGAATGTTCAAGGAAGAACATTGGAATTCTTTTTGATGTATGTCAAAAAGGGGGAGAATTATTGGAGAACCCAAGTTAGGTTATCGGGTTAACCTAAGGGGAGAATGTCCAGAGAATGTTCAAGGAAAGAACATTGGACATTGGAAGATGATTGAAAACCTAAGTTAGGTTATCGGGTTAACCTAACTTGATTATGGTTTTGTCAAACATCAAAAAGGGGGAGATTGTTGGTGCAACCTTAGGTCAAGGTTGACCTGGTTGACCTGACTCGAGTTGACCTGACTCGAGTTATATTTTGATGTTTGACTTAGGAAGATTGTTGGTGCAACCTTAGGTCAAGGTTGACCTAGTTGAGTTGTATTTTGATGTTTAACACTCGTGGAAGAGTTGTATTCTTGATATGGGACAAGAATAGATGTTTGGGAGAGTATTGGTGCAACCGTAGGTCAAGGTTGACCTGGTTGACCTGATTCGGGAAAAAGTCCAAGTATGGAGACTTGGCGGGAAAAGCAAGCAGGAGCTTGGCACTAGAAAAGTCAAGTATGGAGACTTGGCACGGAAGAGTCGGCATTCGAAAAGTCCAAGTATGGAGACTTGGTGCGGAAAAGTCCAAGCAGGAGCTTGGCACGAGGAAAGTCCTAACGGGATGTTAGGCGGTTGGAAAGTCACAGTGAGTGAAGCCGGGCAAGGAAGTCCTAACTGGGATGTTAGGCGGTGTGGAAAGTCCGGTGAGTGAAACCAGGCGGTGGGAAAGTCCTAACGGGATGTTAGGCGGTGGGAAAGTCCTGCGGGATGTTAGGCGGTTGGAAAGTCTGGTGAGTGAAACCGGGCAAGGAAAATCAGATGGATCGGGGATGATCGGACTTACGGTGTTGAAAAGTCTAAGTGGGTCAAAGGGATTGGCCGGACACTTAGCGGGGAGTGCTAGCGGCGAGGGTGGCCGGATGCTAGGCATGATGTACCAACAGTCAAGGTTGACCGGATGTTGGTGTGGAAGCCTTAGGTTTAGGGCTGAAAAGTTTCGGTCTGCCGACCGATCCAATGATACATGGCTCATCTGATCGGTCTGTGCAGATCGATCCAATGATACTGTGGTTATCCGATCGGTCTTGAGACCGATCAGGAGAGATCGATGGGCGCGGAGAGATCGGTCCGTAGGCCGATCAGAGTCTGATACTGATCGCTTCCGATCCGTTTCTGATCGGTCCATGGACCGATCGAGGACGAAACAACATAGGCTTCTTTCCGGTTGGTCTGCGACCGATCAGGATGTTACTGATCGGTCCACGCACCGATCGGGCTTCGATCGCGACACCGATCGGTCCGCAGGCCGATCGAGGTTCTAGCTGCCATAGCGGCTAGTTTCTTCACTGTTTCTTCTTCGCGGTATAAAGGTGAGAGCTTCTCAGGATACTTCTTCTTCTACTTCTCCCGCTTCTAGCTTGCTGCTGCTTGCGATCCGAGCTTTGTTGAGCTCTCCCAGTAAGCTTCGAGTCGACGGTCAGCTGCTGCTGTTGTCCGAGAAGTTGTTGCTTCACAGGCAGTCGACGAGAAGGCGAGTTAGTGTTTATACATTGTTCTTGTCTTTCTACTTGTATTCCTTGTATTCTAGTCTGCTGTTGCAAACGTTTGTGGCGAGGTTTCTCCACCCACAAGGAGTATATTGTGTTAGCCGGTTTTCCGGGGGCTCATCCACCGACGGATTGATAGGGCTCGTCCACCTCACGGACACGCCGAGGAGTAGGAGTTCATCTCCGAACCTCGTTACATCCTTGCGTTTGAGGTTTGCTTTCTTCTTCTTAGTTTCTTCCTTGTATTTCCGCTGCAACTAACCTAATCGTAGGAAGAAACGAGAAAGATTGGGGTCGGCTATTCACACCCCCCCTCTCTAGCCGTACGAAGGATCCTAACACTCATCCATAATTTTTAGCTAATATGTTGAGTGTGGTGATTTTTTTAACATGAATTAGGTCATATTCATGTTAAAAAATTATCACACTCAATATGTTAGGTTAAAATTATGGATGAGGATATATTTATGATCAGGAGAAAATTAGAAACCCATAGAAACTTGTTTCATGAAATTCTGACATGTCTAGGTCAATATTTAGAACTTATGACTGATTTTTCTTTTATTTTCTTATTTTTTGGGATCTGGGACGAATCTTAGATTCGTCGCAGAATCTGGGACGAATTCAAGATTCGTCCCAGAAGTAAAAAAATAAATAAATAAAGAAAAATGAATCGAAGGCCCAAAATATGGACCTAGAGATGTTAGAATTTCATGAAATATGTTTCTATGGATTCCTAATTTTCTCCTGATCATAAATATATCCTCATCCATAATTTTAACCTAACATATTGAGTGTGGTATTTTTTAACATGAATTTGACCTAATTCATGTTAAAAAATAACCACACTCAATATGTTAGGTTAAAATTATGGATGAAGATATATTTATGATTAGGAGAAAATTAGAAACTTATAGAAACTTGTTTCATGAAATTCTGACATCTTTAGGTTCATATTTAGGACTACCGATTGTTTTTCTTTTATTTTCTTATTTTTTGAAATCTAGGATGAATCAACAGATTCATCGCTAAATCTGGGACGAATCTAAGGATTTGTCACAAAATCTGGGATGAATCAAGGAATCATCCCAGAAGTAAAAAAATAAACAAAGAAAGAAAAATAAATTGAATGCCCTAAATATAGACCTAGAGATGTCAGAATTTCAGGTTCTTTGGGTTCCTAATTTTCTCCAGATCATAAATATATACTCATCCATAATTTTAACCTAATATATTGAGTGTGGTGATTTTTTTAACACGAATATGACCTAATTCATGTTAAAAAAATCACCACACTCAATATGTTAGGTTAAAATTATAAATGAGGACATATTTATGATCATGAGAAAATTAGAAATTTGTAAAAACTTGTTTCATGAAATTTCGACATCTCTAGGTATATATTTAGGGCTTCCGATTGATTTTTCTTTTATTTTCTTATTTTTTGAAATCTGGGATGAATCTTGGATTCGTCCTAGATTTGGCGACAAATCAAAGATTCATCCTAGATTTCAAAAAATAAGAAAATAAAATAAAAATCAATAGGAAGCCCTAAATATAAACTTAGAGATGTCGGAATTTCGTCAAAAAAGTTTTTATAGATTTTTAATTTTCTCCTAATCATAAATATGTCCTCATCTATAATTTTAACCTAACATATTGAGTGTAGTGATTTTTTAATATAAATTATGTCATATTCATGTTAAAAAATTACCACACTCAATATGTTAGGTTAAAATAATGGATGAGTATATATTTATGATCAGGAGAAATTAGGAACCCATAGAAACTTGTTTCATGAAATTTCGACATCTCTAGGTCCAGATTTAGGGCTACCGATTGATTTTTCTTTTCTTTTTTTCTTTTTTAAAATCTGGGACGAATCTTGGATTCGTCCTACATTTGGGGATGAATCCACAGATTCATCCCTAAATCTGGAATGAATCCAGGGATTCATCCCAAAATCTGGGGTGAATCCAAGATTCGTCCCAGAAGTAAAAAAATAAATAAAAAAAAGAAAAATGAATCGGAGGCCCTAAATATGGACCTAGAGATGTTAGAATTTCATGAAACAAGTTTCTATGAGTTCTTAATTTTATTCTGATCATAAATATGTGTTCATCCATAATTTTAACCTAACATATTGAGTATGGTGATTTTTTAACATGAATATGACCTAATTAATGTTACAAAATCACCACAGTCAATATGTTAGGTTAAAATTCTGGATGAGGAGATATTTATAATTAGGAGAAAAATATGAACCCATAAAAACTTGTTTCATGAAATTTCGGCATCTCTAGGTCGATATTTACTGAAACATATATAGTTTACTATTAATTAAGTATGTCAATGTTTAGCGCATGTTTGGATATCTATCTAAAACTTAAAATATGGAGCTAGAGATGTCAGAATTTCATGAAACAAGTTTTTATGGATTTCTAGTTTTCTCCTGATCATAAATATGTCCTCATCCATAATTTTAACCTAACATATTGAGTGTGGTGATTTTTTTAACATGAATTAGGTTATATTCATGTTAAAAAATCACCACACTCAATATGTTAGGTTAAAATTATGGATGAGAACATATTTATGATCAGGAGAAAATTAAAAATCCATAAAAACTTATTTCATGATATTTCGACATCTCTAGGTCTATATTTATGGCTTCCGATTGATTTTTATTTTATTTTCTTATTTTTTGAAATCTGGGACGAATCTTGGATTCGTCCTAGATTTGGCGACGAATCCATAGATTTGTCCTAGATTTGACGAAGAATCCCAGATTTGGTGACGAATCCCTAGATTCATCCCAGATTTCAAAAAATAATAAAATAAAATAAAAATCAATCGGAAGCCCTAAATATAGACTTAGAGATTTTGGAGTTTCATAAAACACGTTTTTACAGATTTTTAATTTTCTCCTGATCGTAAATATGTCCTCATCAATAATTTTAACCAAACATATTGAGTGTGGTGATTTTTTTAACATGAATATGACCTAATTCATGTTAAAAAAATCACCACACTCAATATGTTAGGTTAAAATAATGGATTATTATATATTTATGATTAGGAGAAAATTATGAACTTAAAGAAACTTGTTTTATGAAATTCCGACATTTCTAGGTCCATATTTAGGGCTACCGATTGATTTTTTTTTCTTTTATTTTCTTATTTTTTGAAATCTGGAACGAATCCAGGATTCATCCCAAAATCTAGGAACGAATATGATTCGTCCCAGAAGTAAAAAAATAAAAAATAAATAAATCAAAGGTCTTAAATATAGACGTAGAGATGTCAGAATTTCATGAAACAAGTTTATGTGAGCTCATATTTTTCTTCTGATCATAAATATGTCCTCATCTAGAATTTTAACCTAATATATTGATTGTGGTGATTTTTTTAACATGAATTAGGTCATATTCATGTTAAAAAATCACCACACTCAATATGTTAAGTTAAAATTATGGATGAGCACATATTTATGATTAAGATAAAAATTAAAAATACATAGAAACTTGTTTCGTGAAATTCTGACATATCTATGTTGATTTTAAGAGCTTCCGATTGATTTTTTTTTTGTTTTCTTATTTTATGAAATCTAGGACAAATCTTGAATTTGTCCCACATTTAGGGACGAATTCACATATTTGTCGCCAAAAATAGGGACAAAAATGGCACGAAATATTTTTGTTGCTAAAAAACCCTAAGACTCACCCAAAATCTCTCGTTCCTACCCCATCCAGATCCCCTTTTCAAAAGTCTCTCATTCCTTTGCCACATCCGGAACTTGTTCTTCTCTCGGTAGTGGCAGCGATCTCCGGCGATTTCACCCGCGACGCAGTGTCTTGGTAAGTCCCTCTCTTCTCTTTTCTCTCCCCTCTCCCCTCTCCCCTCTTCCCTCTTCATCTGTGGCCACGGTTGGCCTGCGACAGGTCGTGCGTGGCCTCGCGTGGCCTCTCGTGGTCGTGCCTGGCCTCGCGTGGCCTTGCGTGGCCACGCGTGTCCTCGCCTGGCCGTGCATGGCAACGCCTGGCCGTGCGTGCCAACGCGTGGCCGGGCTTGGTCGTGCGTGGTCGCGCCTAGCCTTAGTCGAGTGGCCGGGAGTGGCTGCGGCCAACCCTGGTGCCCGTGTGCTGCATGCCCCCGATGCCCGTGTGCTGCGCTCGGTGGCCCCGACTATCCCCAGTGGCAGACCGGTGGTCGTGGCTGCCCCAGGGGCAATACCGATGGTTGCAACTATCTCCGGGGGCTGTGGTTGCCGCCGATGGCTGCAACTTCCCCCGATGGCCCGACTGCCGCTGTGGCCGCGACTGTAGATGTCTATTTTAATTATTATATTAACTAATTTTATTTTTGTTTTATTATCGTAAGGTATTGACTACATTTGTAATGTTGTTTTTTGCAGTCTCAATTTGCCGTAAGCTCGGTGTAGTTGGAGACACTCATATTTGTGATTTATTATCGTAAGGTGCATTCTGATTAGTTGTAATAGATCTAATATTTTTATTTTCTTGTAGATCTTCCCCAAATGAACTTGTTGAAAATTATAACTACTATATTATTAGCTAGAATTCTAAATTATGATTAGAGTTTTATTCGCAGCAAAGTAACCATGAGCACTAAATGCAAGTCTAGTATCACCTAATTGATCTTGACTATTTTGTATTTTCATCATTTAAGATATTTTTATATGATAAGAATTTTAAGAAGGCATCCATTCTTTCCATGTCAGATTAAACCTAATAGGATTTTTGTAGCTATAGTTTGATGTAGTGAAATATGTTGTATCATATTTAGGATATTTGTAGTTATAATTTGATGTAGTGAAATATGTTGTATCATATTTAGAATACTTGTAGTTATAATTTTATGTGGTGAAATACGTAGATATCATATTGAGGTAATTTGTTGTTACAATTGAACGTGGTGAAATAAGTTGTAACATATTTAGGATATTTGTAGCTAGTGGAGAGGAAGGTGGAGAGGAAGGTGTTGAATTGCAGGACTTGCAAGCATGACTTGTAGCCCGGTCTGTGTCCAGACCTATTTACTGTTCACTGCTATCCATGACTTGTACGTCTTGACCTGTACGCCAGGTCTATTTCCCGACCTGCTTCTGTTTGCTATTATCCAGGGCCTGTACGTCCCGACCTACACGCCCGGTCTGTGTCCAGATCTATTTACTGTTTACTGCTATCCATGGCTTGTACGTCCCGACCTGCACGCCCTGCCTGTGTACATGCCTGTTTACTATTTACTGCTTTCCATGGGTTGTACGTCCCGACCTGCATGCCCTGCCTGTTTATTCTACGCCCAGAGCCTTCTTTCCTTTACCTTTACTTGGCTTATGGGCTCAGTCCTCAACCATACCTGACCTGTGGGCCCTGTCCCTGACCGCTATCAGGGTTGTCCCTTGTCCAACTTGTACTCCCCTCCTTTGACCGTCCCACCAGCTGAGACTTGGACCCTGACCCTGTAAACTTGACTTCTGACCAGCCACGAAGGCTAGACTTCTGACCGCCACGTACACTTGACTTCTGACCTCCACATAAGCCTGACTTCTAACCTCCACGTACACTTGACTTATGACCTCCATGTACGCTTGACTTTTGACCAGTCAGGGAGGCTTGACTTTTGACCATTCTGTGATCTTGACTCCTAACCATATCCTCTTACTGACCCCACGAACATGCACCGTATCAGCGACGAAGATACTATTTGTCGCTAATTTCATCCCTAAATTCGTTGCCAAGTTGACAACAAAAAATTTGAGATAAAAATTTTTTCGTCGCAAATTTTATTCTCTATATATATATATATATTTGGGACGAAATCTGCGATGAATATTATTTTTGTTGCAAAATTTACAACAAATGATAACAAAAATTTTGAAACAAAAATTTTTTTATCACAAATTTCATCCCAAATATATATATATATATTTATTTATTTATTTATTTTTCTTTTGTTGGCATCTCAAAGTTGTAACTATATATATATATTTATTTCTCTTTTGTTGGCATCTCAAAGTTGTAACTATATATATATATTTATTTCTCTTTTGTTGGCATCTCAAAGTTGTAACTTGCAAGCAAACTGAGCAACTTTTCACTTCTTCCTCACAACAAATGCACTAGCACTAATTTATCAGCCGAACTCTGTCTCTATCATCTCGCTCACAGAGTCAAGAGCTAGAAAATGACTCTCGAGTAAATTATTCCCGAAATATCATCAAGCCATATTGCACTGTCCATCTCACGCCATGCAGTTCAGCAGCAGCTTTCCTTGAATCTCTTCTTGCTTCCTCACCGTGCCAAAGCAGGGCAGGGGTCGACGAGAAATTAACTGAACTAAAAATTATATTGTTCATCCAAAGAATTTGCAGAACTTGCTGAATTAACGAGGACTTGGGCAACATAATTAATCCACTTTTCTACAACTTTAAAGGAGATGAAGAGTACAGGCACAGAACATGGCAGCCGTACTAGCTAATGCACTAGGAATTCCTATCAGTGTGTGGAGTGAAATGATTTAGCAGAGTTTAGAGAGATTGATTAATCTAAAGGGTAGATTATGGCCTTAATAATAGCAATAATTGACAGATTAGACATGTACTTAATTAATTAAACACCGTAAAAGTTTGCCCACTCCACCATGTACTTGTTGAAATCATGCTCCTGCTGGTGCGCGTACATGAAGTCGCCTTCTCCTCCTTCCAAGCCGAGCTCTCCGACGACCGAGAAGGATGAGCTCGGGCTGCTGCTGCCGCCGCCTGCGGCGGTGACGTTGCTGAGGCCGGAAGCTCCTCCGTTGATCCCCAACGACAGCTTCCTTTTCTCCTCCTTCGCCTCAAAAAGCTGCTCCCTCAAATTTAACACCTGCCCCAATTGATGCCTATGTTAACTTTGTCGAAGTCAAAAACTTTAAAAACTTCTCTAATAATTCAGTACTTGGGATTCAAGGAGGCATTTTTGGAGGACGACGGCGTCGTGGGCGGACTTGAGCTCGGCGTAGGCCTCCTCCACCTGCTTGTTCTTGTGGCGCGCGCGGCGGTTCTGGAACCAGACGGCGACCTGCTTGGGGTCGAGGCCGAGCTCGGCGGCGAGGTGCACCTTCCGCCCCGACTCCAGCTTCCTCTCCTTCTGGAAGCTCATCTCTAAAAACTTCACCTGCGCATCGCTCAGCCGCCTCTTCTTCGCCTCATCATTCTCCGATGATCTCTTCCTCCGCGGCCGCCGCCTCCTCCTGCTCCCCTCCCCCACCGTCGACGCTGAACGAGAACAATACACAAACTCATACTCAACCATCTCTCTTAATTCTCTTTCCAATGCAAGTAGAGAACATCCTAAGTAATTAATAATTAACTACCTGCAGGAGTTTGAGAGCAGAGTTCGGACAACGAAGAGAACCGCCTCTGTTCTTCCATTGACTATCAAAACGCTTCGCCAAGTAAATAAAAAGCAAGAAAGATACTATAATCTGGCTTATATTCGACACATCACCCTACCTCTGTCTCTGCCTCTACCTCTACCTCGATCGAATAATTAACAGACGAAGAAGGAAGAAGCAAGAAGGAAGTAGGAAAGGTAGAAGGCGGAGCCGGAGGAAGTAGCAGCACTATACCAGCACGCCATGATTAAAGTCTCGAGGCATATTTATAAATGGCTGATGGATAAAGAATCCCTTCAAAATTATATATTTTCCGCCTCACTTTATTCAAGCCTAGCTACTTCTCATCCTTTACAAAATCAACATCGAAGGATAATGACTTTTCAATTATCCTTGAAAACTTTTTTTTACAATACTTTTAACACAGTTGACTGTCTCGTCGCGCACTTTTAATACAGGGAAATGACGCCGATTGTAAACCAGAAGGCGGCAGAAGCTGGAAATTTGAACGCCGTCGTCCCTGTTCACGAGTCGTTTGACTCGTGCGTATACTTGGGATAGGGAGGGAGGAGTCAATGAGCGAGGCAGGTAGGCACATGGTGCGCACCCACGCGAGGGAGGGGCTTCCTGGCGCTAACACGCGTCGCTGACAGGGACGTCGCCCCGAGGGAGGGCACCCTCTAACCTGCCGTCCTGACCTTGGGCACTAAGGAACAGGTGTCAGCTCCTCATGTGCCTGTGCCCGCTCGCTGCGGCCCCAAGAGATAAGCTCGCTGTTTCAGTTGCACGCACAGACGGTGGTAGCTTTTGTTGCTTTACTGCTCCTGCTGATTACTGGAATCACTCATCTCGTACCGCCTCGGTTACCTGTTGACGTCGAACTCTGCGCGGGCGAGTGAGACGGAACATGGCTGCATCCATTGAATGGGAATTAGAGAACGGAAAGTTTGGCGGTGCCCGTCGCCATGGGCGGAAGCTGCCTTTCCTGATATCTCGAGCGGTCCTTATACATCGGATCCAGTCTTTCATTCAAATCTAATTCTAAAACATATAATTTGAAAGCTTTAACATTTTTCCTATCCTTAACATAAACGGCGAAAGAATTTTGAGGTGTTTGGTGTGGCCACCAGCTCATATTCTGGCCTATGTGCATGCCAACCAGGCCATCGACACTTTTGTGCAGCAGTACCATCGCCATCTTCTTTCTCTGAGTCAGGCGGTCACATTGTGGGAGTAACTGAGATGATCTCCACGAGCACGCACACATTCACGGCGGATGCATTGTATCTGGAAACCGGACACAGAAGAGCAGATTGAATGAACTCTCTAAAATTGGGTGCCTCCGCTGGGAGCTTTTGCTTCGCCGCTGCTTGCTTTGTGTGACGAGGGAAAGGAAAGTGAGCAGCTTTCGGGTGCCTGTCTCCCCTTCCGATCTCGGGAATAAACACGAGATGAACGAGCCACGCGTCGCACGCCAATTAATTCATTACTTGTCAGATACTTTATCGAAAAAGAAATCTATTTTTATATTTGTATTTATATTTATATTTATATTTAGACAAAAAATTAAAAGGGCTTAGTCCTATCACATGCCTAATTAATCCTCTTCAATACCTAAGTGATTAAAGTCATTAAACAAATAATTAACAGAGTTACAGACAAAATTGTTTGTCAAAGGGGTTCCTACTTTAATTAGTTTAATTAAGGAGTAGCGTGTTGTCAAACTTTAGACGTCTACGTCACTACTGTTAACGTAAAGTAATTAAGCGTGCGGATTATTTTGAGCGAAAGCAATCTCATGATTGATGGAGAATTCCTCGACATTTGTGACTTTTGTTACCCGTTTTTCAATGGAGTAGCTAGACATGATCCATGTAATATCCAGTTAAGGGTCAATGACAGATGCGATTAAGAACAGTAGGGGTGGCCAATTCTGTCTTCCACAAAAGACTGATTAAGACTTCCATCACTTCACTATCAATTTAAGTAATTTTAGTTAAATGATTAGAATGGTTATGAGTGTGAATAAGGATAAGAATAAAAATAAAATTTATTTAATTATATGAATTTAATTGATTTTTATAAATATAAAAATCATCTCTAAATTATATTCTTAAATTCATAATTTAAACACTATCTTTTATTATCATTTCAATTTTTTATTTTTAAATTCATCAATCAAATATCCCCTTAATTCACGTAGTTACATGGCCAAATCCCGAGCATCATACAATTCTGACCACTCACATATGCAAGGCCCAATTACAAAGATTCGCATCCTCTTGCTTAGGGCTCAAGCTGGCCAAACCCATTCTTTGGCCTGGTCCATATATCTTGGCTTTTGGACTATCTCAACTCTTGAACTATAGCTGACCGTACCAAAAGATGAAATCCTCTCTTGTTTTTTCTATCTCAAGAACAGATGGGATTGAAATTGTTTGAAACTTCAATCAATATTTTTGTTACAGTAGTGCTCATCTTTAATGATTCCAGTGAAGAAGTGAACAGAAGATATTGTTGGATAATCTATCAATGATTTTTAGTGAATTAGCCAAATTTAAATATACTAAATTAAATTCAATTTATATGTTAAAATAACCTGAGCTGATAATCTTAGGCTGCCAACAGAGCTAGTTTCTACCAAGTGCTGAATACTGACTGCAGAGCGGTCGAGTGGGTAGAGCGGATCGTGAGGCAAAACAACCAAGTGGAAGAACAACCAAGTGGTAGAGTGACCGAGCGGACAAATCAGCCAAGTGAGCAGATCGACCGAGTCATAGATCAGACCGACCAAGTGATTGACCAGGCAGAGCAGCCGTCCGGTAGTACAGTCAAGCGAGCAAAGCAGGATGAGTGGTTGACTGGGCAAATCAGCCTAACAGTAGAAGACAGGGCGGCTTAAAGACATAGAAGCCTAAAGGCATAGTAGCCCAAGTGATAGAGCGGGTCGAGCGGTCAAAGTGATCGAGCGATCAAAGTGGACAAACGGGTGAAGAGGTCGAACATCTGAAGCGGTCGAACGAGCGAAGAGACCAAGTGGGCAAAGTGACTGAGGCCCGTGAAGGACGCAATTTCCTTGAAATAGATTCACCCAACCTTTGGCTGTCTTCGAGGTTTTCTCGGGTCATTTATTTCCCAGAATACAACAATTAATCGTGATGCACACCAAGCACTGGTGGTCACGACGAACTGAGAGGTACTCGACTACTATCACGAGTACTTCTCCGAACAAGAGATGCACGACAGAAGAGGAGGGGAAATGTAGGTAGAGAGTTTTTGCTTTTTCTTGTATGTGTGTCTTTTGCTTGTGATCGCAGTCTCCTTATATAGGAGTTCTGCCCAATGGGCCCCGACCGGTTTGGCATTCAGGGCGAGCAGGTCGTGCTCGCATACGAGTCAATTTAGTTTAGTGCAATCCAAACCCTACATTTGCACCCCCTGTGCACCAATGCATTTGTTCACAACATCAATACATGTGAATCAATATAAACTAACTAATATGCCTTGAAACTCCTAATGTAGGACTAAATTCTCATTCACAATGTAGCTTCTTTCCTCTTCCATATCTTCTCCATTCACCTATATCCAACATCCCCCCACATGAATGGAGATAAGGTATGTGATAGCATTCAATAGTTGAGTTCAGTATAGGACAAGTAGGTTTAACGCTTTGAACCTTCCCTTGTGAAGATATATTTACTTACTGGTTGACAGTAGACACGATATCCTTGAACTATTCTGTTGTTTGTGTAAGCATTGTCATATCTCACCCAAGACTTTCCTTGATATAACTCAGTTCTCATGAGTGTGTTCGTTCTTGGCCATGAACATATCCGGTTCTATGAGAAGTTCTAAGAATTGTATTTCCAATTCTTTTCGAAGAGACCTCACTTCTTTCTCACATAAGTGATCACTTACGAGTATTCCATATTACTCTTTTGGATCACTAAAAGTTGGGTATTCAACCTCCATCCTTCACTGATCCATTGGGTCATTCCCCATAGTGAGTAATTTTGTCGGTACAATTCGGTTATCCCTTTGAATCTAGTTCTTGGGATCTCTAGTCTGCATAAGTTGAGTTTTCTTTGCACCAACATTTTCTATCGGCATCAAACTTATCCCATGCAATCAACTTGCAACTAACTTTTTGTTTAACCCTTTGGTTAACGAATCTGCTAGATTATCCTTTAACTTCACATAGTTAAGAGTGATAACTCCTGTTGAAAGTAGTTATCTAATGGTATATGTCTACAATGTATATGTCTAGACTTACCAATATATAAATGACTTTGTGTCCGACCAATTGCTGATAGACTATCGTAATGTATGCAAATTACCAACACCAGTTTCGACCATCTTGGAATATATTCTAAGAATTATTATAGTCATTCAGTTCACCATATTTGTCAAGAGCCATAAACTCATATTCCATCATGGATCTGATTATTGTTGTTTGTTTAGAAGATTTCCAAGAAATGGTTGTGCCTCCTAGAGTGAATGCATATCTAATCATAAACTTGGAATCTTTTATGTCAGATATCCAACTCGCATCACCGTATCCTTCAATCATAGTAGGATATCTCGTATATGTTGGTCCCTTTGGAGGCCGGCAAGAGGGGAGGAGTGAATTGCCCTGAAAAATTAATTCTAACCTTTCTCAGATTTTCAACTAATTAAGAAACACTTGTAATAATAAAAAGAAGAGACTAATTAAAGAAATCAGACACAAAGGGTTTATTTGATTTGTAATCAGAGGATTGCTAATCCAAGGAAAGGATAGCGCACTATCTGATGATCTCCTCTGGGCGGAGTAGCTGTTCGGACCTTGACGTTCGCTAGAGGGGGGGTGAATAGCGTCTCACCCAAATCGTCGCTTCCTACGCTTGTTAGTGCACAGTGGAAATAAAAATACTAACAAACAAAAGCAAAGCTAACCCTAGAAAACGATAAACAAGAAGCAAACCCAATGACACGTTGTTTAACGTGGTTCGGAGATGAAGCTCCTACTCCACGACTGTCCGTAAGGTGGACGATCCCGATCAGTCGGTGGATGACTCCCCAGAAAACCTCCAGCTAGCTCGTGTAGCTCCTTGTGGGTGGAGAAACCTCGCCACAAACTCTCACCAAGGGCTCTTGAGAAGCTAGGGCACTGGTAGACTACTAATAGGGGTTAACCACCTCTATTTCATCAACTTTAACCAAGCTTCCAATGCTTGATTATATAGGCCACGGGTTCAAAAATACCGCCTATCAGTCGACTGCCCTTCGTGGAAATTCGATCGTTGCAGCCCAACGGCTCGATACCAACCCTCTGTTCGCTCTCAGTCAACTACACCAGTCGACTGCATCAGTCGACTGATGAAACCACTAGTCGACTACTACAGTAATGTTACAGTGCTGCTACAGTAACGTTACAGTGCTGCTACAATACCGCTACAGTAACCCCTAATTCTAGAATTTTACCCCGAGTACATTCACTCAATACTCATTCTCGCCTGACCAACCTAGACCTAGCCTTCTAGCCTCCTCCATCAGCTTTGCGTCCCTCGGATGTCTCCCCATCCTTCACGTCTTGCCTTCTGGAGCTTCCATCGGCTTTGTCATTGTTGTCGGGTCTTCCTTTGCCAAGAGGTCGCGCCTCCGGGACTTCATCCATTGTCAAGTCACACTTGGACTTACGTTGTCAAGACTACATGCTTGGACTTACACCGCCAAGACTCATCATTGGACTTTCCTCCTTTGCCAAGATCACACCTGGACTTTCCTTGTTATACCTGTATCCTGCACACTCACAATGATATCAAATACAACAATAAACCTAACTTAAACCTTTTCCCAAACATCAAAACTTAGGGTACTCAGATTGCTCCAACAGTAGCCTCTTACAACATTGACAGCACAAAAAGAAAGAACAAAATTGAAAGCACTGGATTACAAGTTGAGTTAATAATCTGTACAAATCAGTGCTATATTTATAGCACTGTTCGGGGCACCCCGAACAGTTCCGGGCGCCCTGGGGGGGATAAAATTTTATCTCCCAACGTTCAGATCGAGTCAAACCTCGATCTGGTCAAAATCCACTTCCAGGTGCCCGGACCACTTAAGTCAACCCAGTTGACTTTTTGTGATCCGGTTCCACTGCTCCGGTTCAGCTCGTCTCGGTTCGAGTTTTCTGTTCCGGCTCCGCTAGCTTGGGTGATCTCGACCATCTGGAATAGGGTTCACCCGAACCCAAGTTCCAGTATTCTCCTCGAGCAGCCTTCCTTCTCGGTTTCTCGTCCCTCAAATGTCGCGTACGTTCTTCTCATCCACCGGTGTACTCTTCCGCGGTCACCTCGTCCCTCGGACGCACCGAGCCCGTTGGCTCTCTCCTCATGCCGTCCTTCTCGTTAGCCGCGTCTTCCGCTCGACTTCCTGTGTTCCTAAGCTCCTGCACACTTAGACACAAGGGTTAGATAAAACAGGACCTAACCTAACTTGTTTGATCACATCAAAACTCCTTAGGGTTCCAACAATCTCCTCCTTTTTGATATGAGCAACCCAAGTTAATCTAGGGTAAACATATGCAATAAAAATAATTAATTTGCAAATAAGTCCAAAAGATTTTTCAATTTAAAGAATGTATACCTCCCCCTAGACTTAACATTCTTCTCCCCCTTTGATCACATAAAAAATGGGGTTCTTTTTAACAAGTCTAAGGTAAATTCTAAAAAGAATTAAGTGTTAAAACTTTAAGTTAGAAAATTTCTAAGTAATCAAAATTTTAAGTTTAAAAGAAAATTTTCATAAGTAAAAAAAATTCTAAGGCAAATTGCAATAGAGAAAATTTTCAAAGTTTTTGAAAACATAATTTTTAAGTTTCAAAAAAAAATTCAATTTAAGTTAAATTTTTTTAAAAAAAATTCTAAGCAATAACTTAAAAATAATTTTTTATGCAATGGAAAACTTTCAAAATTTCTAAGTTAAAAACATAGAAATTTTTTTTTCTAATTTCCAAAAATAATAATTTTCTATTTTTTTTCAAACACGACTATTTTTGAAAATATTTTCTAAAACAAATTAAATAACTCTTTTAAAGCATTAAGTCATTTAAATTAATATCTTTTCAGTTAGTCAATTAAACTTTTCATTTCGATACTTGGCTTCTAGGCAATGGCGAGGCACTAGACTTTCTTGATTATTGGAGAAACAACCACTTTCTAGACAAAGCCTCATAAATAAATTACATGTTTAATTCTCTTGCTGAAAATGTCATGTCTAATTTTAATTTTTAAGTTAAACAAGTTTTTGGAACCCAATAGAGGTTTCTTCCTACAGGGTTAATCAAATATTTTCTAGGTATATAGTCTTTTGATATTTTTCTGATTTGATTTTGGTGAAACCTATAGTACCAGTTTAATCCTCTATAATTTTTAAAAGCAAAAATATTTGAACCGTTAGACTTTCTCAATCTTTCTATTTCTTCTTTTAATTTTTCATTTTCAAGTTTCAATTTATCAAAATCCTCTATTAGACATGATTTTGCCAAAATTCTTTTTGTTTCTAAAATTTCATTTTTAAATTTGGTATTTTTATTTTCTAATTTATACATGGATTTTGCCATAGCCTTAATACCAAAGTAAAGCTGATCAGGAGGTAAGAGGCATACCTCACTTACCATATCAGACTTGAAGCATGATTCTCCCCTTGCTTCCCTGCATTCATCTGACGTCCCTCCCCCTTCATCGATGCTGGGTTCTGATGTACTTTGCCCTTCATAGCTTGCCATCAGTGTTATCCCGGCATATTCTTGAATCTCGGACTCAGATGATGAACTATCGTCCCAAGTTGCTTTTAGATTCTTGTGCTTCTTGGGTATCTTGACTTTGTCCTTCTTTAATTCTGGGCAATTTTCTTTTAAGTGTCCTTTCTTTTGACACTGATAGCAACGCATCATTCTTCTATTTCTTGGATTCTTTTTATTCTGCATTTCTTTAAATTTATTAGATCTAAAAAACTTTTTAAAATTATTTACCATATATGCTTCCTAATCCTCTTCTGAATCTGACTCGGGTTCATCCTTCTTGGTTGCGTTTAGTGCGATCATCTGGCTTGATCCCTTTGTTGTCCCTGTACACCTGGTTTCATGTAATTCAAGAGTAGAGAACAATTCTTCTAAATTACTTACCTCCAGGTCTTTTGAAATATAGTAGGCGTCGACGATTAATGTCCATTCTGGAGTTCTGGGAAACACATTGAGTGTGTAGTGTATGGTGTCCCGGTTTGTTACCGTTTCACTGAGATTCTCGAGACCAGTAATCAATTCCTTTACCTTCGCGTGTAGATCGGCTACCTTCTCACCTTTTTCCAGACGGATGCTCGTCAGTCTATTCCGAAGGATATCTCTTCTTGCTAGCTTGGCTTCAGATGTTCCTTCGTGGAGTTCCAGGAACTTCTCCTAGAGTTCTTTGGCCGACGAGTAACTTTCGATACTTTTGACTTCTTGAGGAGGCAACACACTCAGCAGGTGATATTCCGCACTGTTGTTCGCTACGGAATCACTCTGCTCCTTCTTTGTCCACTGGCTCTCTTTTTTTTCTTCTTCATTCTGATTCGTCGGAGCTACAAAGCCAGACTTTATAATTAACCGAATTTCGAAATCAGTTTTTAGGAATACCTCCATACGACGCTTCCAGTGTGCGAAGTCCCCCTCAAAGTTTGGTGGAACAATGCTTGGTCTGGCCATCTCATTGCTTTGATCGGCGGTTAGTCCTCCTGAAGCGCCTTGCTCTGATACCACTTGTTGGTCCCTTTGGAGGCCGACAAGAGAGGAGGGGTGAATTGCCCTAAAAAATTAAATCTAACCTTTCTCGGATTTTCAACTAATTAAGAAACACTTATAATAATAAAAAGAAGAGACTAATTTAAGAAATCAGACACAAAGGGTTTACTTGGTTTGCAATCAGAGGATTGCTAATCCAAGGAAAGGATGACGCACTATCTGATGATCTCCTCTGGGCGAAGTAGACTCTTACAACGTTGACAACACAAAAAGAAAGAACAGAATTGAAAGCACTGGATTACAAGTTGAGTTAATAATCTATGCAAATTAGTGCTATATTTATAGCACTGTTCTGGGTGCCCCGAAGGGTTCCGGGCGCCCTGGGGGGATAAAACTTTATCTCCCAACTTTCAGATTGAGTCAAACCTTGATCTGGTCAAAATCCACTTCCGGGTACCCGAAATGGTTCCGGGCACTCAGACCGTGGAATGGATCCGGGCGCCCGGACCACTTAAGTCAACCTAGTTGACTTTTTTTGGTCCGGTTCCACTGCTCCAGTTTAGCTCATATCGGTCCGGGTCTTCTGTTCTGGCTCCGCTAGCTTAGGTGATTTCGACCATCCGGAATAGGGCTCACCTGAACCCAAGTTCCGACTTTCTCCTCGAGCAGCCTTCCTTCCCAGTTTCTCATCCCTCGAACGTCGTGTACGTTCTTCTCGTCCACCGGTACACTCTTTCGCGGTCACCTCGTCCCTCGGAAGCATCGAGCCCGTCGGCTCTCTCCCCGTGTCATCCTTCTCGTTAGCGGCGTCTTCCGCTTGACTTCCTGTGTTCCTAAGTTCCTACACACTTAGACACAAGGGTTAGACAAAACAGGACCTAACCTAACTTGTTTGATCACATCAAAACTCCTTGAGGTTCCAACAGTATAGTGCAGTCCATATTCACGAGTATATCTTAAGTACCTCAGTACTCTTGTTATCCCTTTCCAGTACTCAACATCGGGATTACTCATGTATCTACTCAGTTTACTTATTACATAGGTTAAGTCTGGTAGTGTACAACTCATCATGTATATCAGACTTCTAATCACTTGAGAGTGCTCTATCTGAGAGATACTTTCACCTTTATTTTTTGATAGATATTGACTCGTATCTATCGGTGTTCTACCAACGCAATATCACCCTTGGTAAATTTCTCAACAATCTTGTCCATATAATTGGACTGACTAAGAATAAGTCCTTCTGTTATTCTAAGAATTTTGATTTCTAGAATTACATTAACTGGGCCCATGTCTTACATATCAAATCTTGAGTTCAATATATCTTTAGTGGATTTGATTATCTTAACATTACTTCCAATGATAAGTATGTCATCTACATATAGACACAAGATGATGTAATTATTCTTTTTGGTTTTTATGTAGACATATTTATCACACTCATTAATCTCAAATCTACATTTTTTCATGGCATTATCAAATTTCTCATGCCACTACTTTAGTGTTTGTTTCAAGCTATATAATGACTTCACTAATCTACAAATCTTATTTTTCTGTCCAAGCATAGAATACCCTTCAGGTTGCTCTATATAGATTTCCTCTTTTAAATCTCCATTTAGAAAGGTTGCCTTTATATCTATCTGATGTATTTTGAGATTCCATAGAGCTTCAATAGCTAACAATGTTAGACCCCGTGGTTATTTTGATGTGATCAACCAAAGTTAGTTAGGTCTTGAGTGTTTTTGATCCCTATGTCTAAGTGTCCAGGAGCTTAGGAGCGCAAGAAGTCGAGCGGAAGATGCTGCTAGCGAGAAGGACGACACGGGAAGGGAGCCGACAGGCTCGGTGCGTCCGAAGGACGAGAGAGCTGCGGAAGAGTACACCTGTGGGCGAGAAGAACGTACGCGATGTTCGAGGGACGTAAAGCCGGGACGGAAGACTGCTCGAGGAGAAGGTCGGGAATTGGGTTCGGTTGAGCCATATTCCGGTTGGTCGCAATCACCCAAAAGATCGGAGCATCGGAAGTTAAAACAAAGGAGAAAGGATGCTAGAAATGTAGCTCAAGGCGCCTTCATCAGGTATTGGAGGCACCTCAACATTGGAGGCCCCTCAATCAGCATTGAAGGCGCCTCCACACTAGAGGCACCTTCAATCTTGTTTGAGGCGCCTCAGCCCGGGTCAATTCGACCGTTTGAGTGCGGATAGAATTTTATCCGCTTGATTTGTTTGGAGGCGCCTTGGACCTTTGAGATAGGATTTCTAGGAGCTATTTAAAGGCCCCTGGAGTTAGGAAATAATCATTCATTCAAGCATTCAATTCCTAACAACTTGTGAACTCTTTTAGTGTGTAAAAAGGCTTCTCCACCTACAGTGAAGGAGACATTCTAGTGGAGCTGTTCAACCGCCTTGGATTAACGACCGTCTTGGTTGTAACCAAGTTAATTTCTTGTCTCTTATTTTAATTCTGCCTTTTCCTTTAAGTGTTGCTATTTATTTTGAGTTAAAAATCCGAGGAGGGTATACTTTTATTTTTCAAGCAATTCACCCCCCTCTTGCCGGCCCCGCTGCACCAACAAGTGGTATCAGAGCCCGACCACCTTAGAAGAACTAACTGCCAACTGAAGCACAAAGATCAGGACGATGGCCGAAGCGAACATTCATCCCCCGAAGTTTGACAGAGACTTCGCTACGTGGAAACGCAAAATGGAGGTATTTTTTAAGACCGAATTCGACATTCTTTTAATCGTGATATATGGATATACAGTGCCAAAAGACAAAGAAGAATGCAACTGGACGAAGAAGGAGCAGGCCGATTGCGTAGCCAACAGAAAGGCGGAATTTCACCCGCTCAGTGTTCTGCCACCCCAATGGGTAAGTAGGATCGGAAGCTATAACTCCACCAAAGACCTCTGGGATAAATTCCTGGAGCTCCACGAGGGCACCTCAGAAGCGAAGCTAGCAAGGCGCGACGTCCTCCGGACACAACTAACAAATCTTTAGATGAACAACGGCGAGAAGGTTGCGCAACTCCAAGCGAGGATCAAGGAGCTGATAACACAACTGACAAATCTCGACAAAACGGTAACAAACCGAGATTCCATTCGGTATGCACTAAACACCTTCCCAAGGACTCCAGAGTGGGCGTCCTTAGAAGATGCTTACTACATCTCTAAGGACTTTGAGGTAAGTAGTTTAGAAAGCTTATTTTCTACCTTCGAACTTCACGAGTCTCGACTTGTAGAGCCTAAACAAGTAGAAAAGTCGAACCTTAACATTGCCCTACAAGCCTAAAAGGACGATCCCGACTCCGAAGCATCAATCGACAAAACCGAAGCGACGCTACTGGTAAGATGTTTCAATAAATTTCTTAAAACTAATAAATTTAAATCGCAGTCGAGGAAGCATCAACGCAACAAAAGGACAGTCCGGTGCTACAACTGCAACGAGGAAGGTGTTGGAGTGTATACTAAAAGCCTAGCCTTTGTATAAATATTTATAAGAATCACATTGGTCAAGTGTCTACATTTATATATACCAAATGTAGATGTTTAATTAATTTATATTGTAGATAACATAGTGTGTGGTGTCACACACAGAAGATCGTGTTATCGGTTCTTTATAAATTATAAACAGTAGCTCACGACTAAGATGGAAAGGAACAAACCATTGGAATAGTCGTAGTGTAATTAGGTATTAGTTTATCTTGACTAATAGATTACACTAGTACACTCTAAGTGTATTGAGCAGGACCATTTAAGGTAAGTTCTTTTTATACTGATTTAATAAAAGAACTAGATCTTAGTTATTATGAAAGTGTGTGCTCTTAATCCTAATATAATAACAAGCACATATATCTAATATTTATTTCTTTGACTTATCAAAGGGTGAGATTTAGCTTGATAAATCAAAATGCCCGATAAGTTGGGAAATGATGTTACTTATAGTGTGACTTGTTGATTATAGAAGGAAATTGTGTCCTAGTAATCTAGGTTGATAATGTCCCCAAGAGGAGCTCATAAAGATTGTCATGTTAAACCCTACAGGTGGACTTAGTCCGACATGACGATAAAGTTGAGTGGTACTACTCTTGGACTAAGATATTAATTAAATGAGTTGTCAGTAACTTACTTAATTAGTGGACATTCGACATCTTAAATACAGGGAGACTAACACACTCATAATAAGAAGGAGCCCAAAAATGTAATTTGGGATTAGTGCGGTAGTTCAATAATAATTCTTTAGTGGTATGAATTATTATTGATGAACTTAAGTTGTGTGTTCGAGGCGAACACGGGAAGCTTAATTTCATCGGGAGACAAAAACTAATTCCTCCTCTCAGTCCCTATCGTAGCCTCTTGTATATAGAGATTTATACCCAACACATACCCACCTTCTTACCCATCCTAATGGGGTCGGCCAAGCTAGCTTGGAACCCAAGCTAGGGCCGACCAAGACCAAGTGGATGAGCCAAGTTGGTGGCCGGCCACTAGAAAATTAAAAGGAATTTTTATTAAAATTATTTCTTATGTGGATATCATGGTTTTAAAAGAGAGTTTAAAATTTAAATATTTCCTTTTATAGCTTTCTACAAAATATTAAGAAAAGATTTGAAATCTTTCCTTATTTGTAGATTGAAAGGAGATTTTAATTTTGAGAAAACTTTCTTTTTTAACCATGTTCATAATTTAAAAGAAAGTTTAAAAATTAAATATTCTTTTTTATTAGTTTCTACAAAAGATTAAGAAAAGATTTGATATCTTTCCTTATTTGTAGATTGAAAAGAGATTTTAATTTTTAGAGATAACTTTCCTTTTTGGAAATTATCCACATGTTTAAAAGAAAGATTTTAATTTATAAAATTTCATTTTTACTAACCAATCATGAAGGGATTAAAATTATTGGAGAAACTTTTTATAAATTTTCGAAAACAAATTAGGAAGTTTTAATTCTTGTTTTAATTAAAACTTTCCTTGTTTTGGGGAGAAAGTGGCCGGCCAAGAAAATTGGAAAAAGAAAATTGATTTTTAATTAATTAATTTTTCTTTTTCATGGAAAAAGAATTAAGGAAGTTTTTATTAAAATTTCCTTATTTGCCAAGACCAAGGATTATAAAAGAGGGGGTAGAGGTGCCTTAATGACTAACGACTCTATTCTTTTCTTCCTCTCTTTTCCTCCTTGGTGTGGCCGACCCTAGGGTCTCCTCTTCTCCTTCTTTTCTCTTCCTCCTTTATGGCCGGCGGCATCAACTTAAGGGAAGTCCATGGTGGCCGGATCTAGCTAGGAGAAGAAGGAGAGAAAGAAGGCTTCGTTTCTAGCATCCCTTGGAGCTTGGTGGTGGTGGTCGGACCTTTACTTCTCATGGAGAATTAATGGTGGCCGAATTTAGCTTGGAGAAGAAGGAGCTTGGTGGTTCTCGTCTCGGAAGATCGTTGCCCACACAACGTCCGAGATAAGAAGAGGAATACGGTAGAAGATCAAGAGGTTATTTTTGCTTACAAAGAAAGGTATAACTAGTAATTATTTTCCGCATCATACTAGTTTTCTTTGTATAGTTATTTTTGGAAATACCAAACACAAGAGACATATGATTCTAGAGTTTTTGGATTTGTTTCGAGGTTGTGTTTCTTTTCTTTTATTTTTCGAATTTGTGATTCGATTGTTCCTTTTGGTTAACCTAGAGTTATTTAAGGAAATAAATATTAGCTTTCCTTAAAAGGCTTTGCCTAGGCGGTGGTGGTTGCTCCCATACCCAAGAAGGTCATGTGCCTCGCCATGCAGTCCTGGAAGCCAATTTTAGAAATTAATATTTAATGGAATTAATAACATAGGTGGATTTGGATCAATAGTGTTAAGTTCCGCTTACGATCCAAATCTAAACCATCAAGAACAGATAAGTTAAATTTGGAATCAATGATGTTAAGTTCCGTCTGCGATTCCTAATTTAACTTCTAAAGAACACAATAGGTTATTTAAGGAAAGGTTCGACACTTGTACAAAAAATTTTGTACAGTGGAACCAGTACGTTTTCCTAGGACTAACCAACAGAAGGGCATATCAAGGATGACTGTCCCAAATTAAAGAAAAAGGACAACGAAAAGTTTGAAGACAGACATCCTCGAAGCGCAAGAGTCTGAAGGCTACATGGGATGAATCATCATCCTCAGAATATGAAGACGAAGCCTTCTCGGGACTAGCGCTGATGGCGAACCATCATCTAGAAGAAGAGTCAAGTTCAAAAATGAGCATAGATGAAGGGGGAGGAACATCAGAAGAGGAAAACTATGATGAAGGGGGAGTATCACAAAATAAGGTAAGTAAGGTACGTGCTCTAAACCTTAAACAGTCGTTTCAATTTATTAAAGCTCTTTCTAATGACTTAGCTGAATCAGAAAAAGAAATTGTTAAATTAAATAAAATGTTAGATAATTTGAAATCTGAAAATGATAAATTGAAACTTCAAATTGAAAGTTCAAAATCTGATGCATGTTTAAACACTAATGTTTTTCAAAAATCAAAAATCAAAGTTTATGGAAAATTAAACTGGTATATAAGAAAGCATCAGGGACAACTTAGACGAATTCCAAGAAATTATATACCCCCTAAGTTCTTAAACAATCCTATAGGAAGGAACCTATACTGGGTTCCAAAATCTTTGCTAGTTTAAAATATTTTTAAGTTAGGGCTTACAGTGAGAAAATTAAACATTACAATTTCTTTATGAGATTTTGTCTAAGGAACTGGTTGTTGCTCAAATAACCAAGAAGGCCTAGTGCCTCGCTACGACCTGGAAATCAAAATATTGAAATAAAATGTTCAATTAACTTTATGGTAAAGCATTAAAATTGAAATTAAATAATACTTTAGAAAGTTTTTTTTTAACATTCAACAAAAATATGTCTTGCATAATTTTTTTTTAGAAAATTCTCTATAATATTTTTCTGCATAAGTTAAAATTTTCTTCTGAAATTAGAACTAAATTAGAAAGTTCTTTTTCTTGCCTAAGTTTTAACATAGAAAATTCTTTCAAAAGTCTCAGAAATTTGTTTTACATGACTTAGAAATTTTTTTTATCCTGTTTTTGCTGTGATCAAAGGGGGAGAGTTAGGTAACAAGTTTAGGGGGAGTTAGGGGAGGAAAATTAATTTTTTTTAATTCTAACTTATGCAAATTCTATTATTGCAATTTTTGTACTTAAAATGTTAGTTTAGTAATTTTCTTAAATTACTATTTGGTTGATTTTACCTTAACTTGAACTTGGGTTGATGCACATAAAAAAAGGGGAGATTGTTGGACCCCGTGGTTATTTTGATGTGATCAACCAAAGTTAGTTAGGTCCTGTGTGTTTTTGATCCCTGTGTCTAAGTGTGCAGGAGCTTAGGAGCGCAGGAAGTCGAGCCAAAGACGCAGCTAGCGAGAAGGACGACACGGGAAGGGAGCCGACGGGTTCGATGCGTCCAAAGGACGAGAGATCTACGGAAGAGTACACCGGTGGGCAAGAAGAACGTGTGCGATGTTCAAGGGACGTAAAGCCGGGACTGAAGACTGCTAGAGGAGAATGCCGGGAATTGGGTTCGAGTGAGCCATATTCTGGTTGGCCGCAATCACCCAAAAGATCAAAGCATCGGAAGTTAAAACAAAGGAGAATGGATGCTGGAAATGTAGCTCAAGGCGCCTTCATCAAGTATTGGAGGCGCCTCTGTTGGGGTTGCAAGGTTGCAAACATAGTCCCATATTGAAAACACATGGAAAAGATCATGGGTTTATAAGAGAAAGATATCTCCATTGACATGAGGCCTTTTGGGTAGAGCCCAAGAGCAAAACCATGAGGGCTTAGGCCCAAAGTGGACAATATCATGTCATTGTGGAGATATCTAAATTCTTTTCGATCCTACAATTGGTATCAGAGCCCGGACTGCCAGAAGGTTTAACCGCCGACTGTGTACAAGAGCTATGGTCTAATTGAACCATGTGAGTACAATATTGACCTCGAACAAAGAAAGTGGGGGCTCCTATGTTCGGATCAAGAGGACTAGACACCAGGCAGGAGGTCCTAGTAGGTCGGGTGGACCGAGGGGCAGGAAGTCCTAGTTGCGGCTAGGCAAAGAAGTCCTAGTAGGTCGGGTAGACCGAGGGGCAGGAAGTCCTAGTAGGTCGGGTAGACCGAGGGGCAGGAAGACCTGGTGGGTCAAGGATCGGACATGGGAAGCCCATGGTCCTTTGTTTGAGGGGGGGGATTGTTGGGGTTGCAAGGTTGCAAACATAGTCCCATATTGAAAACACATGGAAAAGATCATGGGTTTATAAGAGAAAGATATCTCCATTGACATGAGGCCTTTTGGGTAGAGCCCAAGAGCAAAACCATGAGGGCTTAGGCCCAAAGTGGACAATATCATGTCATTGTGGAGATATCTAAATCTTTTCGATCCTACAGCCTCAACATTGGAGGTGCCTCAATAAGCATTGAAGGCAACCCCACATTGGAGGCACCTTCAATCTTGTTTGAGGCGCCTCAACCCGGGTCAATTCGACCATTTGAGCGCGGATAGAGTTTTATCCACTTGACTTGGTTGGAGGCGCCTTGGACCTTGTTGGAAGCGCCTTGGACCTTCGAGATAGGATTTTCAGGAGCTATTTAAAGGCCCCTGGAGCTAGGAAATAATCATTCATTCAAGCATTCAATTCCTAGCAACTTGTGAACTCTTTTAGTGTGTAAAAAGGCTTCTCCGCCTACAGTGAAGGAGACATTCTAGTGGAGCTGTTCAACCGCTTTGGATTAACAACCGTATTGGTTGTAACCAAGTTAATTTCTTGTCTCTTATTTAAATTCTGCCTTTTCCTTTAAGTGTTGCTATTTATTTTGAGTTAAAAATCCGAGGAGGGTATACTTTTATTTTTCAAGCAATTCACTCCCCTCTTGCCGACCCCGCTGCACCAACAAACAATACTCTAATGGAAGTTATTCTCGACACCAAAGAATACGTATCAAAGTAATCAAGGATTTCTTGTTGTCAGTATCCTTTGATTATCAATCTAGCCTTATACTTATTAATTGTCCCATCTGACTTCATTTACTTCTTGAAGATCCACTTGCAACATAGTGGTTTACTTCTTGGTGGAAGATCCATAAGTTCTCAACTGTGATTTTGCAAGATAGATTCTATCTCAAATGTAATTGCCTCTCTCCAGTGAGGTCCATCAGAAGAGCTTACTATTTCTGAGTAACTGTGGGGGTTCACTTTCCAACATGAAAGTGATAAAATCTATTCCATAGAATTTTCCACCCAAGCTCTTTTACTCTATCTAAGCTTAACATCGACTAGTTCCTCATCATCTTCACCTTGTGTTTCATATGCCCGTTTTGAGAAGCTAGCTTCCTCTCGGGTCTTATAAAGAAACACATACTCGAAAAATGAGGTATTTCTGGATTCTATTATTGAGTTCTTGTGTATATTCAGTATTTATAACTCATACATAAAAAATTGATACACACTGCTGTTATGTGCATATCTAATAAATATGCAATCAACAGTCTTTCATCCTATCTTAATCTTTTTGGGACCAGGCACCAAAACTTTGACAAGGCACCCCTATATTCGTAAATATTTATAGAATGATTGTCTTTCATTCCACAACTCATAAGGGCTCTTATCTATTTTCTTCTGGGGCATCTTATTTAAGGTAATTAGCTATAACACTATTTCCCTCCACATGAATTCTAACAATCCAGAGTTTAATATAAGAGCATTTATCATCTCTTTTAGAGTTTGATTCTTTCGCTTAACAACTCCATTTTGCTTAGGAGTATAAAGAGTTATTATTTCGTGTTTGATCCCATGTTCAGCACACAACTTAGCGAACAGTGATATATATTCACCTCCTTAGTCACTTCGAACCACCTTAATATTCTTATTAAGTTGGTTTTCAGCTTATTAAATCATCTTACCATTAATGCAGCTTTGGATTCGTCGATCGAGGCTTCGGAGTCAGAATCGTTTGTTCTTGATTCAAGGCAATGTTCTGACTTGCATTCTCTACTTTAATGGGCTCTGCAATCCGAGATTTATGAAGTTCAAATGTAGAAAACAAATTTTATAAAGTACTTACCTCGAAGTCCTTAGAGATGTAGTACGCATCTACTAAGGAGACCCACTCTGGAGTTCTGGGGAAGGCGTTGAGCGCGTACCGGATTGAGTCCCGGTTCGTTACTTCTTCTCCAAGATTGGTTAGTTGCGTGATCAGCTCTTTGATCCTTGCTTGGAGTTGCGCTACCTTCTCACCTTGGTTCATCCGGAGGTTCGTTAATTGGGTTTGGAGGATGTTGCGCCTCACTAGCTTAGCTTCCGAGGTACCTTCGTGAAGCTCCAGGAATTTTTTCCATAGGTCTTTCGCGGAGTCATAGCTTTAGATTCGACTTACCTCTTGTGGTGGCAGCACGCTAAGCAAGTGGAATTCTGTCTTTCTGTTGGCGACACAATCGGCTTGCTCCTTCTTGCTCCACGTGTTTTCTTCTTTATCTTTTGGAACTGCATAACCATATTTTATAATTAAGCAAATGTCAAATTCTGTCTTGAAAAATACCTCCATCCGGCGTTTCCACGTCGCGAAGTCTCCGTCGAACTTCGGGGGATGAATATTCGCTCTGGCTATCGTCTTGATCATTGTGCTTCAGTCGACGGTTAGTCCTTCTGAGGCGGTCTGGCTCTGATACAAATTGTAGGTGCAGCGGAGGCCGGCAAGAGGGGGGGATGAATTGCCTGCACAAATTAAAACTACCCTCCTCAGATCTTTCAACTCGAAAGTGCAATAGCAATAATAATAAAATAACTAAAACAATAAAGCAAAATAGAAGGACAGAGAAGACGAAGAGTTAACCTGGTTACAACCAAGAAGGTTGTTTATCCAGGGTGATGAATAGTGCACTAGAAAAATCTCCTTCTCTGAAGGCGGAGAAGCCTTTTACACTCTAACAGCTCAGAACTATTGCTAGGAAAGACTACATAGTTGATTGCTTGAGTTGTTTTTTATTTCCTAGTTCCAGGGGCCTTTATATAGCTCCTGGAAAGTCTATCCCGAGGGTCCAAGGCAACTCCAACAAGGTTCAAGGCGCCTCCAGCTCGGTCAGCGGATAAAACTTTATCCGCAGCGCAAACGGTCATTTTGACCAGTCGGAGGTGCCTTAAACCAGATTGAAGGCGCCTCCAATGTGGAGGCGCCTCCAATGCTGTTTGAGGAGCCTCCAAGGTGGAGGCGCCTCCAGCACTGGTTTAAGGCGCCTTGAGCTTTATTTTCAGCCCACTTTCTCCTTTGCTTTGACTTCCGACGCTCCGATCTTTTGGGTGATTTCGACCAACTGGAATAGGGCTCACCCGAACACAATTCTCGGCCTTCTCCTAGAGCAGTCTTCCTCCCGGCTTAACATCCCTCGAACGCTGCGCATGTTCTTCTCGCCCACCGGTGTACTCTTCCGCAGCTCTCTCGTCCTTCGGACGTACCGAGCCCGTCGGCTCCCTTCCCGTGTCGTCCTTCTCGCTAGATGCGTCTTTCGCTCGACTTCCTGCGCTTCTAAGCTCCTGCACACTCAGACACAGGGATCAAATACAAGGCAGAACCTAATCAACTTGGTTGATCACATCAAAATACCCACAGGGTCCAATAATACTTTCTATGATTTTCTTTAAGTTGGCATAATATGGAAAAAGATTCTAATTATGTGTTTGTAAATGTGAAAATATTTCATGAAATTGCTGTATTTTATTGGTCTGTATTAGATTAGTTAATAGAAACTAATCTTCTATAATTTTCTTTCATGTCTGATGAACTTTGTCTTTTGTTTGTGTTTGCAATTGATTGATACAAACCTTACGAATCCAAGTTATAGTTATGCAGTAAAAAAAGCTTCACTTCATAGGAATCTAAGTTACAATAAGCTCAGAGAAATGTTCAAATTCCTGTCGGGAATGAGATATAATAGTTACAAGAAACATGCAAATGCAAGTAAGCTTGTAGCTAATAATCAAATAGTGATGAGTTGTTTATTGAATTAGTGTTTACCAAATTTGACTTCTAAGGTTATGAAAGTAATGTGTGTTGGACCCCATGGTTGTTTTGATGTGATCAACCAAGTTGGGTTAGGTCCTTCTTTTTATTTGATCCCTGTGTCTAAGTGTGCAGGAGCTTAGGAGCACAGGAAGTCGAGCGGAAGATGCAGCTAGCGAGAAGGACGACACAGGAAGGGAGTCGATGGGCTCGGTACGTCCGAAGGACGAGAGAGCTGCGGAAGAGTACACCGGTGGACGAGAAGAACTTGTGTCACGTTCGAGGGACGAGAAGCCGGGTCGGAAGTCTGCTCGAGGAAAAGGTCAGAAATTGGGTTCGGGTGAGCCCTATTTCGGTTGGCCGAAATCACCCAAGCAATCAGAGTCTCGGAAGAAGAAAACAAGTCAAAAGGAGCTGAAAAGCTAACTGGAGGTGCCTTCAACGAAGGGCTGAAGGTGCCTGCGCTGCCTGTAGTGTTGGAGGCGCCTTCATTGGCTTGAAGGCGCCCTCAACCAGTCCAGGGTGCCTTCAAGCCCATTGGAGGCACCTTCGACTTGGCCAAAGTGGTTGTTTGTAATTGGATAAAGTTTTATCCGGTCAAACCTCTTGGAGGCACCCTCAACCTCATTGGAGGTGCCCTCAACACTCGAGATAGGATTTCCAGGAGCTATATAAAGGCCCCTGGAGCTAGAAAATTATTGATTCAACTAAGTATTCAATTCCAAGCAACTTGTAAGAGCTTTTAGTATGTAAAAGGCTTCTCCGCCTTCAGAGAAGGAGATTGATAGTGCGCTATTCCACCGCCTTGGATTAACAACCTTCTTAGTTGTAACCAAGTCAACTACAAGGTCTTCCTTCCTACTTTTCTGTTAATTGATTTTGTTTTTATTATTGTTGCTATTTCTAGAGTTGAAAGTTTGAGGAGGGTATTTTTATTTTGCAAGCAATTCACTCCTCCCCTCTTGTCGGCCCCGCTGCACCAACAAGTAGTATTAGAGCCAGATCACCTCAGAATGACTGATCGCTGACTAAAGCACAAAGATCAAGACGATGGCCGAAACAAACATTCATCCCCCAAAATTTGACGGAGACTTTGCAACATGGAGACGAAGAATGGAGGTATTTTTTAAAATGGATTTTGACATTCTTCTAACTATGAAATTTGGTTTTACAGCTCCAAAAGACAAAGAAGAGTATCAGTGGACGAAAAAGGAGCAAGCCGATTTCGTGGCCAATGGAAAGGCGAAATTTTACCTGCTCAACGTTCTGCCGTCCCAGGAGGTAAGTCGGATCGGAAGCTACGACTCCGCCAAAGACCTCTGGGAAAAATTCTTGGAGCTCCACGAAGGCACCTCAGAAGTGAAGTTAACAAAGCGGGACATCCTCTGAACTCAACTGACGAATCTCTAGATGAACAACGATGAGAAGGTAGCGCAACTCCAAGCTAGAATCAAAGAGCTGATAACTCAGCTAAACAATCTCGGAGAATCGGTAACAAACCGAGACTCAATCCAGTACGCACTCAACACCTTCCTAAGGTCTTCAAAATGGGTGTCCTTAGTAGATGCATACTACATCTCTAAGGACCTTGAGGTAAGTACTTTAGAAAGTTTATTTTTTACATTTGAACTTCACGAATCTCACATTGCAAAGCCTAAACAAGTAGAGAAGCCAAATCTCAACATTGCCCTACAAGCCAAAAAGGGCGATCCCGACTCTGAAGTGTCGATCGACGAGTCTGAAGTGACTCTATTGGTAAGAAAATTGAATAAAGTTATTAAAACTAATAAATTTAGATCGCAATCAAAAAGGCATCAACGTAGCAAAAGGACGATTCGTTGCTACAACTGCAACAAGGAAGGACACATCAAGGATGACTGCCCAAGACTGAAGAAAAGGGACAAAGAGAAGTTTCAAAAGCTGACGTCCTCGAAGCGCAAAAGTTTGAAGGCTACATGGGATGAATCATCATCCTCGGAATCAGAAGTCGAAGCCTTCTCGGGATTAGCACTGATGGCCAACCATCTTTTCGAAGAAACCAACTCGGAGATGAGCATAGATGAAGGAGGAGGATCATCAGAAGAAGAAAACTGCGATGAAGGGGGAGCATCAGAGATAGAGGCAAGTCAAGTACGTAATCTAACTCCCAAGCAATCCTTTCAATTCATTAAAGTATTCACTAAAGATTTAGTTAAATTAGAAAAAGAAAATAGTGAGTTAGAATTAAATTTAGCAAAATCATGCCCACTAGACATGTACGATAATTTAAAATTATAAAATGAGAAATTGAAAAATGGAATTGAAAAATGATTATGCATGCTTAAATAAATTTCCAAAATCAAAACTCAAATTATATGGAAATTAAACTGGTACATTAGAAAACATCAGGGACAACTTAGGAAAGTTCCCAAAAGTTATATTCCCCCTAAGTTCTTGATTAATCCAGTAGGAAGGAACCTTTACTGGGTTCCAAAATCTTTTCTAGAGTAAATATTTTTAAAGCTTTCAGCGAGAAAATTAAACGTTAAAATTTCTTTATGAGACTTTTTCTAAGGAAGTGGTTGTTGCTCCAATAACCAAGAAAGTCTAGTGCCTCGCCACGACCTAGAAGCCAAAATATTGAAATAAAAATATTTAATTAACTTTCTGGTAAAGCATTAAAATTAGAATTAAATAATGTTTTAAAAAGTTTTTCAAACATTTTTGAATTTTTTTAAAAATATTTCTTGAAAAATGTTTCTTGCATAAATGTTTTTTAGAAAAATCCTCAAATTTTTTTTGCCTAAGTTAAAAAATTTCTTCTACTTAGAAAAATAGTTATGTTTGTAAAATCCTTAAAAAATTTTAGTGATTATTGTGAAACTAATTTATTTTAAATCTTATTTAAAAGCTTGAGTATTTACTTAAGAAAATTGTTCTTTAAACTTGAAAATTTTTGCTTCATAATTATTACCCCATGTTTTTGATGTGATCAAAGGGGGAGAGATAGGACAAGTTTAGGGGGAGTTCTAGATTTTATAGGAATTAATATTTTTTTGGTGTTGCAATTTTTATTTTTGCAATGTTTATGCTTACAATGTTAGTTCAGTAATTTCTTTAAATTACTACTTATCTGTCTGTTTTCCCTAACTTGAACTTGGGTTGAAGCACATCAAAAAGGGGGAGATTGTTGGACCCCATGGTTGTTTTGATGTGATCAACCAAGTTGGGTTAGATCCTATTTGTTATTTGATCCATGTGTCTAAGTGTGCAGGAGCTTAGGAGCACAGGAAGTCGAGCGGAAGACGCAGCTAGCGAGAAGGACGGCACGGGAAGGGAGCCAACGGGCTCGGTGCGTCTGAAGGACGAGAGAGCTGTAGAAGAGTACATCGGTGGACGAGAAGAACGTGCACGACGTTCGAGGGATGAGAAGCCGGGTTGGAAGCTTGCTCGAGGAGAAGGTCAGAAATTTGATTCAAGTGAACCCTATTTCGATTGGCTGAAATCACCCAAGCAATCGGAGCCTCAGAAGAAGAAAACAAGCCAAAAGGAGCTGAAAAGCTAGCTAGAGGCGCCTTTAACGAAGGGTTGAAGGCGCCTGCGCTACCTGTAGTGTTGGAGGCACCTTCATTGGCTTGAAGGCGCCCTCAACCAGTCCAGGGTGCCTTCAAGCCCATTGGAGGCGCCTTCGACCTGGCCAAAGTGGCTGTTTGTAATCGGATAAAGTTTTATCCGATCAAACCTCTTGGAAGCGCCCTCAACCTCTTTGGAGGCACCCTCAACACTCGAGATAGGATTTTCAGAAGCTATATAAAGGCCCCTGAAGCTAGGAAATTATTGATTCAACTAAGTATTCAATTCCTAGCAACTTGTAAGAGCTTTTAGTGTGTAAAAGGCTTCTCCGCCTTCAAAGAAGGAGATTGATAGTGCGCTATTCCACCGTCTTGGATTAACAACCTTCTTGGTTGTAACCAAGTCAACTGCTGAGTCTTCCTTCCTGCTTTTCTGTTGATTGATTTTGTTTTTATTATTGTTGCTATTTCTTGAGTTGAAAGTTTGAGGAGGGTATTTTTATTTTGCAGGCAATTCACCCCTCCCCTCTTGCCGGCCCCGCTGCACCAACAATGTGTGTGCTTTTACGGCGACCTACGAGGTGAGAAATGACAAAACTCAATCTAAAATATTTGCCAATAGAGCCAAATGGCTCTAGTATTGTCTTGATATGGACATTCAAGATTTATAGTATTCCTTCTTTCATGCTACTTTTTTGCCCTATTGTACTTTGAATGCCCTTATCTTATAATAATTTCAAATATTCTCAAAATTTATCAAAAATTTTTCAAAGCAAGTTTAATTTTCTAAGCTATTTTTTAAAAAGAAAGTTGGGTTCTAAAATCCCCCTTGTTCAATGGCAAAAATATCCATTTAAAGGCCTCCACAATTAGTTGCATTGAACTTGCCAAATATGATTTTATTTAGCAAGTGCACATGATTAATTATTTGGCTTGTACCTTCATGGTTTGTATGCTTGTAAGACATTTGCATTGATGTAGGATTTCAAGTAGAGAGAAGGATTTTGGTTCCAACAAAAGAATATCAGGGGGAGGGGGGGGGGGGGGGGGGGAGGGGGGGAGGATGACGGAGATGACAATCTCCTACAATACTAGATGAGTATGTATATTTAATGCTAGTTAGTGGTATACAATTTGAATAAATTATTGAGTTATATAATATTTAATTTAATGATGATGTATGCAGGCAATGTGATACAATGCCTAAATTTGACAACATATCAAATGAAATATTGGTTCATGAATGCATAAAAGGAAGCAAGGTACCGGAGAATTCGTGGACAACAAATTAGCCCAAGTTAGTGTAAGTCAAAATAATTAATTGTGTTGGGGATCTTGTATGACCGACTAGAAGGGCAGTTGAATAGTCGGTGACCCCAAATCGATAGCTTCCTACACTTGTTAGTTTGCGCAACAGAATAATACAAATCAAACAAGCTAAAGACTAAGAAAGAATAAGCAAACCAATACACTTCGATGTAACATGGTTTGGAGATTAGGGCTCCTACTCCATGATTGTCAATAAGGTGGATGATCCCTGAATCTATCAGTGGATTAGTCCCTGGAAGACCTCCGACTAGCTTACATAGCTCCTTGTGGGCGGAGAAACCTCACCACAACTCTTACAAGAACTCTTGAGAAGCTAGGGCACTGGTAGACTACTAATAGGGGTTGACCACCTCTATTTTGTCAACCTTAACCAAGCTCTAATGCCTTGGTTATATAGGTCACAATTTGGAAAACCCTGCATACCAGTCGATTGCCAAAACCATCAGTCGACTGCCCTATATGGATATTCAACCGTTACAATCCAATGACTCGATACCAGTCAACTGGTGAAAGTACCAATCGATTGATCCACACTAGCTGAGCGAACAGAAGCATTCTGTTCGCTCCGAATCGACTTCCCAGTCGACTGAACTAGTTGACT
Organism: Zingiber officinale; assembly: GCF_018446385.1. Classification (NCBI taxonomy): domain Eukaryota; kingdom Viridiplantae; phylum Streptophyta; class Magnoliopsida; order Zingiberales; family Zingiberaceae; genus Zingiber; species Zingiber officinale. The sequence goes on along the minus strand of NC_055999.1, from coordinate 96,412,080 downwards.
GATGAACCACCAGTCGATTGGTACCGAGTACAATCTCTCAGCACTCGGACCCTCACCCTTACGAATCACTTGATTCTTCATTGTAACCTTGACCTCTTGCCTTCAAGCCTACTTCCTTTGGCTCTCGTCCCTTGGATGCATTCAAGCTTGCGACTCATCCCCAATACCATCCTTCGCGTATGCCTCGAAGTCGCTTCCCTCGGCCCTTGTCCTTGCTTCCTTATCCACGGTCCCTCAGATGCTCCATCCTTCACCAGACCCGAAGTCATCAAGCTGAGTCATATATGTTGGATCGTGAAAACACTAGAGGGGGTGAATAGAGTTCAAAAAATTCATAATTAAATCGAGTCGAGTACGCAGCGAAAATATGAAAGATACAATGCTAACACAAACCAATTTTACTTAGTTCGGAGCCTTTGTCGACTCCTGCTCCAAGGCCCACATTTGTCGAGTGCTTTCGTTAGGCAATTCACTAGAAGTTCGCAAAAAGGATTACAAAGATAAGTATAAGAACTCTTAAAAGAAATATCGACAATAATTGAAAAGAACTTGTGCCGCAAGTTGTCAGAGAATCTTCACAGCATAGTAGGAGTAGGGCGCAACAGAGCAGTCGTGGAAAAAAGTTGTTGTTCGTAGCACTAGAAGAAGGCTCCTTTTATAGGAGAGCTCTGGGTGCCTGGTGTTAGAGTGTATACTAAAAGCCTAGCTTTTTGTATAAACATTTATTTAAAAATAAAGAATCACAATGGTCAAATACCTACATTTATTGGTTAAGTGTAGTTGTTCAATTAATTTATATTGTAGATAACATGGTGTGTGGTGTCACACACAGAAGATCATGTTATCAGTTCTTTATAAATTATAAATAGTTGCTCACGACTAAGATGGAAAGGAACAAACCATTGGAATAGTCATAGTGTAATTAGGTATTAGTTTATCTTGACTAATAAATTACACTAGTACACTCTGAGTGTATTGAGTAGGACTATTTGAGGTAGTTTCTTTTTGTACTGACTTTATAAAAGAACAAGACCTCTGTTATTATGGAAGTGTGTGCTCTTAATCCTAATATAATAACAAGCACATATATTTAATATTTATTTCTTTAATTTATCAATGGGTGAGATTTAGTTTGATAAATCAATAGGCCCGATAAGTTGAGAAATAATATTACTTATAGTGTGTGTTGTTGATTATAGAAGGAAACTATGTCCTAGTAATCTAGGTTGAGAATGTCCCCAAGAGGAGATCATAAGGATTGTCATGTTAAACCCTGCAGGTGGACTTAGTCCGACATGATGATAAAGTTGAGTGGTACTACTCTTGGAACTAGATATTAATTAAGTGAGTTGTCAGTAACTCATTTGAATTAATGGGCATTCGATATCTTAAACACAGGGAGACTAACACACTCATAATAAGAAGGAGTCCAAAATGTAATTTGGGATTGGTGCGGTAGTTCAATAATAATTCTTTAGTGGAATGAATTATTATTGATGAAATTAAATTATGTGTTCGGGGCGAACATGGGATGCATAATTTCATCGGGAGACCAAAACCAATTCCTCCTCTCGATCTCTATCGTAGCCTTTTAATTATAGAGTACTACACCCACCTTCTTACCCATCCTATAGGAGTCAGCCAAGCTACCTTGGAGTCCAAGCTTGGGTCGGCCAAAGGCATGGTTCATGGGTTCATGAGGTGGCCGGCCTTAGCTTGAACCCAAGCATAGGTGGTCGACCCTATTAAAATAAAAAGTAATTTAATTTTTTAAAATTTTTCTTATGTGGATTCCATGGTTTTAAAAGAGAATTTAAAATTTAAATCTTTCCTTTTATAGCTTTCTACAAAAGATTAAGAAAATATTTGAAATCTTTCCTTATTTGTAGATTGAAAGGTAGATTTTAATTTTGAGAAAACTTTCATTTTTAAACCATGTTCATGATTTAAAAGAGAGTTTAAAAATTAAATATTCTCTTTTATTAGTTTCTACAAAAGATTAAGAAAAGATTTGATATCTTTCCTTATTTGTAGATAAAAAGGAGATTTTAATTTTTAGAGATAACTTTCCTTTTTGAAAATCATCCACATGTTTAAAAGAAAGATTTTAATTTATAAAATTTTCTTTTTACAAACCACCATGAAGGGAAAAATTATTGGAGAAATTTTTTATAATTTTTGGAAACAAATTAGGAAGTTTTAATTCTTGTGTGAATTAAATTTTCCTTGATTGGGATTAGAATAGTGGCCGGCCATATGGTTTGAGAAAAGGAAATTGATTTTAAATCAATTAAATTTTCTTTTTCATGGCAAAGGAATTAAGGAAGTTTTTATTAAAATTTCCTTATTTGCCAAAACCAAGGAATATAAAAGAGGGGGTAGAGGTGCCTTCATGGGTGATAACCTCTATTCTATTTTTCTCCTCTCTTTTTCTCCTTGGGTGTGGCCGGCCCCTCCTCTTTCTCTCTTCCCTTTCTTGTGGCCGAAACCTCTTCATTGGTGGAGTTGCTTTGGTGGCCGGATCAAGCAAGGAGAAGAAGGAGAGAAAGGAAGCCTAGTCTCTAGCATCCCTTGGAGCATTGGTGGTGGCTGAACCTATCCATCAAGAAGGACTCTTGGTGGCCGAAACCTAGAAGGAAGAAGAAGGTGCTTGGTGGTTCTCATCTCGAAAGATCATTGCCCACACAACATCCGAGTTTAGAAGAGGAATACGGTAGAAGATCAAGAGGTTATTTGCTTACAAAGAAAGGTATAACTAGTAATTGTTTTTTGCATCATACTAGTTTTCTTTGTGTAGTTATTTTTGGAAATACCAAACACAAGAGGCATATGATTTTAGAGTTTTCGGATTTGTTTCAAATTTGTGTTTCTTTTGTTTTATTTTTAGAATTTGTGATTCGATTGTTCTTTTTGGTTAACCTAGAGTTATTTAAGGAAATTAAATATTAGCTTTCCTTAAAAGGCTTTGTCTAGGCGGTGGTGGATGCTCCCATACCCAAGAAGGTCATGTGCCTCGCCATGCAGTCCTGGAAGCCAATTTTAGAAATTAATATTTAATGGAATTAATAACATAGGTGGATTTGGATCAATAGTGTTAAGTTCCGCTTACGATCCAAATCTAAACCATCAAGAACAGATAAGTTAAATTTGGAATCAATGATGTTAAGTTCCGTCTGCGATTCCTAATTTAACTTCTAAAGAACACAATAGGTTATTTAAGGAAAGGTTCGACACTTGTACAAAATTTTTGTACAGTGGAACCAGTACGATTTTCTTAGGACTAACCAACACCTGGATCCCTTCTGGGCACCCGGATCATGATGTTGGCCTGACCAATCAGCCTGCTCCATGTTTGCGATGAGATAGACTTTTGCCTTCCGGGCGCCTGGACCAATTCTGGGCGCCCGGATCCCTTCCGGGCTCCCGGACCACCATTTTCCAGAAACCCATTTTTCTGCAAGAAAATATTAGTCCGAGGTAAAATAAAAGTTATACTATCCCGCAAAACAAAGTGTTAATATAATTATATTAAAAAGGATAGTAATTAGATTCTGTCTCCTCGAGACTAGAATCTAGTCACAATCTCAACTTAGATTCCCAAAATGGTTCTAAGTTGGATCGACGCCTACTGTTCCCTCGAATAGGGAACACGTCCTTACCAAGTCACTCCCCTCCAGTGACTTACCTTAACTTACCTGTGTTAGAGTGTATACTGAAAGCCTAAGTTTTTGTAAACATTTATTTTGAATAAAGAATCAAATTTGGTCAAATTATCTACATTTGTTTGTAGTTGTTCAATTAATTTATATTGTAAATAACATAGTATGTGGTGTCACATACAGAAGATGATGTTATTAGTACCTTATAAATTATAAACAGTAGCTCACGACCAAAATGGAAAGGAACAAACCATTGGAAGGTCGTAGTGTAATTAGGAATTAGTTTATCTTAACTATATAATTACACTAGTACACTCAGAGTGTATTGAGTAGGACCATTAGAGGTCGTTTCTTTTATACTGACTTTATAAGGGAACAAAGACCTCAGTTATTATGGAAGTGTGTGCTCTTAATCCTAATATAATAACAAGCACATATATTTGATATTTATTTCTTTAATTTATCAATGGGTGAGATTTAGTTGGATAAATCAATAAGCCTGATAAGTTGGGAAATGATATCACTTATAGTGTGTGTTGTTAATTATAAAAGGAAACTGTGTCCTAGTGATCTAGGTTGATAATGTCCCCAAGAGGAGCTCATAAGGATTGTCATGTTAAACCCTGCAGGTGGACTTAGTCCGACATGACGATAAGGTTGAGTGGTACTACTTTTGGACTAAGATATTAATTAAATGAGTTGTCAGTAACTCACTTAATTAGTGGACAGTCGACATCTTAAACACAGGGCGACTAACACACTCATAATAAGAAGGAGCCCAAAAATATAATTTGGGATTGGTGCGGTAGTTCAATAATAGTTCTCTAGTGGAATGAATTATTATTGATAAAATTAAGTTGTGTGTTCGGGGCGAACACGGGATGCTTAATTTTATCGAGAGACCAAAACCAATTCCTCCTCTCGGTCCCTATTGTAGCCTCTTATTTATAGAGTACTATACCCACCTTCATACCCATGTTATAAGGGGCCGGCCAAGCAAGCTTGAGGATCAAGCTAGGGCCGGCCAAGCCTTGGTCCATGGGTGGCCGACCCTAGTTTGAACCCAAGATTAAGTGGCCGACCCTATTAAATTAGAAAAGAATTTTAATTTTAAAATTTTCTTATGTGGAAGATATAATTTATTGGAGAGATTAAAAATTAAAATATCTCTTTTATAAGTTTCTACAAAAGATTAAAGAAAGAGATTAAATCTCTTTCCTTATTTGTAGATTGGAAGGATATTTTATTTTTCTTCTTTGTAAATTATTCACATGTTGAAAAATTAAAATTATAGAAATTTCTTTTTATCTACCATGAAGGGATTTTAAAGGAAAATTTTATTTTTTAAAATTTCCGAAGACAAATAAGGAATTTTAATTGTTGATTGAAAATTGCCTTGTTTGCTCTTCATGAGGTGGCCGACCATAACATGGTTAATTAAGAAATTTTATTTAATATTTCTTAATTAATTCATGTCAAGGAAAGTTAAGGAAATTTTATTGTAATTAAATTTCCTTATTTGCCAAAGCTAAGGATTATAAAAGAGGGGGTTTTGGGAGCCTTCAAGGTGAACAACCTCTATTATTTTCTCCCTCTTTTCTTCCTTGGTGTGGCCGGCTCTTCCCTTTCTCTTCTCTCCATCCTTGTGGCCGAAACTCTCTTCTCTCTTGGAGATCAAGTGGTGGCCGGATTCTAGCTTGGAGAAGAAGGAGAGAAAGCTTGCATCCCTTGGAGCATTGGTGGTGTTTTCTCTTCATCCTTGGAGGTGTTCTTGTTTTGGCCGAACATTGCAAGGAGGAGAAGAAGGCGCTTTGGTGGTTTCTCATCTCGGAAGATTGTTGCCCACACAACGTCCGAGGTTAGAAGAGGAATACGGTAGAAGACCTAGAGGTTTTTGTTTGCAAAAGAAAAGGTATACTAGTATTAAATTTCCGCATCATACTAGTTTTATTTCTTTGTAAAAATACCAAATACAATAGGCATGCGATTCTAGTATTTCGAATTAGTTTTCGATGTTGTATTCTTTTATTTTTCTTTTCCTTGTGATTTGATTGTTCCTTTTGGTTGACCTAAAGTTATTTAAGGAAATTAAATATTAGCTTTTCTTAAAAGGCTTTGTCTAGGCAGTGGTGGTTGTTCCCATATCTAAGAAGGTCATGTGCCTCGCCATGCAGTCCTGGAAGCCAATTTTGAAAATTAATATTTAATGAAATTAATAACCTAGGTGATTTGGATCGAACGTGTTAAGTTCCGCAGGAGATCCAAGTCTAAACCTAAAAGAACAAATAAATTAAACTTTGGATCAAACGTGTTAAGTTCCGCAGGCGATCCAAGTTTAATTTAAAAGAACACATGGTAGCTAGGAAAAGGTTCAGACCTTTGTACAAAATTTTTGTACAGTGGAACCATTAGGTTTTCCGAGTAACAACCAACTACCTGTCAGACATCCGGTCAGCCCGTCGACCTGTCTGGACTTTGTGGCAGCTACCCGGTCAGCCCGTCGAGCTAGTTGAACTTCTCTGCAACACTGAGTTAGCACAATAGATAAAATTATAAGACAAAATAATGATAACAGAATTCAAGTAACCTAGGGTTATCTCCCCCTAGGGTTGCCTAGCTTTACTCACTAGGACTTCCATTGTCTAGCTTCACTCATAAGGACTTCCTTCTCCTAGCTTCACTCACTAGGACTTCCTCCTCCTAACTTCACTCGCTAGGGCCCGACTTCACTCACTAGGACTTCCTCCACCTAGCTTCACTCACTAAGGCCCGACTTCACTCACCAGGACTTCCATCACCTAGCTTCACTCACTAGGGTCTGACTTCACTCACCATGACTTCTACTATCTAGCTTCACTCACTAGGGCCTGACTTCACTTACCAAGACTTCTACTACCTAGCTTCACTCACTAGGGTCTGGCTTCACTCACCAGGACTTCCATCCACTACCTAGCTTCACTCACTAGGGCCTGGCTTCACTCACCAGGACTTCCACTTTGCTTAACCTCCAGTTAGGACTTCTCCTTGCTAGTCATATAGTCCTGACTAGACTATTCTTTTTTAAACATCAAGTCTTGTTTGGATTAACCCTTGGTCAAATTGACCGGACGTAGGTATATTATCAAACATCAAAACCCTAGAGGTCGATTGCACCAATAATATATGTATCCTGCAAACCTGCACACTCACATATACATATCAAATACAAGGGTGAACCTAACTTAAACCCTTTGCCCAAACACCAAAACACATGGTCGCACGAACCATTGGGATTGCTCTAATAATCTCCTCCTTTTTGATGTTTGGTAATACATTTAAGTTAGGTTAAACATAATAGCAAATAAACATACTCAAAACAATGGACTGATATTGCCAAGGATACACACTTGGACTTACACCACCGAATGGACTTACGTTGCCGAGACTACACACTTGGACTTACATCGTCGAATGGACTTACGTTGCCAAGGCTACATACTTGGACTTACACCACCAAATGGACTTACATTGCCAAGGCTACACACTTATACTTACACTGCCGAATGGGCTTACGTTGCCAAGGCTACACACTTGGACTTACACTACCGAAACAAAAATGCAAACATGCATTGGAACCTATCGCAAGGCTCCCCCTCCCTACACCTAAGCTCGCTATTGAGCTAGGAATTTTACCACAGGACTATTTAAGAATCAATCAAAAGGCTCCCCCTACGCCTAAGCTTCTGAGCTAGGATTTTCACCATCGCAAAAGTATTTTCAGATTTTCCCAACTAAACCTTACTTCTCGCCCTTTGCCTAACATTAAAAAACTTCCAAAAATATCCCAATTGTCAAAAACTTGATCATCAAACTGACTCTAAACTCGTGTATTTATCCCCAATGGATCTCATACACATATATGAGTTGTCCCGGTCAAAATTAGTGCTGAAAAACAGTTTCAGACTGCTATCAGTCGACTGTCAAAAGCACCAGTCGACTGTCAAAAGCACCAGTCAACTGCCCTTATCGAAACAAACGTGTCTTTTTATTGTAACGACCCGACCCTTTGGCCTCTTGGGCGGCCCTTGTGGCGGCCCAATTGGCGGCCCTTATGTTGTCGGCCCATTTGGCGACCTCTAATGTCGTCGACTGATGACCCTTGGCCGTGTCGTTACTCACTAGGACTTTCCACCCCTGGCCAGTTGATTTTTGCCTCCCCCAGGATTCGAACTCTAGACCTCCAGGCTTAAGTAGTAGAGTTTATGAATCCTGGTAGCCAAGTGAGCGCGCCTTTTTATTGTAACGACCTGGCCCTTTGGCCTCTTGGGCGGCCCTTGCGGCGGTCCACTGGCGGCCCCTTATGTCGTCGGCCCATTTGGCGACCTCTAATGTCGTTGACCGACGACCCTTCAGTATTAGAGTTTATGAATCCTGGTAGCCAAGTGAGCGCCGCTCACTTGGCTACCAGGATTCATAAACTCTAATACTTAAGCTTGGAGGTTTAGAGTTCGAATCCTAGGGGAGGTAAAAATCCACGGCCAGGGGTAGAAAGTCCTAGTGAGTAACGACACGGCCAAGGGTCGTCGGTCGATGATATTAGAGGTCGTCAAATGGGCCGACGACATAAGGGCCTACCAGTGGGCCACCGCAAGGGCCGCCCAAGAGGCCAAAGGGCCGAGTCGTTACAGAATCTATTGTTGCCATCATCAAAGTTACCAAGGTTGCCGCATTGTAAATGATGATATCAAACCAGCACGTAGGAACTCCTGTAACTGCTATAACAAAAATTTGGAAGAGGAAAATTGGGAGCAAGAGAATATGGCTCTGATTCCATGTAGAAACTAATAAATAGAGAAAGAAAATATAATAGAGAATAATTCTTTAATCATCTTATTACTAAAGTCAATAAGTTTATTTATACAAATTATCCTAATAATAATGGAAAGATTAAATATGATATACAATTATAAGCATAGTAATGAATACAATAGATTTGGAACTATTATTTTTGCTATTTGATTCATGTCTATCTTGATTGTGATGTCAAATATAATAAATCTCAATTAATTGAAATCAATTAGATATTATTTTCCATTATTGTCATTAATATGCACTCATGACAAATGAACTCTAGAACTTGCTTTGCTCTTTTCAGAATTATAATGTCATATGCGTGTACGAATATAATGAAGGATATCTCTTTGCCTATTCTTTGATTGCTTTTTCTTCCCAAATTCTAATTTTAAAATTAATTCAACAATTTTTACCTTCCATCATATTTTGCCTTAATTCTATTGGAAAGTTTTGGATTGATGTCTTGATGAGTTTGAATGTCCAAAATTCTAAGTGTGGGGGAGGGTTGCACATGTTTGGAGATCTTGAAGGTTTTGGATGATTTCATGAGCATTGAATTCTGTATTTGATAATGGTAAGGGAGTCTCAAACATTGCCTTGCTATTGTTACTTGATACATAAAATGTGCAGTAATTAAGGTTGGAATGTGAAAGTTCAGTTCATGGCTCTGTTTGCCGTGTTTTGAAGGTAGGAAAGTTTGATTTTGGTCAGGTGTGCAGCTGAAAAAGAAAGAAAAAAACCAGTGACCCAAGGAGTTTAGTATCAAATTGGAATTTTGTGCCAAGTCTTCTCAAAAACTCGCTGGATAGTAATTAAGCCAAGTTAAGTACTTAATTTGCAAAGTCATTTGATGTTCCATCCTCCCCATGGAACTCATTCTTGATTGGCTCAAAAGCCTAAGAAGGAAGGAGTATCAAGTTTGATGTCTGAAACTGAAATGTGGGAGTAGTGATTTTGGAATCTACTGAAATATGTTCTTCTTCTTGCTGTAGTAGTTATTGATGAGGAAGTTTTGAGTGCTTAACATCAGTGATAAGATTAAAACTTATTAGTATGAATTCCAAGTTATACTTGTTAGTACTCAAACTATTCATCACCTGGAATTGAAGAAAATCTGCTGGAAACTGCATTGCAGGAAGAAAACGTGAAGAAACTATTTAGTGCCAATTTTTTGAGCTATTCCTGACCAGCAACAATTGTGATTTAAGCTCCTATCATTGTAGTGCTAAATGGCAACTCTTTCCGAGCTAAAGTTTTCACAATTTGAGCTAAATTACATTGAATTCCAGAGTATGAAACTGAAATCTGGAAATCCTGAATTCAGAAATCAGTTCTATTTCTTGGATTTCTTCTTGATTCTGAATTTGAATTCTAAATCTCTGAAAAGCATTCAGTCGGCCTAACTGTTGGGGAGTCAGAACCCTCATCTTCAAGGGGTTATAGATAAAAACTTCTTGTTTCAGGAAGATGTCTGAAGGTAAGAAAAAAAAGAACAAGACTTTCACCAAAAATGGCTCAACACAAGTATGAGTTGCCAAATGAAGATGATATTCAATATGGTGATTATAATTTCTGCAAATTAGAGATTGATACAAGAAATTCAGACATCTTGGCAGATTTTCACTAATGAAACAGGGACCAACATTCAGCCAATAAAAGCTGTGAATGAATGTATCAACTTCAACATGTTGTGCACCAAGTTCTCCTTGCAATTTCTTACCGGTGGACATTTCAAGTACAGATTTTGTTCCTTCAAGGTCATTTGGTGTTTTACATAAGCTTTTTTGAATCTGAGGACTTGGTCCCAATTTCTGAAATCCTGAAACTGAATTCTGAATGCAGCAGTTCTTCAGCGGATCAGAATCTGATTCTCTGAATTTGGCAGCCTTAATTCCTTGAGCTGGAGTCTGAATTTGATGGTGGAATGTGAATTAGAGTTGCTAGATAATTGAACTAATCTCATTGTCTCCCCATTCTTATGCAAGAGCAAAACCAAACCTGCTGGAATCCAAGGAAGAGTGGCTGAATTGCTGCACATGTGTGGAACTTATGAAGAGGAATCTGAAATTGGTATATTAGCAGTGTGCCAATTTCTATTGCATTTTCTGGCCACCAACAACTTGAATTTGATCTCCTATCATTTTAGTGGTAAATGATACATTTATCTGAGCTGAATTCTTCATGACCTTCAATGAAATTACATTGAATTCAGAATTCTGAAATTGAAGCTAGAAAAGGAAAAAACAAACTAGAATTTTAGAAATCAGCTAAAATTTGAAATTTTCTTTTGAATATGGTTTTGAATGCAGGAATTATAGGGATTAGTTCCATATTAGAGACTTCCTATCTGACATTGATAGCATCACAAACGTTCTGAATTCTCGAAGATCATTCTCCATTGATGCAACTTGACAGGAATATGTTCTCTTGATCTGCTAATGTTCGAATAGTAGTAAATTGAGTTCCAAGGGGCTATTGTCGGTATCCATAAACCTTGTTTCAGGTCCTTATCTATGCGAAGTGAATGTTGTAAGTACCCCATGGTAGTTTTGATATGGTCAACTAAGTTAAAGTGTTTGATCCTTGTGTCTAAGTGTATAGAAGCTTAGGAACACAATGTTGGTGCAATTTGTACTAATAATCTAACTCGGGTTTTGATTAATGATAAATGGATTAAAGTTAGAGTGTTTGTGATATAATTGCTTAACCAAGTGTGTAGGAGTTGACGGGTCTGAAGGACCTAACACCAGGCTGAAATCTAGCTAGGTTTGTGGGACCTGATAGTTGGTGCAAAGTCCAGATAGGTCCACTGGACCTGATATTTGGCGGGAAGTCTGGTTTGGTCCACAGGACCTGACAAGCGACTGAAGTCTAGTTGGGTCTGCGGACCTGACAACTGACGAGAAGACCTGGTAGGTCAAAGGTATGTTAAGCAATTGTAGTTGGTAAGTAAGAGGTAAGCAATTGGAGGAGAGATCCAGTGAGGACGCGTTCCCGATTGAGGGAACTGTAGGTGTCGGTCCAGCTTAGGTCCATTTGGAAAACCTAAGCTGAGACCTTGACTAGATCCTAGTCTCGAGGAGATAGGATCTAATTACTACTCCTATCTTATTATATTGTGCTAACTCTATTTTACTAGATAAACATATTTTTATTTGCCTAGATTAACTCTTTTTTACATGAAGGAGAAGTGAGAAAAAGGAGTCCGGGCACCCGGAAGGGATCCAGGTGCTCGAACCAGCTCGCTCGGGCGGGTGCATGGACAGGCACCCGGGCTATCCTGGCACTTGAATTGGTCCAAGTGCCCGGACTAGAAAAGTTATCTAGGAGCTGAGTTGGAGTGTGTCGACTGGCCGAGTCCATGTCAACTGTCTAGGTGCCTAGAGGGGTCTGGCCACCTGGATGTGGATAAAACTTCGCAAATGAAGTTTAGATGAGAGGTTGCCATGTCAGCATGGTCCAAGCGCCCGGAGGGGTTCCAGGTGTCTGGAATAGGCCTATATAAGGGTATTTGACTAGCAGGTTCATAACATCAATTGCTATAACTTTTGTACTCACGTGTTGCTCTGAAAAGGTCTCCGAGATACCTAAAAGCTGCATCGACAACCGACGCTCAAGTTTTCAAAGTTGTATCGATATAATTTAATTCCTGTAATTGTACTTAAATTCTATAATTGCTTCGTGATTATAGTGATTGTCCAACAAAAGTACTCAACGAATGCGGGCCTTGGAGTAGGAGTCATCAAAGACTCCAAACCAAGTAAAACCACCTATGTTAACGTTCACTTTTTGTCTCTGTTCTTTTCTGCTGCATACTCTTGATTTCTGAAAAAGAGAAAAATGCTATTCACCCCCCCCCCCCCAGCGTATTTACATTCCTACACACAAGAAGTTGAGCAGAAGACGTAGCTACCAATTGTTGGTTGCTACTCGGAATACCGTCCTAGTTCCCCTGAACAAAAATTTGTACAAGCATAGAACTATCCTAGCTACCCATGTGCTCTACTAAAATTAAATTTGGATTGCAAACGATGCTTAACATTATTATTCCAAATTTCCCTTTAGAAGTTAAACTTGGATTGGGAACGAAACTTAACATTCTTACTCCAAGTTCAACCGATGTGATCTTCCTAAGTTAAACCATATTACAGAAGTTATCAAATATCTATTTCTAAGATCGGCTTCCAGGTTAAACATGGCGAGGCACTAGGCCTTCTTGGGTATGGGATCATCCACCACTTCCTATAAAGCCTCACAGAGAAATTGGATATTTAACTTCTTACAGTAAACTAGGTTTAACTATAGAGACCTTAATAGAAACACATTATCGAAACATGAAATTGAAAAATAAAATTGATAACAAAAACGATAACTTAAAAACCGATAACCTCTTGTATTTGGTTTTTCAAGATCTATACAAAAGATGAACTAGTTATGATGCGGAAACTAATAACTAGTTATACCTTTTATATCTTATAGACCTCTTGATCTTCTATTGTATTCCTCTCCTTCTCTTGGACATCGTGTGGGCGACGATCTTCCATGATGAAATCCACTCAAGCCTTCTCTTCTTGCTTCCAAGTTTCGGCCACCAGCAACCTTCAAGGATGATGAGTTTCGTCCACCAACCAATCTCCAATGGATGCTAGGAAACAATGCATCATTTCTCTTCTTCTTCTCCAAGCAAAGTCCGGCCACCAAAATCTCTCCAAGAAGGTGATGCTGCCGGCCACAAAGAAGAAGAATAGGGGAAGAGGAAGGGTCGGCCACAAGGAATAAGAGAGGAGGAATAATAGATGTGTTATTGGGTGATGCACCCATTCCTCCTCTTTTATATTCCTTGATCTTGGCAAATAAGGAAAGTTTTAAACATAATTAAAACTTCCTTATATTCCTTACCAATGACTAAAAAGGAAAGTTTTAAAACAAAAAAATTAAAACTTCCTTTTCTTCTTGTCATGGTCGGCCATATCTATTGCTTCAAACAAGGAAAGTTTTAAACATAAAATTAAAATTTCCTTATTTGTTTCCGATAAGAAATTTTAATTAAAAATTTCTTTCTTTAAATCTCTTGTTGGTTGTAAAAGGAAAATTATATAAATTAAAATCTTTCTTTTAAAACATGTGGATGGTTGCAAAAAAAGGAAAGTTTTATCAAAAATTAAAATCTTCCTTTTAACTACAAATAAGGAAAGATATCAAACTTTTCTTTTAATCCTTTGTAGAAAGCTATAAAAGGAAAGATTTAAAATTTTAAAAACTCTCTTTTAAAACCATGGCTTCCACATAAGGAAAGATTTAAAATTTTAAAAACTCTCTTTTAAAACCATGGCTTCCACATAAGGAAAGATTTAAAATTTAAAACCTCCTTTTAATCTTAATGTGGTCAGCCACCCTTGCTTGGGCTCCAAGCTAGAGCCGGCCACAACTTGGCTCCCTTCTTAGTTTGGTTTGGCCGGCCCTAGCTTGGGCTCCAAGCTAGGCTTGGCCAGCTACCAAGAGGTGGGTAAGAAGTTGGGTTTTGGTGGATATAAGACTTTATAAATAAGAGGCTACAATAGGGACCTAGAGGAGGAATTGATTTTGGTCTCCTGATGAGCTTGAGCTTCCAGTGTTCACCCTGAACACCCAACTCGAGTTCATCAATAATAACTCATACCACTAAAGAGTTATTATTACACTACCGCACCAATCCCATATTACAATATAGGCTCATTCTTATTATGAGTATGTTAGTCTCCCTGTGTTTAAGATATTGAATGTCCACTAATTAAATGAGTTACTGACAGCTCACTTAATTAATATCCAGCTCCAAGAGTAGTACCACTCAACCTTATTGTCATGTCAGACTAAGTCCACCTGCAGGGTTTACATGACAATCCTTATGAGCTCCTCAAGGGGACATCATCAACCTAGATTACGAGGACACAGTTTCATTCTATAATCAACAACACACCATATAAATAATATTATTTCCCAACTTATCGGACCTATTGATTTATCAAACTAAATCGCACCCTTTGATAAATTAAAGAAATAAATATTAAGTATACGTGTTTGTTATTATATCATGATTAAAAGTATGTACTTCCATAATAACAGAGGTATTATTCTTTTATATAGTCAGTATAAAAAGAAACTACCTCAAATGGTCCTGCTCAATACACTCATAGCGTATTAATGTAATTTTATAGTCAAGATAAACTAATACCAAATTATACTACAACCACTCCAATGGTTTGTCCCATTCCATATTGGTTGTGAGCAACTATTTATAATTTATAAGGAACTGATAACATAATCTTCTGTGTATCTCCTCACACCATGTTATCTACAATATAAATTAAATGGACAACTATACTTAGCATAAATATAGACATTTGACCAATGTGATTCTTATTTCAAAATAAATGTTTACAAAAAGTTAGACTTTTAGTATACATTCTAACAAAGGTTTCAGTTTAGGAATCCAAAATGGATCTAAACTGGACCAGCACCTAAAGTCCAAACTTGGACTCATCCTCACCGGAACTCTCTCCTCCAGTGACTTACCTTCACTTACCAACTTGTAGTCTATTGACTAGCCTCTCGACCCACCACGTCTCCCCACCATTTGTCAAGTCAGTAGACTCAACTGGACTTTGTCCTGCTATCAAGCCCCACGGACCCAGCCGAACTTCCTGCCATATATCAGGTCTGTCCTTTGACCTATCTGAGTTTCTCACTAACTATCAGGTCCTTAGACCTAGTTAGATTTTATCCTAGTGTCAGGTCCCCTAGACCCGTCAATCTCTGCACGTTCGGTAAATGCCTTAGATCACAAAAAACACCTAACTTAATTCATTTATCATTCATCAAAACCTAAGTTAGATCGTTAGTGCAAATTGCACCAATAATTATAATACAAAAAATTTACAACATTGCAAAAAATAAATTAAAAAGATATACTAACTCATAATATGATGATACTTCTGGACAATTCAGTAAAATATAGGTTTGGGATGCCCATCATTCTTTACCAATTAAGTATCTTTGCTTACATGGTCCACTTGGTCAACCAAGATAGTTAAAAATTGAAAATAAGTTCACATTTGGATTAATAGGACCTCATCATTTCTTCACGCTCTTCTCTTTTTGCTATGAACATGAGGTTCAAAATAATATGATGTAAAGTTGTTACTTCCTTCATAATGTATGCATTAACAATAGAGACTTCAACTCGTACTTTATTTTTTACCTTTTTCAAATAATATAAGAATCTGTTGGTAATAAAATAAATTATATTAAATATTACTATATAATAAAAGTAGTCATTTTTTTATTTAGATTGTCGAAGTATAAAAAATAAAAATTACACCTTTCAAATGGATACATCCATCGAAAACGGATAGGTCCTCTAACTTTGGCCTCGTATGGCAAATGAACCAAAAGATGTTCCAAGGAATCAAAAAAAGAGGGTGGAAATATCCTTTCTAAATTACATAAAATGTTTAGAATATCTCTCTCTAACTTCTCTATGTGTGAATGCCTCAAAACTGTTGAGCAAATATCATGTATAAAAATACTTAACTTCGTAATCACATCCCATACAAAATGTGGTATGAGTTCCTTAAATGTAATAGGAATGAGTCTTTGCATTATTATATGGTAGTCATAACTTTTCAAACCAATCAATTTGCATTCTTTCATATTGACACATCTTCCAAGATGAGAAACATACCCGTCTAGAAATTTTAAAGATTTCAACCATTCACAAAGACACATCTTTGATCCTTCTTTAATGTATAAGTACTTTTGGCTTTAGTCACCTACTGTTTTCATTGACATCAAGAGTGGGTCATTTACAAATGAGTCGCTTATCTTTTCTTGCATTCAGATTGTCTTTGGTTTTTCTGTTGATATCCATCACTATATTTATCATATTATCAAAAATATTCTTCTCAATATGTATTACATCGAGATTATGATGTATCAAATGACTAAACCAATACGGCAAATCCCAAAATATACTCTGCTTAGTCCATTTATGTGTACTTCCATATTTATATGTTGTACCATGTGGCTCTTCAATAACAGATAGAAAGTTAAGCACGCTATACCAAATATCTAGACTTGTCAATCTCAATGGCAGAGGTGTTCTTTCAATTCTATTTTAGTGAATTCATCTTATTCTTTCTAAAATTATGATTTGGTGGTAAAAATTATCTATGACGATCAAAATAACTTGACTTCTTCCCGTATTTCAATCTGATTGACTTTGATCTCTCCATACATATTGGGCATCCAAAGATACCAATGACACTCCAACCCGATAGCATACCATAAGCTGGAAAGTCATTTATGGTCCAAAGAAGGGCATCCTTCATTATAAACATCTGATTAGTATGAACATTATATGTAGGAAAACCTTCATCCCATAGTTGTTTCAGTTCTGCAATCAAGGGTTACATATAAATATCTATTAACTTCTTTAGATTTTGCGGGTCAGGCACAACCAATGTTAAAAACATATAAGATATTTTCATGCATATACAAGTGGAAGATTATATGGAGTTAAGATAACTAGCTAATAAGAATAATTTCTTCCATATTTTCCAAATGGAGCAAATCCATCAACACAGAGACATAATCTAATATTTCAAGTCTCCTTTGTAAATTTCAGATATGTTCTATCAAAATTTTTCCATGCATCTGTATCTAATGGATGACACATTAGCCTCTCTTCTGCTTGATGAGTTGCATGCCAAGTCATGTGTTCAGTTGTTGCCTTTGATGCATAAATTCTTTGTAACCTAGGAGTTAAAGGCAAATAAAACAACTGACTATATTATTTAAATTATTGTTAACTCCTTCTGGTAGTCTTGTACCTATCTTGATTACAGAATTTACAAACATCTGCATCATCTCCCCAATATAGCATACAACCATCTCTGTAAACATAAATTCTTTCCACCAGAAGACCTAATTCTTTCACGAATTTTTTCATACCGTAAAAATCAGGGGCAATATGTGATCACATGGAAATGCCTCTTTAAAAGTTTGAACAAAATCATTAAAATAATCTTGCGACATATTATGCTCTGCCTTGACATTCAACTGTCATGCGGTAAGAGATAATTTAGTATGACTGTCACAATCGGCTCATAATGGTGCATCTACAACACCCAACACTTCATGAAATTTGTGATATGTTTCATCAACACCTGATACTTCTGGCTCCCCCAACGGTGATGTATAAGTAGTAAACATTTGTTCAACTGTTGGAGGAAAACTAGAACTTGCACCATGCATTTTGGGAATGAAATTCTAACCTGTTGCATCAATTACCTCCTCTGATATGGATTTAATTGATTATAATAACTCTAATCATCACTAACTGAGACTAGTATGTTTCATTCATAATCCTCATTAGATATAAACGGTTCACCATGAGATGTCCAATTATAGTAATTCGGGGTAAAACCAAATATATAAAGATGTTCTTCAACTTTATCGGAGGGTAAAAATTTACCATTGTGGCATTTTCTACATGGACACCTTATCTTATTGTCATCCATATACTCAACATTACTAGTTGCAAAATTCAAAAATTGATTCAACCTAGTTACAAACTCATCAGTTGAACCCGACGTTTAGGTAAATTCATTTTGTACATTCTACATTTTGTCAATATTTATTTATTAAAACATTATTAAAAATTACTACACATAAATCTAAATTGAAGACAAAGGAACAAAGAGCGCTTTGTCAAATTGAAGAAACACACATATGTATTATATATCACTAGCATTAACGTAGAATCAAGCACAAGCACATTGTGTTTGGTAGATGAAATTTTGAGATGAGACATGCTAGTACTAGCATGCTATAGGAACAATCTATAGGAACTCTTTTGAGATGAAGATCTACAAGAACTCTTAAGTGATGGAACCCTAAGGTTGTTTTGATATGATCAAACAAGTTAAGTTAGGTCCAGTTGTATTTAACCCTATGTCTAAGTGTGCAGGAACTTAGGAGCACAGGAAGTTGAGCAAAAGACGTAGCTAGCGAGAAGGACAGCACGGGAGAGAGAGTCGACGGGCTCAGTGCGTCTGAGGGACGAGGTGCTATGAAAGAGTACACCGGCCGACAAGAAGGGAGCATGTGGTGTTTCCGAGGGACTAGAAGCCGGAGTGGAAGATTGCTTGAGGAGCAAAAGATGTAGCTAGCGAGAAGGTCGACACGAGAGAGAGCCAACGGGTTCGGTGCATCCGAGGGACGAATAGCTGCGGAAGAGTACGCTGGCGAATGAGAAGGAAGCACGCAATGATTCCGAGGGACGAGAAGCCGGAGTGGAAGCTTGCTCGAGGAGAAGGTCGAACGTTGGGTTTGGATGAGCCCTATTCCGAATGGCCGAAATCACCCAAGCGAGCGGAGCCGAAGCAGAAGACCTGGACTGAAGCAAGCGAAGCCAAAGCTGGAATTTTAGAGAGAAAGTCAACAAAATGTTGGCTTTCCCCCTTCGGGCGCTCGAAACGATTTTGGGTGCCCGGAGCAGTCCGGGGCGCCCGGAATGATTTCGAGCGCCCGGAGCAGGCCGAGCGCCCGAAACCCTTCCGAGCGCCCAAGACCCAAGTTTTAGCTACTTCGATGTGGTCTTTGACCGTTGCATCGAGGAAAAGTTTTTATCCCACTCCAGACGCCTGGAACCCTTCTAGACGCCCCGACCAAGGCTATAAATACAGTCTTGGTCCCAGAAGCTATCAACAACAAGAATTCTTGCAACAACACTTGTACACATCTCAGTTTTTGTTTAGATTCTTATTTTTTGTGCTTTCACTGCAGTAAAGAGACTTCTCCGCCTAAAGGAGAAACTAGTGTTATTCTATTCCTTGGATTAACAACCTCCCCAGTTGTAACCAAGTAAAACCTCTGAGCCTCTACTTTTTAGTTTATTTATTATTTAATGCAAGTGTTCTTTAATTAAGTTATTTGTCCGAGAAATGTTCTCTTGTTTGATTTTGTGCAGGGGATATTCAACCCCCCTTCTAGCCGGCCATCAACGGTCCTATATTAAGAATGAAAAGATTGGATCTACTACAATTAATCAATAATAAAATAATTAATTAAGATATACCTCAAGCAATCTTGCTATTAAATTTATATAACAATAAGTAATATTATAGTAACGAATGTAGATATACTTAAAACAGGTGAAGAAAAAAGAGTATCTCCAAATACACTAAGTTCATGGCAAAATGAGACTCGCACAAAAAAAAAAACATTACGAACTCAACAATCAAATATAAGGGTAACAATACTTTATAACTATTTGTAATTCAATTGAAATATGTAACAAACATCACTAACATAAAGAAAACTATACTAAATCTGGAGCAATTTGAAATTAACAATAACCAATCTATTCTAAATTAATGGCCAGCAAGTAGGGCTCGTGCATCTCCACGACTGGTGAGCAAGGGTCGGTCGTGGCCACGGCCACAGCTGGTCAGCATTAGCCACGACCAATAACAGCCATTACCAGACAACAGCGACCACTACCGACCTACAATAACCATGGCCGGCCAACAACATCCACTACCGGCAAGCAGCACCCCCTGCCAGCCAGTAGCGGCCACTACCAGCCAATAGTGGCCACAATCTACCAGCAGTAGCCGCGACCAACAGTAGCCCATGACCAACAACAGGCCACGGTCAGCCACCAGGGGTTGAGTGCGGCCAGCATCAGCCACGACCAACCAGCAATGGCCACGATCGGCCACCAAGGGTAAGACGCAGCCATGCCCGACCACCAGGGGCCGAATGCGGCCACGCCCGACCACCAAGGGCCAAACGCGACAAGCAGGAGCTTGACGAGGGCACCCTCGACTGACTACCATTGAGGAGGAGAAAAGAGAGAGGAGAGGGTGTTAACAGGTGGCTCATATTTGGATGAAGATCAATGCAATGGATGTCATGAAAGAAAAATCTGTTAAGATTTTTAATAAAATTCTGTTACGATTTTATATAACAGAATTCTGTTATGATTTTTCATAACAGAATTCTATTGTAATTTTTCATAACAAAATTCTGTTATGATTTTACCGGGTCTAGGGTTTATGCATTATTTATAGGGATCATTGTAAACCTATTCTACAACAACAATCACAAGAATCATTAGTGTGATTCTCTTGTATAGAGAGAATTCTAATAAAGCTTCGCCCTTTTTTGTGGAATAGGCACGCCGTCAAACCACGGTAATTCTTCTACATTCTCTTTTTCTCCTTCCTTATGTTTGCTCTCCTTTTGTGCGTCTTTGTCTTGTTACTCCATCTAATCTCTTTTCTCTCTTCCTCTTCTTCCTCACGTTAGAGGTTAAATGTGTTGCCCCCTCTTTGCACAACAATTGGTATCAGAGCTATAGGTTTTGGCGGATTTCTTCAACATGTCAGGGACGACTTCTATGAAGTTTGATATGGTGAAGTTTGACGAAATTGAAAACTTCGGATTATGGTAGAGAAGAGTCAAGGACTTGTTAGTGCAACAAGGCATGGTGAAGGCACCAGGAGAAAAGAAACCAGAAAGCATGGAGAGATCAGATTGGGAAAAACTTCAGGTAAAGGCAGTAGCAACAATCAAGCTTTATCTTACAAATGATGTGATGTACCATGTCATAGATGAGGAGTCATCGGTGGCAGTTTGGCAAAAGCTGAAAAGCCGGTACATATCAAAGTCACTGATAAAAAAGTTGTATCTCAAGCAAAAATTATTCGGGTTGAAGATGACAGAAGGAACCGATCTGAGCCAGCACATCAACGTATTCAATCGGATTGTAAGCGATCTGAAGCGGGTTGATATAAAGATCGAACACGAGGATAAGGCGCTGATGTTGTTGAATTCTCTACCTTTATCTCCTATGTACGAGAATTTGGTTACTACTTTGATGTGGGGTAAGGAAACTCTTAAATTAGAGGAGATCACAGGTGCATTGCTAGATTTTCACCAAAGGAAGAAAACAAGCGATGAAGTTTCTCAGGGAGAAGGACTTTTGGTAAATAGCAACCAAGAGCGTGGTAGGAGTAAATATCGACATGGATCGGGTAACAACAACAAGGATCGTTCTAAATCTAGGAAGAAAGTGATCATGTGCTACAAATGTGGAGGCAAAGGTCATATCAAGAGAGATTATCCAGAGATAAAGAAACATGTTGCAGAGAACAAAAATAGTTTGGCAAAGTCTGCAAACATAGTTGAAGAATAAAATTCAGAGAGCGGTGATGGAGATATGTTATCAATTATGTCGAGTTTAGAGCAGCTGATGGATGCATGAATTTTAGACTCTACATGTTCATATCACATAACTCTAAATAAGGAGTGGTTTGACACTTATAGGGTAGTGGATTCTGGTTCAGTGTTGATGAAAAATGATGCATCATGCAGAGTTATCGGCATAGGGAACGTCAGAATCAAGATGTTTGATGGTGTCATCAAGACCCTATGTGATGTCAGATATATATCAGAGCTAAGGAAGAACTTGATCTTGTTGGTGCAATATCCCTCAGGTCAAGGGTGACCTGGTTAACCAAGCTGAGTCTTGGTTAGGGTTTAGATGTTTGACAATAAGATATCGATTGAAGAAGAGTCAAGTAGGTCAAGGTTGACTGGATACTTGACTGGGAAGTCCTAACTGGAATGTCAGGCAGAAGGAAAGTCCTAGTGAGTGAAGCTAGGCAGAAGGAAATCCTGGTGAGTGAAGCTAGGTGAAAGTCCTAGTGAGTGAAGCTAGGCAGAAGGAAATCCTGGTGAGTGAAGCCAGGTGAAAGTCCTAGTGAGTGAAGCTAGGCAGAAGGAAATCCTGGTGAGTGAAGCCAGGTGAAAGTCCTAGTGAGTGAAGCTAAGGAAATCCTGGTGAGTGAAGCCAGGTGAAAGTCCTAGTGAGTGAAGCTAGGCAGATGGAAAACCCTAGTGAGTGAAGCTAGGTGAAAGTCCTGGTGAGTGAAGCTAGGCAAGGAAGGAAATCCAGATGGATCAAGGATGATCGGACATCTGGTGTTGGGAAGTCCAAGTAGGTCAAAGGATTGACTGGATACTTGGCAAGGAAGGAAGTCCAGATGGGTCAAGGTTGACCAGACATCTAGTGGAAGTCCAAGTAGGTCAATGGAGTGACCGGATACTTGGCACGACGAGTAAAAGTCCAAGTGGGTCAAAGGGATTGACCGGACACTTGGTGGGGAGTCCTGGCAGGTCAAGGGAGTGACCAGATGCGAGGCATTATGTACCAACAGGTCAAGGTTGACCGGATGTTGGTTAGGGAGGTTTGGGACTTGGTTTTGGGCAAAAACCAAGTGTTGGATCGATCCGTGGATTGATCCAGGCTGTGGATCGATCCAGATTCTTCCCAGCGAACAGAAAGCTTCTGGATCGATCCGTGGATCGATCCAGAGGTCCCGATCGATCAGCCGATCGATTGGGACGATGCTGCTTCGCGCGATAAGCGCTGGATCGATCGGCTGATCGATCCAGGCGCGTTTCCTGAGCACAGAGGCGCTCTAGATCGATCCGTGGATCGATCCAAAGCCTCCCCGATCGATTGGGAACATTCGAATCGATCGGGATCCGACCGTTGCGTCGTGTTTAAAGCCGCAGGCGAGCGTGGTCTTCGGCATATCTTTACGAGCTCTTCTCAGATTCATTCCAGCTCCTCCACAGCTCTCTACAAGCACGTGATCGCCAGTTCTTGAAGGTTCTTGGAAGCTTTCCAAGTCAAGAGGCGGATCTATTGCAAGAGGAAGAAGTTAGGGTTAGGGTTTTTACTGCACATCTTGTAAGCTTTTGCTTAACTTGTATTTCCCTTTCTTCTTCTTATATTGAGAGTGTTGTAGGGCTTCTCCGCCTTTGGTAGTTACCATAAAGGAGCGTTATTCATAGTGGAGGGTGTGTGCGTTGGTGTGGATCCTTGGATTAGTCACCTCTTGTGAGGTGGATACCAAGTAAAATCCTAGTGTTAGCGTTTTGTGTTTGTTTCTGTATTTTCCGCTGCACATCCAAGAAGAAACAAGCAACGCCAAGCAACGAACGCGACGAGCTATTCACCCCCCCTCTAGCTACTTTTGGTCCTAACAAGTGGTATCAGAGCGAGGCCGCTCTTCACCGGAATCATCGCCGGAAGGGTCAAGCATATCAAGAAAAGCTAGAGGGTGAAGAAGTTGGAGCAAATTCTTCAAGTTCAAGACTTCATCAAGCTCAACTTCAAGATGCAATTCCAAGATGGACTTGGATTTGACACAAGGGTGGCTCCACCATACACTTCCACGAGTTTTGATTCTTGGAGATCAAGAATCGAAAACTTTCTTATGATGGAGATAGAGCAATGGTTTGCTCTAATGGAAGGCTTCAAAGCTCCAACGAACTCCAAGGGCAAGCTTCTAAAGAAAAGCAGATGGAGCCCGGAGCAAGTCCAAAGGTGCGAGGCAAATGACAAAGTGACCAAGCTTTTGGTCAACTTATTGCCTAGCCACATCTTGGCTCAAGTTGGAGAATTCGAAGATGCCAAGGAGCTTTGGAGCAAATTGGCCAAGCTTCATGAAGAGATCCCCTCCACTGTACAAGATCAAGAAGAATCCAGAGAGGGTGACTCTTTGGAGCAAGACCAAGAGGAGGATTCCGAGGTTGAAAAATGCTCAACCTCCGAAGAAGAGGAAATCCAAGAAGCTTCATCCTCAAGGGAATGCAACGAAGGGAACAAGGAGAGAGCATACTCCTTGTTTCATATTCAAGATGATGAAGCCTCCACCTCTAGGATTGAGGGGGAGCAATCCTTGGTGACGCCGGATCAAGAAGAAGGAGAAGCTTCTACATCCGGGTCAAGAGACGAAGAGGAGGAAGAAGATTCTACCTCCACAAGTCAAGAAAAATCAAATGGAGGAGAATCAAGGTCCGATCAAGAGGAAGTCTCTACCTCCGGATCCAAAGGAAAAGATGCCACCCCTACAAGCGAAGGTAATAATACTCAAATTAAAAATAAAAATCATATAATATGTTTTGAGTGTAGGGAAAGCGGGCACTACAAGAGCAAGTGCCCTGAATTGGCCAAGAAGAAGGGCCAAGTGGCACAAAAGGGCAAGGTGAAGCCCAAGGAGACCGTCCCCGGAACGAAGAAGAGCAAGGAGCATATAATATGCTTCTCTTGCAATCAAAAGGGGCATTACCGGAGTCAATGCCCTAAGGGGAAGAAGACGGTCAAGGCTCAAGGAGGAAGCTCATCTCAAGGGAGAGCCTCCAAGGTAAAAAGAAAGGTAACATTTATTGAGCCAACCCCTTTACATCATGGTAAAAAGCATGATAGTTCTAATTTTTATCATTTTAATGCTATTTACCATAAAAATAGAAAGCATGAGGGCTTTAAGGAAAAGCATGTGGCCCTACATGCCAAAACTACCCAACCTAAGGTTAGGAAGGTAGATAGACACTTGGGCGGGAACACTAAGGAAAATAGATACATGCCCAAGATCAAAAATGCTCATGGACCAAAACCTAAGGATTTAATGATAGAAAATCAAGTCTTGAGGTCAAGACTTGATAAAATGGAAAAGACCCTAAAAAGGATGGAAAATATCCTAAAAGGGCAAAATGAGCAATACCTAGGGCTAGGAGCACAAAGGTCATCCAATGGCCATAGAGGTTTGGGATACAAACCAAAGGTTAAGAAGGATGTGCCCACTTACCATAGAGTTCCATATAGTTATGGAACAAACCCTAGGTCTAGTGGTCAAGCCAAAAATACTAGGGAAGTCATCCCTAAGAGTATTTTTACAACAAATGTGACTAAGACTTCTAAGAAGTCTAAGAAAGTCACTAACAAGGTCACAAGGGAGGCTATCCCTAGAGTTGACCTAGAAAAAGTGACCAAGGCTTCTAAGAAGCCAAACAAGGTCACTAGGAAGGTATCTAGGGAAGTTATCCCTAGTAAATACCTAGAGCATCCAAGGAGCACCAATAGGTGTTGGGTTCCTAGGAGCATCTTCTCTACCCCATAGATGGGTTAGAGAGTGTCAACTCCGATTAGAAGGGTAGGTAACCCAACTTTGAGGAAATTGACACTCAAGGAGCATTTTCAAGGTTTTTGTTAACCTTTGAAAATGAAATGGAATTATTATTTACTCCTTGAAAGAGTAAAATGTGCCTAATGGTGGAAAATTGATTTTATCTTAAAATGGCACAAATTAAGAAAATCTTGAGAACTACCAAGTTGGGATTTTGGTATGTTCTTAGGAAATTTAAGGCAATCCGGGCCTTAAATTTAAAAGTGCTACTTTTGTGGAAAAATGAAATTTGCCAATAATTGAGGAATACGCTTAATTTCAATTGGCATACATTAATCAAGGGAATTAGAAATGCCAATTTAGGCTTTGGTATTTTCTTGAAGCACTTTAGGGCAATCTAGGTGTAAGTTGTAAGTTTAGCTAAGATTTTAAGGATGCTTAGATAGTTAATCTAGGTATATTTTATTTATGCTAAATCTTGTCATGATTGTTTGCCCATCATATGCCATGACATCATAACTAATTTTGCATTCATATTTTATTATGAAAAATACAAAAATACCATGTCATGTCATGCATACATCATGTAGTTATAGGAATATTTCTTTTGAAAGTTATTTTATTTTGATGTATGCCATAACATTATCATGCATTAGTTTAATTCCTTGTAATTAAGGACAAAAGGCATTTAACAACAATTATTAACAAGTGACATCCTTGGTGGATGTCTAGTATATATCTAAAATGCCTAGATAGATATGCATGATCCTAGAATAGGGCAAAACCAAAATCTTACATCTCACAAGGACTATAAGATGACTTGTATGTGTTTTAGTGCACATTAGATACAAGTGAGATGTTAGGAAGATGAACAAAACTCAAGATGTTGATTTAGTGCATTCTTTTGAGTTTTAGGTTCATCAAAACACATAGTTATGTGTTTTCCCATCATTGGGAAAGCTAATGTACAAGTCATGTGCATTAAGCCCAAGGAACATGGTGGGATATTGGTTTTGAAAATGTTTTCAAAATGATTTTGGAAAACATTGGTGAAGGCTATCTTTTGATAGTAATCACCATTGAATAGTTAGACACAAACTTGAAGAAAACAATACAGTTTTTGCAAGTTTTCAAGTTTGTGTCAATCTTTGAAAATATGATGTATTTTCATAGAAAACTATTTTTCCTTGATAGTATATACCCTAAACAAAGTCTACACAAAATTTCATGATTTTTGGATTTTTGTAGAATTTTCTAGGGGTTTCTGAAGTTGACTGAAATGGAATTTCAGCAACTATCAGAGCTCCGATCGATCCATGGATCGATTGGAGTGCTGGATCGATTCAGAAGGCATTTCCCGCGAGCAGAAGCTCGCTGGATCGATCAGCCGATCGATCCAGGGTGTCTGAATCGATCAGTGGATCGATTCAGAGAGGTTCAATCGATTGGAACCCAACTCCAATCGATCCAAGTTGCTGATTTTGGCTGGGAAGGCCTGATTTCAGCATCTTTGAACCGATTTTAGTCTAGGTAACCATTCCAAACCCATAAAATACATTTGTATACATAAAAAGGGTGTTTTCATGTGAAAACAAGGATGGATTGGTTAAGGAAGGCTAAGCTGAAGTTTAGGTTGAGGTTTGTTTCAAATTTTGAATATTTGAACCTCAAAACTTCTAAAATTGGTTTTCCTAATGGTTTAGGGATTCCAAGTCATTGTTGGTGCAATGACAGAAGTTACCACCATGTCTTTAGGGGGAGGGACTCTTTAAAGACATGAAAATTATTTTTCATGAACCTTGGAAGGTGGTTAACCTTCTGTTGTGAACTTGCTCAAGGTTGAGCATTTAAACTTGAAATGGGGATAAATGGGGAGTGGATATCCTCATCATTTCAAGTGGCAACTCAAGTGGTTGAAAATGCTCAAGGTTGGGTATTTGTCAACATTGAGGGAGAAGTTAAGGATAATGAAGGGTATGGGACCTTCAATATTGAGTTGATCACAATGAGTGAAATTGTGATCACGCTGAGCAACTCTTCAGGGGGAGAGTCTTCAACAAATGGAGTTGTTGAAATGTGCCCAAAATTGGAGCATAGGTTGATGTGTGTCCAAAGACGGGTTGATGTGTTTTATTAGTAGGGGGTTGATGTGTGCCAATAGGGGGAGAATGAAAGGAAGTAAGTTAGGTTTTCATTACCTAGAGGGAGTTTGCCCTCTTAGGGGGAGAATGAAAAGCTTAATTTATGGGTTCATTACCTAGTGGCATGAAGAAGGAGGCTATAGGATTAGCCTAACTTACATGTGGGATTGTAAGTGTTATTGTGGTATTGTCAAACATCAAAAAGGGGGAGATTGTTGGTGCAATATCCCTCAGGTCAAGGGTGACCTGGTTAACCAAGCTGAGTCTTGGTTAGGGTTTAGATGTTTGACAATAAGATATCGATTGAAGAAAAGTCAAGTAGGTCAAGGTTGACTGGATACTTGACTGGGAAGTCCTAACTGGAATGTCAGGCAGAAGGAAAGTCCTAGTGAGTGAAGCTAGGCAGAAGGAAATCCTGGTGAGTGAAGCTAGGTGAAAGTCCTAGTGAGTGAAGCTAGGCAGAAGGAAATCCTGGTGAGTGAAGCCAGGTGAAAGTCCTAGTGAGTGAAGCTAGGCAGAAGGAAATCCTGGTGAGTGAAGCCAGGTGAAAGTCCTAGTGAGTGAAGCTGGCAGAAGGATCCTGGTGAGTGAAGCCGGTGAAAGTCCTAGTGAGTGAAGCTAGGCGGATGGAAAACCCTAGTGAGTGAAGCTAGGTGAAAGTCCCGTGAGTGAAGCCGGGCAAGGAAGGAAATCCAGATGGATCGAGGATGATCGGACATCCGGTGTTGGGAAGTCCAAGTAGGTCAAAGGATTGATGGATACTTGGCAAGGAAGGAAGTCCAGATGGGTCAAGGTTGACCGGACATCTGGTGGAAGTCCAAGTAGGTCAATGGGTGACCGGATACTTGGCACGACGAGTAAAAGTCCAAGTGGGTCAAAGGGATTGACCGGACACTTGGTGGGGAGTCTGGCGGTCAAGGGAGTGACCAGATGCGAGGCATTATGTACCAACAGTCAAGGTTGACCGGATGTTGGTTAGAGGTTTGGGACTTGGTTTTGGGCAAAACCAAGTCTTGGATCGATCCGTGGATCGATCCGGTATGGATCGATCGGTGGATCGATCCAGTTCTTCTGGATCCACGGATCGATCCGTGGATCGATCCGAGGCCCGATCGATCACCGATCGATTGGGACGATCTTCGATTCAGCGCTGGATCGATCGGTGATCGATCCAGCGAGCTTATCAGAAGCTCGGATCGATCCGTGGATCGATCCAAAGCCTCCCCGATCGATTGGGAACATTCGAATCGATCGGGATCCGACCGTTGCGTCGTGTTTAAAGCCGCAGGCGAGCGTGGTCTTCAGAATATCTTTACGAGCTCTTCTCAGATTCATTCCAGCTCCTCCACAGCTCTCTACAAGCACGTGATCGCCAGTTCTTGAAGGTTCTTGGAGGCTTTCCAAGTCAAGAGGCGGATCTATTGCAAGAGGAAGAAGTTAGGGTTAGGGTTTTTACTGCACATCTTGTAAGCTTTTGCTTAACTTGTATTTCCCTTTCTTCTTCTTATATTGAGAGTGTTGTAGGGCTTCTCCGCCTTTGGTAGTTACCATAAAGGAGCGTTATTCATAGTGGAGGGTGTGTGCGTTGGTGTGGATCCTTGGATTAGTCACCTCTTGTGAGGTGGATACCAAGTAAAATCCTAGTGTTAGCGTTTTGTGTTTGTTTCTGTATTTTCCGCTGCACATCCAAGAAGAAACAAGCAACGCCAAGCAACGAAGCGCACCGAGCGAACGCGACGAGCTATTCCCCCCCCCCCCCCCCCTCTAGCTACTTTTGGTCCTAACAGATCTCACTAGGCACACTGGATGGTATTGGTTGCAATTACAAATCAGTGAGAGGGATGATGAATGTCAGCAAGGGAGCTTTGACGATAATGAAAGGACAAAAGGTAGTAGAAAACATCTACAAGTTGATATGGACTACAGTTGTAGGTAGAGTCGCTTCAGTGAAGTCTAAATCAAACAGTATTATCTTGTGGCATATGCGGTTAGAGCATATGGGTGAAAGTGGGGTGCTAGAACTTTACAAGAGAGATTTGTTGAAGGGTGTCAAGACATGCAAGCTTGAATTCTGCAAATTTTATGTTCTTGGGAAATAAAGCAAAGTGCAATTCAAGACGGCAACAAATAAGACTGAGGGAATTTTGGACTATGTACATACGGATCTCTAGGGACCAGCCAGTGTAGCATCACATGGAGGGAACTTGTATTTTGTGAGTTTTACTGATGATTTCTCATGAAAGGTCTGGGTATACCTTATGCATTACAAGTCAGAAACTTTTGCAAAGTTTAAACTATGGAAGTGGAGAACCAGACCGGAAGAAAGATCAAATGTCTTAGGTCAGACAATGGGACTGAGTACACAAATTCAAAGTTTTAGGAATTTAGTGAGCAACATGGGACAATGAGACATTTCTCGATTTGCAGGACACCTCAGCAGAACGGGGTAGTAGAAAGGTTGAACAGGATCATCATTAAGAAGACAAGATGTCTCAGGCTGAATGCAGGGCTTGCAAAGAATTTCTGGGCTGAAGCCGTTAACATGACATGTTATCTCATTAATAGATCACCAAGGGCAGCACTAGAAGGTAAAGTATCAGAGGAAATATGGACAAGGAATCAAGTAGATTACTCTCATCTTTGAGTTTTTGGATGTCCAACCTATATGCACATATCTAGTGAGGAAAGATCAAAGATGGATGCGAAGTCAAAGCAGTGCATTTTTCTGGGGTATCAGAAAGGAGTTAAAGGCTTCAAGCTTTAGGATTCTAAGGCAAGCAAGGTGGTGATCAGTGGAGATGTGATGTTTGAAGAGAAAACTATGCTACAACGTACTCAAGAAGAAGGAAAGGAAACACCACAAAACAATATGGAGAAAGATGTTATGTAGGTGGATCTAGAGACTCATGACTTTGATGATTCTAGCTCAGAGCACATGGAGCATCACACTATAGCTAGTGGTAGAACGAGACGAGTCGTAAAATCACCCACCATATACGGATTCGAAGACTTGGTATCTTATGCGCTTATCACTAGTAGTGGAGACCCTACATCTTTTCATGAGACAATACACAGCTCTGAGAAGAATAGGTGGACTGGTGCTATGGCAGAGGAGATGGAGTCATTGCATAAGAACTAAATGTGAGATCTAGTGGAACTTCCTGAAAGAGAGAAAGCTATAGGGTGCAAGTAGATATTCAAGAAGAAAGAAGCAATGTCTGAGGGAGAAGAAGTGAAATTCAAGGCTCGATTGATAACAAAGGGGTATTCACAGAGAAAGGGGATTGACTATGAAGAAATTTTCTCTCCAGTGGTAAGATTTATGTCAATTAGAGTGGTGTTGGCTTTGGTGGCATATCATGATTTACAACTAAAGTAAATGGATGTGAAGACTACATTTATTCATGAAAATTTGGAGGAGCAAATTTTTATGTCACAACCTGAGGGATTTAGTCAACCCGGACAAGAGCAGTTGGTTTGCAAGTTGAAGAAATCGCTCTATGGATTGAAACAATCTTCTAGGCAATGGTACAAATGTTTTGATTCATACATGATTCAAAATGAATATAGAAGATGCGAGTATGACTGCTGCACATATGTGAAGAGTCTTGAAGATGAATCATTGATTTTCTTACTATTATACGTAGATGACATGCTCATTATTATTAAAAAAATGAAAGAGGTTGATAAATTGAAGAGGCTATTGAGCAAGGAATTTGACATGAAAGATTTAGGAGAGACCAAGAAGATTCTTGGGATGGAGATTCACAGGGATAGAGCTGCAGGGAGATTATAGTTATCTCAATGTAGCTATGTGGAGAAGGTGTTGGATACGTTAAACATTGAAGAATGTAAAGTCGGTGAGTACACCCCTGGCGCATCACTTCAAGTTATCCAGTACACAGAGTCCAAAAATGGATGACGAGATCCAAGAGATGTCATAGGTTCCTTATGTCAGTGCAGTTGGTTATCTAATGTATGCCATGGTTTGTACGAGACCAAACTTGGTGCAAGCAGTTAGTATAGTAAGGAAGTTTCTCTCAAATCTTGGTCGACAACATTGAGATGCAGTGAAGTGAATTTTCAGATGCTTGAGAAATACAACTGATTATGGCATCATGTTCAGTAGACAACCGGAAAATCCTTTAGTTGTTAGGTACGTAGATACGGACTATGTAGGAGATTTAGATAATACGAGGTCTACAACAGGATACGTGTTCACAGTGGTAGGAGGATCTATTTGTTGAAAATATATGATACAATCTATTGTTGCATTGTCTACTACGAAGTTGGAGTACATGGTAGCAGTTGAAGCAGCGAAGGAAGCTTTATGGCTTATAGGATTGGTCAGAGAACTAGGTGTTTAGCAAGGTGGAGTCAAATTATTTTGCAAGAGTCAGAGTGCTATCTATTTGGCAAAGAATCAGGTGTATCATGCGAGAACCAAGCATATTGATGTGAGATTTCATAAGATCAGAGAGTTGATTGCTTCCGGAGAAATTAAACTTGAGAAGGTTCACACTATAGACAATGCTACAGACATGTTAACAAAACTAGTGACCACAGAGAAGTTCAAGCATTGCTTGAACTTAATTCATATCTCTAAATGCTAGAGGAAGGAATCCCAGACCCAGAAATCCAGTGGAGTTTTGTTCAGATACTCGTGTTCTTCGAAGGGGTGAATATTCATCAAGGTGGAAACTGTTGACGAGTGGCTCATATTTGGATGAAGGCCAATGCGATGAATTTCATGAAAGAAAAATCTGTTAAGATTTTTCGTAATAAAATTATGTTACGATTTTATATAATAGAATTCTATTATGATTTTTTATAACAGAATTCTGTTATGATTTTTCATAGCAAAATTCTATTATAATTTTACCGAGTCTGGGGTTTATGTATTATTTATAGGGATCATTGTAAACCTATTGTACAACAACAATCATAAGAATCATTAGATGTTATTCTCTTGTCTAGAGAGAATTCTAATAAAGCTTCGGCTATTTTAGTGGAGTAGGTAGCCCGCCAAACCACAATAACTCTTTTGCATTCTCTTCTTCTCCTTCCTCGTATTTGCTCTCCTTTTGTGTGTCTCTGTCTTATTGCTCTGCACGATCTCTTTTCTCTCTTCCTCTTCTTTCGCACGTTAGAGGTTGAGAGGAGTTGCCCTCTCTTTGCGCAACAGAGGGGGAGCTTATGCTTCGTCACCTTCGCCATCGTCGCTAGGGAGGGGAGATTAAAGAGAAGAAGGAATAGAAATGGGGCCGACAGGGAGGAGAGATGCACGATCGGAGGGAGGTCGGCTGCAAGGGGAGAGTGAAATTTGGGATCGGGTGGGTTTTCGATTATGTGTTCTTTTTATTTTTCAATTCTGGGATGAATCTTGGATTCATCCCAGAATTGGCGATGAATCTTGTGATTTGTCCCAGAATTAGGAGAATAATATGAATATATAAAATTCCAAAATCTCTAGGTTCATATTTAGGTTTACGATTCTTTTTATTATTATTATCATTATTTCAATTCTAGGAAGAATCCTAAATTCATCCCAAAATTGGCAACGAATATAAGGATTTGTCTCTAAATCTAGGATGAATCTAGGATTCGTCACAAATTTAGGGACGAATCTAGGATTCATCACAGATTTAAAAAAAAAAAATCAGAACCCCTAAATATAGAACTAGAGATATTGAATTTTATGATACAAGTTTCCATATATTCGTACTGTTCTCCTGAACATAAAAATGCTCTCATCTATAATTTTAACTAAATATATTAAGTATAATAATTTTTTATAATAAATTATATTTGTTTATAAAAAAATCATATTTGATTATCATATTTATATGTTAATTTTTTAATATTAAGATAATATTTTTTTAATATTAGGTTAAATTGTTTGTGTTAAAAAAAATCATAACTCCCAATGTATTAAGTCAAAATAATGAATGAAAATATTTTTATAATGAGCAGAATAAGACGAACACATGTAAATTGGTTTCATGTCATTCGAAGATATCTGGATCAATATTTAGGATTTCGAACTAATTCCTATTAAATTTTAAGTATTTTTTATTTTGGGATAAATTTTAGATTCATCCCGGAATTGAGGATGAATACATAATTCGTCCCAGATTTGGTTTCCTTAAAATATTAGCCTTTTACGATGAATTATTAATTCGTCGTAGAATTTACAACGAATTTCATTTTCGTTGCAAATGTGGCAATGAATATTTTATTTCTCCCATAATTTGGAATGAAAATTAAATTTCATCTCAGAATTGATAACTAATTTTATGTTAAAATTTATATTGGTTGCTACTTTATGATAAAATATTTACTATAGTTATTTATATGTATTTTATAGTGATGACAGAAGAATACATACCGACATCCTCGAATTTATGAAATAATTTATTAATGCATAATATTTTACGCGGATCGATCATCTTTCTATCAGCATCACACGCGTATTGATATAAATTATAATAATATAATGATTCGTGAAAATCTAGGTGGATTGGTGAATTAGCAGCCCTCGACGTGCATCTTCAGCTACTCGCCAATTTTTGATTCCCATTCAATCACTCAGACAGGCGTCTTCCTCTTGACTTCCTCGTCTACAAAATATTATGACAACTTTTAGTCCATTCATCATTCACTTAATCTCGAATGTTATTTCACTTTTTCCAAGTTTAATATTATTTTATTATTTCACATTTAGAAAGTGTGAATAACTCACTCAGTGGTGAGTGGTTTAGCGTTTCAAAGTTGGCTGCTAGTGCCAGGTAGTGAGTGAACGTCAAGGGACACATAAATCTAGTGCGAATGTGGACTCATATCAATCCCCTCCGACAACTTTTGTTTCTCTTTCAATTTAGTCAAATATGATCAACAAAAAAGACTGATCATGATATATGTATATATATATATTCAGAATTTTAAACATGATCAATTAAAAAATAATAAATATAATTAAGAAGTTATAATATATTTGCTACTCGATCATTAATCTAGAAGCTCTGCGCACCATGAATGCAGTGTCTTTGTGTTAAATTTAGCAATATTTTTTAAATGCAATGTGAATTTGAATCCATTAAAATATTTTTTACCTTTATTCAATACAGTGCACAACACAGTGCTAATAGTTCATTCATCTTTATGCAATGTTTTAAAAACAAATTAAACAAATAAATTTATATTAATTCACAGATAATTACTTTACCTATATTTTTTAAAGGGCAAAAGTCTGAAGAACACTCCTTTTTTTTCTTCCAAATCATCCTATTCTACTATTCAGTCATATATAATTATCCAGTCATTTATAATTATCCAACTGTCCTGAAACATTTTTCACTATCTGTTATCTAAATTACGGCCATCTCAATTATTTTTGATGTCCTAGGTAAAAAATATTTAGATTTTTTTAATTATTTTTAGAAATTTTAATATTCTAACTTTTAAAAATGTAAAATTAATAATTAAATTTTTATATTTCAATTTTGATAATAATTTTTTTAATTGATAAAATTATTAAATTATTTAATCTTCTGACATATTGTTGAACATAAATAAATAAAATTTTATTAATTTTAATTTTAAAAAACTTATTTTTGTTGAATATATACTAATAGGTAAGTATTCTATAAGTTATTTATGTAGTGGGAAAATAATTTATTTTTTTATAAGTTTAATATTTAAAGTGTTATTTTTAATTTGGAGTTATTATTGTTTTTAAAAAATTTAATCCTGAAAATAAATCTAAACCATATATTAGATAAATATCATATTTCAAAAAGTTTTCAAGATTCAAAATAAAGTCTAAAATTTTCATCTAAATAAGAAGAGAAATTGAAATTGGTCATTTTTAATTTATACAATAAAAAAATTCAATTTAATGCTTTAAGAAACTAACATACTATTTTGCATTGAATGAATGAAGAAACACCATTCTCATCAAGAAGTGGAAGTAAGTGCGAAGAAAGAAGATCACTGATAAGTGATGGGGGAGAAAAACTGAGGCCCCCTTTGAGGATATCATCGGTAAAGAAGGAGAAGGGCATGAAATTATTAGGTGACAGATGAAAAGCGGACAGGTATATAGACGAGAGAGTGGAAGGGCACGAGATCACTGGTGCAAAGGTGCACATTTTTTAAATCAATATAGAAAAGAAAAAGTTGGTTAAATATTAAAAAATAAGATATATAATTTAAAAA
This sequence comes from Zingiber officinale, assembly GCF_018446385.1. Taxonomy (NCBI): domain Eukaryota; kingdom Viridiplantae; phylum Streptophyta; class Magnoliopsida; order Zingiberales; family Zingiberaceae; genus Zingiber; species Zingiber officinale. The sequence continues at coordinate 96,376,209 of NC_055999.1, read as the reverse complement.
ATCAATAACAAATAAAAATAAAATAATTTAAAGTTAAAAATAGATGTCTCTTTTAAATTAGTCTAAAATTTAAAAATGAATATTTTTTAAAAATTGATTATAAATAATATTAAAATATAAAAATGGCTCTTAAATTAATCATGTGTTTTTTAAAAAAAAAAATAATTATAAATAATATTAAAATATAAAAAATTGAGGCTTCATGAAATGGGGCCCCAATAAAATGAGGCCCTAAGCATAGACCTAACCACGGGTTAGGTCCTCATCGGCCCTGGCCCAAGCCCGTAATCGAGTCAACGGACTAGCTACTTGTTGACACAGGTCACGAGCCAAAATCGTAACCGACCCAACCCCCCGTCGGGCCGGTTACAATTCAAATCTATTTTTAACCGTCAATCGTCGGTTCAAATCGTCGATCGCAGGTTTGGACCGGAGGTTCAATGGGTTTTTTTTTGTTAAAAATATTTTCTCAAAGGTAGGATTTGAAACCACATCTCCCATATGAAAGCCAAACAACTTAATCATCCAAACTATAATTATTATTATTATTATTATCTTATGTGAATTAATTTATTAATATCTAATCAATAGTTTTCTTTATAAATTTGATACACAACGAACAAATATTATGGGAATAAAAAATGAAAGTGAATAACAACGAAATAAAAGGATTAAAAAATAAGAAAATTATATGGGTTTTGATTCTCATATACTCTAAGAGATATGTAAGTAACTTAAATAAGTGTGCAAGTTTTCTTATATGAATTTATAATTTTAAATTTTAATATAATAATATTAAATTGTGGTAAACCATGGTGAATCGTGCATGAACCATGAACTAGCGATTCTGAACCGTAAATTGTAATCATCTTGGATAATTAAGGTTAAGGGTTGACCCCCTATGAATAATTTAACCGGTGGTTCTGAACCGTTGAACCATCGGTTCTGAATCGTCGAACTGAATCATGGTTGGATCTAGGCACAAGTCATTATGACCTAAGCCTTGAGCCGGTACTTGTCTAAATCTTCCGCCTAAATCTTAAATTGGTCGAACGTATTGTAGCAGCTACAATTTGATAGTTACTGCACATGTTGTACCAGTTACGATTTCGTAATTACTATAATACATACTTAATCTATTCAACGTTAGGAGAAATTTGCATTGTAACAGTTACAAAACCATAGTTACTATAACTATTATAGCAGTTAAGAAATCATAACTACTGTAGCAGTTAAGAAATCATAACTACTATAACGCGGATTTGACATTCATGTTGTAGTAGCTATGAAATTGTAGCTACAATAACGCGAATTCGACTTGCTCACTTAACATTCATGTTATAGCAGCAACAAAACCGTAGTTGCTATAATATATGTAGCAAGTACAGTTCGTAACTGCTACAGCGTGCTCGACTAGTTCAAAAATTATGTTGGAGATAACAATACTAAACAGTACTAGAAAACAGTTGAGTAATTATACATGACTAAATAATAGAGTGAGACGCTCTTTTAATAAAGAAATTAAAGTAGGATGCCTCTTAGATGATTTGGGAAAAAGAACGTCTTCTTGATTTTAGCCATTTAAAATTGTACATTTAAGTATATATAGATATAGAGTTGTATTATGCTGCACGTACGTCTAACCAGGTGTGCATGCTTAGAGATGGAGTCCACATGGGTAGAGGCCCACTTAAGAGTGCACACCTGGCGTGTAGCGTGTAGTGTCTAGCATGTATAGTTATAATATATATCGGTGTAAATATATTAACTAGTAATCGTGCGCACACATTACATGTGTAATATAATACATGAATACGTGTAAATTAGTATTCGAGGCTCATAAATTAGACTTGGTAAGGGTGTGTCAGACTTATGCAGTAGTACAACATAAGAGCGAGTCTCCCTCATAAAAATTAATTTAATTTTTTATATCATATATTAAACTGATATAAAAAGATATTACACTAGATCTTAGCTAAAAGGTCGAGAAATGTATGCTTTCTAATGTTATCTGCCCAAGATATTTATAGAAACTTCTCTGCTCGTAGTGTTGTCAATGCTAAGATGTAGGATTAAAAAGAATCATGACAGTGCATATTTTTTATATAAAAATTAATCAGAAAAATTACTAATAAGTCTTAAAATTATTTTTAATATGGAAAGAAAAAAAATATTAACGTAATTTTATTTTAGACTTCGCCAAAATTAGTTAGCAAAGAGTTCATATTTTTAATAAAATAGTAAGATTATATTCTCTATTAGAACGATGTTTTCATTAAATTTGAGAGATAACACTACCTTTTTAAAACTTGATAAAAGAATTTTTGAAAAATGATTAATGAGGTCAGGTAACATCGAACCTAAGGTGATTGGTCTAGCCCTATGGAAGTTTTTCACTAGCCATCAGGATAAATCGGAAAGCGCACATAGCGGACGACCCAGAAGCCTAGCATCTCTTTATTATGTGTCACATTTAGAGGAAAAATTCTACAAATGCACTATAACTGGGAATCAAATCATGAGTGTTCGAGGACAGAGTTGAGTTGGCTAGTGTCAGGTAGAGTTTCTACCATAGGGTATGAGTTCAAATCTCGATAAAGCTAAGGAAAAAAATCCCTCCCCGCACTGGTCAACTATAGCTTTCCAATTTACCTGGTAAGAAAGGATAAGTTATACCTTCTTGTAAAGAAGGGGAAAGGAAAATAAAAGATTTTTTATTTCAATTTTATCTCTATTCTTGATAGTTTAAGAAACTTTCTAATTTCTAACATTACTATACCACCAGGAGTCCAATTCCTTCACCTCCTTCACAGCTCGCCTGTCGTTGGATCATCGGAGGAGAAGATCTGACGCGTCTTCTAACTAAATTAAAGGGAACAACTATTTTTGCAATCAAAATTTAAAAGATCTATACTTTTTTAATTTTACCATCAAAATTTAATAAATTTTAAAAGAACAAGGATTCTCATCATCAATGTTATCTTCTAATTTTTTATTTGAGGTTTCTAAAATCATTATTTTTATTAATTCATTATTTTCATAATTCTATTGATAGTTGATCCGGTGGTAAGAACAGGGGACCCCGTTCTGTGAGGTCAACGCCACGTGGGAGTCAAAGTGGAAGGATGCCCGTCTGGAGATGGGACGTCCGAACGGCCGACCGGCCGTTCGGTGGAGTCAACGTCCGTAGAGGGCTAGGTCCGACCGGACGGCCATCCGGCCGTCCGGTCGGTATCGGGCTGATGGTTAAAGGCGCCCTGTAGGAAGTCAGGGTTCTGGCGCTCAGGGGGAAAGATCGCAGGGACGAGCGGACTGCACGCTTGGCCCAGGCCATAAGGTAACATACTGCTAATGGTCTCCACAAAGCACGTGATGGAGAATCGCCCCAAGTAAATCACCGCATAATGCCGGCCGGATGTTGAAGGAGCTGGCCGACCGGACGACAGATCTGAAGCAAAGGGGAAAAGGTCAAGGAACGTCTTTTTCTGACAGCAGGTATGTTTCACGAGCAGGCCATGCTCCGAATCTTATGACAGGAGATTTCGCTGTCCCATCGAGGACATGCTTGGACTGTAGCAGTATGGGTCAGGGAAGCTCATTGACAAGCCCTTACGGGGGTATGGGCCATGGACACGTGTACACCTCGGTAGGTGTACACCCACTTCTTCGCTGCCCTATATAAAGGCCCTCTTACTTCGCTGGAGGTACGCACGCGACTAGTTTTTGAGCCCCTTTCTCTCTATTGAACTTCGCTTGACTTGAGCGTCGGAGGGTCGCCGCCGGGAACCCCTTCCCGGCCCGACTTCTGTGCAGGTTCGTCGGAGCTTTGGAGGCCTACGCCATCGATTAGGAGAGCGACACGTTCCCAGCGTCCTTTGGTTCGGCGATTCGGACAGGATCAATAGTATAAAAGTGTTATTTTTAAATAATTAACTAATTTAAATAATAATATAAAAAAAATAATTTTATTATTAAAAATAATTAATGTATATTTATAAAATTAATATTATAAAAATATCTAATTTAAAAAATAAAAGTATTTTTATAATTTTATCTATTTAATCTTTATTTTTTTTCATTTTCTTCCAAATAAAGCAACATGATGCGGTGATGATGAAGGGCCTCACCCCGCTGCCACGGTGGAGGTCAAAGGAGGTCAAAGTCAAGACGACCAATGAGTGAACGACATCAGCCGGTTGGGCGAACCATGCTCCGACCGGGGATTAGGCTCCAACCCGCCATCTTTGACACGGGGAGCAATCAAACAACCGACATATAAGGGAGGCGACGCTCAGAAGTCGAGCCGAGCGGCTACCCCGCTCAGCAAGACAGCAGGCATGACATCAAGAGTTCAACTCCGGCCGAGCGGCTACCCGCTCAGCCAGACAGCAAAGTATGACATCGAAAGAGTTCAACTTTGATCGAGCGGCTATCCCGCTTGGCCCAGCAATAGAGCATGCATACAGTGGACTTCCGGTTGAGTGGCTATCCCGCTCGGCCCGACAACGGGCAACACATGGACAGTGAAATTTCGGCCAAATGGCTATTCCGCTCCGCCAAGCAACAGACACAATAGGATATCTTTCGACATCCTTTTGGGAGCTAGTGTCACTGACAGGCGGCATGGTCAGAAGAGGATCGTACAGCGAAAGCTTTCATCGTCACTTCAGAGATATGCTCGGTCTGTTAAGGTACTGTATCAGGAACACTTTACTGATAAGTTTTTTCAAAGAAAGCTTCGAGATGTGTGCTCGCCTTGGGAAGCGTGCACACGCGCTACTGAAGCTCTATATAAAGGGAGGTCCAAGCATCAGCGGAGGTATGCGATATTTTTTCTGTTGCGCTACAGTCTTCTTGTTGCTCCGCTTACTGCTTCTTCTTCTTTGCTGGAGACTGACTTGAGCGTCGGAGGGCCGTCGTAGGAGACCCCTTCCCTGGCTCGGCACTGACGTCAGTTGTGTTGCAAGTCGGAGTGAAGTCCATAGGAGGTCAGCGGGAGTGCCACATCCCCAACACCCATCTCATCGACTTTCGGACAAGATCATATTTTGCATCGTCTGTAGGAACGTCACCTGCATCCGAGCCAAGAAGATGGAGGACGCTGGACGACTCACCACCATGACGCTCACTTAGGAGGAGCTTGAGATTCTCGTTTAAGCCCGAGCAGCAAAAATGATCGAGTAACAACAACAAGCATTGGTCGATCCGCAAGCTCCACAGCTTGTAACATCGGCAGTCGGCAGACGAACGGGGTCGGAAGACCGAACGGAGCAAATCTCCGTATAGGGGTAGAACCGAAGGCCGACCGGCACACAGGGGGAAGCGCCGCCCGCGCCGATCCCCTTCTATTGAGCTTTGTTCCAAACCCCTTCGAAGATAGCCCAAGCGCATCAGGAGCAGGGATTATCTTCATATGATGCTCCCGTTCAGGATGCACGGAAAGGCAAAGCACCCCGAAACAACACGTCTCCCGAACGGGTCAACCAGCAGTTCTCAGAGGAGATCTTACAAGACCCTCTGCCCCGACACTATACCCTGCTGGCGATCGGGACGTACAACGGGTCGACCAACCCAGATGATCATCTGGATCGATTCGATAACGAAGCCATGCTACACCAATATACGGACAGAGTGAAGTGTCATGTCTTCCTCATGACTCTCTCCAGATCGGCCCAGCGCTGGTTCAGAAGACTACCATATCAGGAGGTTAGGACACGTGTCGTACAGTATGTGGCCTCCGATCAGCCGAAAACGACAAGAGGCAAGATATGGACACTCATGTTTTGCTCTTTCCACCAATCATCGACTCACAACATGCAAGACTACCGCAGTATGATGCCAATCGCTAGCCGACTGGCTCCAAGAGGATACCGTTGTCGATCTCCAACTCCCGATTGGCGACAAAGGCATTGATCAACCAGCGGGGAGAGGAAGAAAGAAGGGAGCCCGAGTGTCATCACCATCAGCGGAGGGACGACACCGACCCCTCCCGAGTCCCAGCTGAGTGAAACAGATACTCCACTCGGGAAGAAGAAAATAGGAACAACTCTTCCCCAGGAGAGATAGGCATGATCGCTGGAGGGTCGATCGGCGGCGACTCCAACAGAGTCAGGAAGTCGTGCGCCCGACGGCTAGAGATCCATGCGATAGGATACAGCAAGGAGAAGGCCGAAGGGCTCGAGATAAGCTTCGCTCCCAATGACTTGGAGGGAGTTGAGATCCCTCACAATGACGTGCTGATCATCCAAGCGGTAATCATCAATTACACTATTCACTGGACTTTTGTTGATACAGGGAGTTCGGTGAACATTATTTTCAAGAAGACGTTCGATCAATTACAAATTGATCAAAGTGAGTTGTTGCCCATGATGACCCTATTGTACGACTTTACGGGCAATGAAGTACTGCCGCTTGGACAGGCTCAATTGGTCGTCTCGCTCGGAGAAGAGCCATTAAAGAGAACCAGGACCAACTTCATTGTAGTGGATGCACCATCGGCCTACAACGTCATCTTAGGCCGACCGTCCCTCAATGAATTCCGGGCAATGGTGTCTACGTACTGCCAAAAGATCAAGTTCCCGGTGGACGACCGGGTGGGTGAAGTCAAAGGCGACCAATTGACCGCTCGGCGATGCTATGTCGAAATGGTCAAGTTTGAAGTGAGAAGCACTCGGAAGAATCCGCACTTGGAGGTGAACACCATCACCAAAGAGGTTCAGGGGTGAGTCTACGAAGAAAAGACCAGTCTGAAATCCAGCAGAGCCAGACGGAGGCCACCATGTTAATCGCGACCGATCAGGAACTCGGGAAGGAGGCAGAGCGACTGTAGAGCGTGAATCATTATCTTCAACCCTAGAGGGTTGGATGAGAGATCCGCAAGTGAATATTGTCCTTTTGTATGTCTCCCGAACGCAAGGCAAAATTCGAATAAAAAAGTAAAAGCCTCTTGAAGTGTGCCTACATTGACAGTCGAGTGGCGACCTTAAATTCTTATCTCCATCAACAGTCAAGCGACGACCTTAAACCCTTATCTCCATCGACGGTCGAGCGACAACCTTAAACCCTTGTCTCCATCGATGGTCGAGCGGCGACCTTAAACCCTTGCCTCCATCAATAGTCAAGCGGCGACCTTAAACCCTTGTCTCTATCGATGGTCGAGTGGCGACCTTAAACCCGAGTCTTCGTCAAATCGTCAAGCGGCGACGTTAAACGCGCGTCTTCATCAACGGTCGAGCGACGACCTTAAACCCTTGTCTCCATCGACGGTCGAGCGACGACCTTAAATCCTTGTCTCCATCGACGATCGAGTGGCGACCTTAAACCCTTGTCTCCATCGACGGTCGAGCGGCGACCTTAAACTCTTGTCTCCATCGACGGTCGAGCGGCGACCTTAAACCTGAGTCTTCGTCAAATCGTCGAGCAGCGATATTAAACGCGTGTCTTCATCAACGGTCGAGCGACAACCTTAAACCCTTGTCTCCACCGACGGTCAAGCAATGACCTTAAACTCGGAATCTGCATCAAACCGTCGAGCGACGACGTTAAATCATTGTCTTTACCGACAGTCGAGCGACGACCTTAAACCCGAGTCTATACCAAACCATCGAGTGACGATGTTAAACTCTTGTCTCCACCAACGGTGGAGCAACGACCTTAAACTCGGGTCTTCACCAATGGTCGAGCGGTGACCTTAAACCCGAGTCGACATCAAATCGTCGAGCGGCAACGTTAAACGCGAGTCAACATCAAATCGTCGAGCGGCGACGTTAAACGCATGTCTATATTAAATCATCGAGCAGCGACGTTAAACGCGGGTCTACATCAAATTTTTGAGCAGCGACGTTAAATGCGAATCTACATCAAATCGTCGAGCGACAATGTTAAACCTGGGACTTTTAGCAACCCGGGATATGTTGACCGACCGGCTCGGATGTTTTGCTATAGCTTTCCGTGACTGACCGAAAAGATACCGCTTAGGGGTAGTGAGAATACCGCCGAGCAAGTGTATTTTAACGGGACAAACACATAAGAAAGTAACGCTGAACAGGCGGTAGTGCATTGATACTTGGAAGATTACAAAAAGGGGAGGAATACAAGATTGCTCCAACTAAGCTCACTCTTTGTAATCTAATACGTTGTCCGACAGAGACGTGGTGAGCTTGTCCCGGCTGATGATGTTGTCGATCATAGCAGTTGGTAAATGGCCTCCTTCTCGGAGCTGGTCGATCGTCCCGTCGATCACCAGATCGAACAGCCGGAGTGCCTGGTCGAAGATTTTATCGTTGAAAGTGTCCGAGCGGATGTAAGCTTTCTTCCTGGTCTCAAACCTACTCGACTCGACATCTTGGTAAATCTTCAAAGCCACTCGGGAGCCCCCAGCTCATCCTTGATGGCGGCTAGCGCAGCATCCTTGGAGGCAAGTTAGTCACGAAGGGTCGTTTCTTCGGTCGAGCGACTGTTCCGCTGAACGATCAGGAAGTCCTCGGCTTCCTTGAGCTTTTGAGTGAGGGACCGGGCCTCCTTATTCTTCTCATCGAGGTCCGTGATGACCCGGTTCTTTCGCACATTCGCTGACTCAATCTTATTATCAAAAGTGGTGACTTATTTATTAAGCCGCTCCAACATCGTGGCCTGCCCGACGCTCTTGGCCCGTTCGGTGTCAAGTAGTTTGTCGCTCTTCTCCATAGCGGCCCGCAGCTTGGCCACCTCAACGTCTATTTTTTCTTGAGAAGCAGAGGATTGACCGCTCGAGGCCTTCAGCTTCTTAACCTCCTCCTTCAAAAAGGCGAGCCTCTGGCACAAAACCAGACTCTTTACCCAATACTGTAGTCAAGTGAGGAAAGGTAATCGTCGATCGACAATAAAGTAGGAAAGTACACTAAGGGGAACATTTACTCCAATGGACATCTAGGTATGGCTGTCCGCAAGCGCGCCCGGAAGCATCATTGTCGCACGGGCTCAAGCGTCCTCCTAGATTTTGGCGAATGGCCCCTGGATGATGATCTGATGCTCGAGGGCTCGAGACTCAGCGCTCGACTCACGATATTCTTCGATCGGCAGGTGGAGGATCGTCGTGATATGGCGCTGGCCGCTCGGGGCTGATTGAGCCGAGGTCGCTCGGCCTGACGGTCGGGAGGTGGACGCCGGACGGATGCCGGACTTTTTTACCTTTGAGGGCTTCGAAAGCGGCAAGAGTCCCCTGTGGCAGATCAGCCAAGGAGAGAGTCCGATCAGACGACATGGAGGCCGCCGTTTGAAGGAGAGTCGGGGTCGAAGTTTCGACCCGCTCGGTAGACCGCACAGCTGAAGTAGCAGAGCGCAATGAAGGCTCTACTCAGTGCCTCTTGCGCTTGTTCAGTGGTACATCGGAGGAGGCCGAGCCTGATGGCTCCTCAACCAGGATGATCGAGCGCCGCTCGGATGGAGGTTGTGATCCTGTAGCGGCTCCTCTGCTCAGCGCATGGCTGGCTCGCCTCTGCTCACTAAGATGGGTGTCGCATCACTCTAATCCTGAGGCTCTTGGTGTGAGCGATCGGCTGCAGGCTGCGGTTCGCCAGTTCTTTAATAGCAGCCGCATTGATCGCGGCATCCTTGAGCTTCGCATTGGCAGCTAGACGTGCTCGCAACATGACTTCGACTGTAAAAGAGAAAGAGAAATCAGTTAGCATCAAAGGAAGAATTAAAGAAGCTTCATACCTAGGCTGGTCGGCAGTCGGGTGCGGATCAGACTTAAGCCGAAGATATAAAGGATGTCTTCCAATAGCAACTTGTGGATGTCGTATTTCTGACCAGCCAACATCGAAGCTGCGTTCAGGTAGTCTGATCAACTCTTATAACTTTTTAAGGGACGTTGAGGCGCCACTTCAAGCTGCCAGTGGGTCGGGAAGTCTGGTCGCTCGAGAAGGGGCATGAAGAAAAAATATTCTTTCTAATGCTTGTTGGAGGTAGGCATCTTGTCAAAGAATACTAAACCGACTCGAGACTAGAAGAGGAAAGTCCTCGGATTGGACAATTTAGGGTAATAAAAATAATGAAAGATCCGGGATGTAAGAGGTGTAAGAGGAATGTCGTGCAGACGGAATAGGACAATGACTCCGCACAACAGCCGTAAGGAGTTCGACACTAATTGAGGAAGAGAAATGCGGAAAAACTTACAAACAACTGAAATAAAGGGGTGGATCGGAAACCGCAGACCAGTGATAAACTGATCCCGGAAGAAACAGATATAGCTGGTCGGCGGAGAATTGAGCCAATCGGAGGGAGAAGGCAGAATGATCTGATGATCGGAAGGGATTTCAAAAACGTCTCTCAAACTCTCAGCGTCGCCACCATCGAACCTAAACTCCATAGATATATACTAGAGTCCAGGGATAGAGGTAGGTGAATGTGAAGAACTTGCCATGGAAACTGAGAGCAAAGAGAAAAGGCGGTCAAAAAGAAGAAACACGAGTGTAAGGGAAAGGGCTTACTGGGAAGTCGTTGGAAAACAAGTAAAAAGAATCGCCAAGGAACAATGGCGGAAGGTCGTCGGAGAAGGTCTCACAGGAGCAGAGGAAGGTTGCTACTAGAGAACTCGAACTCGAAGACGAAGTGTGCGAAGGAGGCGACGTAGCGGGCTTATAAGCCATAGGAGCGGCCGAGCGAAGCCATCCGATCTAGGTCTCGGAAACCTAGGCGAAGATCAAGCCGTTGAATTCAAACCGTCAAACGTCACATCACGTCTGTCACGTCAGGCGTGCGGTGGCATCGGGCACGACACGTGGCGCCTCACCACAGGTCGGCATTTAATGACGGCATGGAAGCGCGCTCAGCCTTAATGCGTAGAGATTTGCACGATTTCCTAGAAATCTGGTGATGCCAGCATGGCTCGCGCTCACCCAAGACAGCCCAAGGAAAGATTTCACAAGTGCAAACTTTCGTCGTGTCGATCAGATAGAGGAAGCATATCTATGCTCGAACGACAAGCTTCAACAGGCTGATTGGCGAGGATCTGTCTTATCTCGATCATAAATCACACAGTGTCGAAGGCCGATTGGGAGGAAACCTACTTGGACAATTGTCCAATTAATTGGACTGCAACCTCCTTCGACTAAACTTGAGGGGGAAGCTTATGATGCGGTGATGATGAAGGGCCCCACTCTGATGTCACGGTGGAAGTCAAAGGAGGTCAAAGTCAAGACGGTCGACGAGTGGACGACATCGGGCGGTTGGGCAAACCATGCTCCGACCGAGGATCAAGCTCCAACCCGCCGTCTTCGACACGAGGAGCAATCAAACAACTAACGCTCAAGGGAGACGACGCTCAGAAACCGAGCCGAGCAGCTACCCCGCTCGGCAAGACAGCAAGCATGATATCAAGTGTTCAACTCCGGCCGAGCGGCTACCCCGCTCGGCCAGACAGCAAAGTATGACATCGAAAGAGTTTGACTTCAGGCGAGCGGCTATCCCGCTGGACCCAGCAACAGAGCATGCGGGCAGTGGACTTCCGATCGAGCGGCTATCCCGCTCGGCTAGACAACGGACAACACGTGGACAGTAAAATTTCGACCGAGCGGCTATTCCGCTCGACCAAGCAACAAACACAACATGCTATCTTTCAACATCCTTTTGAGAGCTAGTGCCACTGACAGGCGGCATAGTCAAATAGATGATCGTACAACGGAAGCTTCTACTGTCACTTCAGAGATATACTCGGCCTGTTAAGATAATGTGTCAGAGACACTTTACTGACAAGTCTTTTAAGAGAAAGCTTCGAGATGTGTGCTTGCCTTGGGAAGTGTGCACGGGCGTTACCGGAGCTCTATATAAAGGGGGTCCAAGCATCAGAAAAGATATGCGATATTTTACTATTGTGGTACAGTCTTCTTGTTGCTCCGCTTACTGTTTCTTCTTCTTCGTCGAAGATTGACTTGAACGTCGGAGGATCATCATCGAGCACCCCTTCCCTAACTCGACATTGACGTCAATTGTATTACAGATCGAAGTGAAGTTCATAAGAGATCAACGAAAACATCATATCTTCAACATCTATTTCATTAACTTTCAGATAGGATCATAACCCATAATAATTTTTCCTGCCTCCCAATTAAGAGGAAGTTAAATACATTTTCCTATCTTCTCTTTTCACCCCCATTCAAACGTAGGGTTAAAGTTGGGTGCAGGCGTGCAGCTTGCTGCCGGTTCCTTCTTACCTTGATTAAATTGGACACATGTCCAATCAACCAACCTAAATACCCAATCGTTTTCGCCCAGTGCCCGTCCCTACACCGGGCCACCAATTCCTTTCGCTCTATTTAATGGTCTCATCTCTCTTCTACCCCCCTTCTTCCTCTGAGAAACCTCCATTGTTCAACCGCCCGATTAGCTCCGCCCACAGATCCAATGGAAGTGATGGTGGTGGAGAGCCCGCACATCGCCCGGAGTTACAGCGACTGCAATCGCCGCCGTTCCGACGATTCCCCACTCGTCCGCTGTCAAACAAGCTGCTCCTCCTCCCTCCATCGCTTACTCGTCCACTCCGCCGCCGAATGCTCCGACGACGCCATTTGCAAGCTCATCGCCGACCTTGACTCGCCCTCCATCGAATCCAAGCGCCTCGCCGCAACGGAGCTCCGTTTCCTCGCCAAGCACAGCCCCGAGAACCGCGTCCGTATCGCCCGCGCCGGCGCCGTCGCTCCCCTCGTCGCCCTCCTCTCCCACCCCGATCCTCAGATCCAGGAGCAAGGCGTCACCGCTATTTTAAACCTCTCCCTCTGCGATGAGAACAAATCCGCCATCGCCGGTGCCGGCGCCATCCGCCACCTCGTCTTCGCTCTCCGCTTCGGCACCCCCGCTGCCCGTGAGAACTCCGCTTGCGCCCTCCTCCGCCTCGCCCAGCGCGACGACCTCCGAGCCGCTATCGGCTGCTCGGGTGCCATCCCAGCCCTCGTCTCCCTCCTCGAGACAGGCGGACCTCGCGGCAAGAAGGACGCCGCCACCGCCCTCTTCGCCCTCTTAGCTGCGAAGGAGAACATGACCCGGGCAGTGGAGGCTGGAGCGGTGCGCCCCCTTCTGGATCTGATGGCCGATCCGGAGTCGGGGATGGTAGACAAGGCGGCATACGTGCTCCACCGGGTGTTGTCGTTGCAGGAGGGGCGTAGGGCAGCGGTGGCGGAGGGCGGCGTGCCTGTGCTGGTGGAGATGGTGGAGGTCGGGACACGCCGGCAGAAGGAAGTATCGATGCTATCGATTCTCGAAATATGCAAGGAGGGCGCTGCGTACCGAAGAATGGTAGTCCGCGAGGGCGGCATTCCGCCAGTCGTTGCTCTGGTTCAGTCCTCCTCGGAGAAGACGAAGGAGAAGGTAACCTCACCTCCGACCTAACTCGGTGCTCGGACTCGAACGGATAAATTATTTCCTTTAACGGACAATTAGCGGAAAAAAAATTAAAATATTTATTTTTTCAAATATTTACAGGCGGAGGCGTTGATTGCGCTTTTACGGCAACCGACCGCACCATTTTCATAGTTCAGGCTTACCGACACGTGTCGGCAGAAGGTGGGTAAATAGTTACTTTCGGCCGCCGCATCCTATCAACGGAGGTGATGATGGTCGGCTCGTTTTTTTTTCCCCTTTTTTGTTTTAGTGAAAATGGTCGGGTTTTATTATATCAGAAACTCGTTTTTTTTTAAAGAAAAAACGAACGAGCTGTCTGGTCTTTTGAATGTCCTGGGTCGGACGTTAATGATACAAGTTGTAGTGTACTAAATTGCTAGTGCACTTGTATTGAACTATGTGTACAAATAATTTAATTTGGTTCCACTCAATCAATCTCCATATTTCTCCATTGGAATAATAATTAATTGCTAATAAGACAAACAAAATCAGTAGCGGATTTGCATCTTGGCTTGATTCTTAATAATTTATGACACGTGGAGGTAGGATATGCAAGCAATCTCATCATCTCCTTTTAATTTATGGTTTTTGGTGGTTGCATGACTATTTGGTGGGATATATCATGTAAATAAAAAAAGAATGTAATTTTTTTTAAAAATATAAATGTATTGTTAAAGTCTAGACAAGAAAACTCAAAATTCATGCCGACATCCAATTTATGCATCAATATTTAAAAAATAAAAAAGGAAAATCAAGATAACTTTAGTTGTTGTGATATATGCTCCTCACTTGTTTCCTCCTATAATGTAATTAAACAATGATATAAATAATTAAATTGGAATGAGGTGCCACATCTAAATCTGATCCAAATCTCTAAGATAGTTTTTTTTTGTTTTAATTTAATTTTCTTGCTTTGTACCTATTGTAAGAATACTAATTATCATTATTATAAGAATGTATAAGAATGAAAATGTGAACGTTGTGGCTTAGGTGGGTGTTGGGTGTGATTGTTGAACGTTTATTATGGATGGCAACAACTCATGTCTCCTAAAATCGAGTTAAGACGTTTGTTTGTTGAGGGTGATTTGATAAATAAATTTGTTATTGTTAATAAATTATGGGAGTATATCAATTATATTAAGTTGATTTTGATTTCAATTTAAGACCAGGAATCCAATTTGTCAGAATCTATTTCATTCAAATTCAATAGCTAAAAAAAATGGCAGCTCCTTATTTTAGGAATCATCAGGAATCTAATTTGAAAGAATCTATTTCATTCAAAGCCTTTTATTTTATGAATCATCAGCTTGTGGCATAAGCATCTCCCGCCTAAATCTTAAACTTGTCATATTTGTTATAACAATTATGAAATCATAATTACTATAATGGTGTAACAACTATAATGACGTAGCTGCTACAACGTAATACAACTCCGAATCAAGATTTAGGTTGGAGATGCATGTGTCAGAAGCATCCATATGTCAAAAGTGAGTAGTGTACAAGAAGGTATTTATGTCATTTTACAAGAAGATGGGGTGCCCTTTTGATTAAAAATCAACATAGGGCGTCATTGACGATTTGGTAAAAAAAAATTACCCTTTTTAGTTTTGTTTAAAAAAAATATTTGGGCTACCAAAGGTGTAGTGCGATATAAAATACTCAAAAGAATAATAAAACGAATAAGATTTGAATTTCAAATGAAATGAATATTTTTAAAGGTCAATTTTTGAATGAATGAGCATAAGTTGTATTTTGAATTTATCTAATAGATGAACTAAAGAGAAGATAGACTATCTGTTGGTAGTTGGCATAGATGATCAAATTTAGATTTTGATGGATAATAAATAGATTAAAGTTAGACACTACAAGAAAATAGTAAAATAGCAACGAAATACTCATTTGTAGCTAGATTGCATTATTAGCGGCGAAATACAGGTTCGTCGCAAATAATAATATTAAAAATTTAGTTTTGCGTAAGGTCATAAATATTTGTAACGAGTTTACCATATTCATCACTAAAAGTTTAGTATTAGTGGCGAATTAAGTTAAGAGTAATGATAAGCAAAGAGAAAAAAATCTTAAGGAAAAGCTTAGAGATAGACACATAAATTCATGACCCTCCATTTTCACTTTTGTGCGCTCCATCAGTTTATGTGTCTATCCCTGAACTTTTCCTTAAGATTTTTTCCTTTGCATATCATTTTTCTTAAGTTAATAGTAGTTACTATTTTTTTGAGTGGGGGCCCATAAATAAAAAAGGATTAGCGACGAATTTGGAAATTTCGCCGCTAACCCTTATATATTAGTAGCGAAAGTAGGCAATTCGCCGCTAATCCTTATTATTAGCGGCGAAATTTGAATATTCGCCACTAATATATTAGCGGCGAGTTTTCCAGTTTTGCCGCTAATAAAATGGATTAGCGACGAACTTTCATTTTCGTCGCTAATTTCGTGCCCTACTTTTCCCTGAAGCCACCGCGATTAGATCCACCTTCTCCTCTGTGCGCTCTCTTCTTCTCCTCTGATGCTGCTGCAATAAGGTTTTAGGTTTTAGGGTTTAGGGTGCGCGATCTCTTCCTCTCCTCTGTGCGCGCTCTCTTCTTCTCCTTTGATGTTGCCGCGATCAAGTTTTAGGGTTTAGGGTGCGCGATCTCTTCTTCTCCTCCAACCCTGCCGCAAATCTTCCTTGTTCTCGCGAATCCTCCTTCTTTTCTACTCTGACTCCGATGACTCCTGCTCCGACCTAGCTCAGGTTTTCCTCCGCTTCTTTCCTAATATGAGAAAAGGTATTACTATCTATATATTTTTTTTCTCTCCATATGATTGCACATATATGATCTTGTTAGCAGTGTGCTTGTCTTGTTATAATTTTACAGAAATTATCTTGCTGTTAAATTTTGAATAATGAATACGCATTTCACTTCTATGCTCACTAAATCCTTTACATGTCCATCCCTTCACATGCCCTAAATTTCTTCTAGTGTTTGAATTTTTATACTTCTTGTGTTTTATATTTTGGCCATATATTTCATCTAAGCTCCAGTTGTTGTTTAAGGATTAAATGACATGTTTTGAGTTGCTTTAGGACAATCTATCTATATCAATAAGGGAGGGCAAGGTCATCCATTTGGTACCTGCATGCGCAAGATTAAGGTCAATAGAACTCACTAGTACTGTGATGCATTGTAAATTCACATGTCATGTTAAGATATGGTCAATTGACGATCATGTTAAGATATGTACTTATTTTACCTCGATGGATCATGTTTAACAAATTATTCTGAACTTCTCTTGTTGGAAGCTACATAGTTGATAATTTTTCAGTTATTTTGATATGATTAATTAATTTAAGTTATTTAATGTAAGTTGCTTATGAATTTCATTAAAACTTATCATCAAACTTATTGATAAGAGTTATTTATTAAACAATATGAATTTTTTATATGTTTAACTAGGTTTTTAAAATATGGATAAAAGTTAGATAATGCTCGAGAATTGGATTAGCCTTGAATATATAAATGAGTTAAATCAGTTTTTAAATGTGACAGAGAATTATATGATAAGTCTAAATTTATCCAATATTCGTTGTCCCCGTCGAAGGTGTGACAATTTATTTAAATACGAGTTGGATTATGTTCGAGGACATCTTTATAGGTGGGGATTTGACAAATTATATAAAGTCTGGAACTTTCATGGTGAAGCTTCTACATCATCTGTTAATATAAATATTATCAATGAAGATGAACTTGATTGTGATTTTGAAGAAGATGATTTTCAAGACATTTTTATTGATTTAAGAAATACAGAAAATATCAAAACCAAAGGGCCTCAATTAGATGATATTAATGAAAACATGAATACAGATGATATTAGAGGAAGTTATAGCTCAATGTTTGAAGAAGTAAAAAAAAAATTGTATCACACTTATACTAATTTTTCTGTATTCAATTTTTTGGTCAAGTTAATGCATATGAAGGTGTTAAATGGCTGGAGCAATAAGTCTTTTGATATGTTACTTCAGTTATTGCAAAAGGTATTTTTTAAATCGAATGCGATTCCAAACTCTCATTATGAAGCAAAGAAAATGTTAAAGAGTTAAAATTGGCATATGAGAAGATACATGTATATAAGAATGATTGTATATTATTTTGAGATGAGCACGAGAATAAAGATATATGTCCAGTGTGCAAAGAGCCTAGATACAAGTATGATGGTAAAGAAGTATAAATCTTTCGAGTTAAAGTATTGGTCAAATTTAAAGTTGAGACATAATTTAGATGTGATGCACATTGAAAAAAATATTTGTGATGCTTTGGTTAGCACATTATTTAATATAGATGGAAAGTCAAAGGATACGTTTAAATCAAGGTTAGACTTGCAAGATATGGGGATTAGAAGTGAATTGCATTTAAAGAAAGTTGGAGACAAATTTTATAAACCATATGCAAGTTACATGTTGACATTGGAAGAAAGACATGCATTTTGTCAATTTCTAAAATCCGTGAAGTTTCTTGATGGATATGCTACTAATATATCTAGAAATGTGAATGTAGATGATGGAAAGTCACATGGACTAAAATCACATGATTGTCATGTCTTATTGCAAAGAATGCTTTCAGCTGTTGTACGAAATTTTTTCCCAAAAGATATATGTGGTACACTAATTGAGTTATGTGATTTTTTTTTAAAAAAAAATAACTGCAAGATCTTTACACACAGTGGACTTATATAAAATAGAGGAGGAAATAGTATTCATATTGTGTAAGATGGAGCGAATATTTCCTCTAGCATTTTTTGATATTATGGTTCATTTGACAGTTCATTTACCCCGTGAAGTCATGTTAGCTGGACCTATTTGTTAGGACCAAAAGTAGCTAGAGGGGGGGGGGGGGGGGGAATAGCTCGTCGCGCTTCGTGGTGTTCGGCGTTGCTTGTTTCTTCGAAGATGTGCAGCGGAAAATACAGAAACAAATCACACAACGCTAACACAGTTGGTTTACTTGGTATCCACCTCACAAGAGGTGACTAATCCAAGGATCCACACCAACACACACACCCTCCACTAAGTAAAACTCTCCTTTATGGTAACTGCCAAGGGCGGAGAAGCCCTACAAGACTCAACACAAGAAGAGAGGGAAAGGATACAAGAAATACAAGCTTACAAGCTTACAATGAGTACAAACCCTAACCATAGCTTCTCTTCTTGGCTTTGATCCGCCTCTTGACTTGGAAACCTTCCAAGATCCTTCAAGAACTGGCGATCTGAGCTTTGTGAGTGCTGTGGAGAAGCTGGCAAGAGATCTGAGATGAATCTGCGAAGAGATATCGAAGGAATCGTGCGCCTGCGGCCTTTATCGACGCCAACGGTCGGATCCCGATCGATTCGAATGTTCCCAATCGATCGGGGAGGCTTTGGATCGATCCACGGATCGATCCAGAGCGCCTATGTGCTATGGAAAAATGCCTGGATCGATCCACGAATCGATCCAGCGCTTATCGCGCGAAGCAGCAGCGTCCCAATCGATTCACTGATCGATTGGGACATCTGGATCGATCCACTGATCGATCCAGAGGCTTTCTGTTCGCTGGGAAAGGTCTGGATCGATCCACTGATCGATCCAGAGTCTGGATCGATCCAGCACTTGGTATTTGCCCAAAACCAAGTCCCAAACCTCCCAAACCAACATCCGGTCAACCTTAACCTGTTGGTACGTCATGCCTAGCATCTAGTCATTCCCTTGACCTGCTAGGACTCCTCACCAAGTGTCCGGTCAATCCCTTTGACCCACTCGGACTTTTATCTTCGTGACAAGTATCTGGTCACTCCCTTGACCTACTTGGACTTCCACCAGATGTCTGGTCAATCCCTTTGACCCATCTGAATTTCCTCGTGCCAAGTATCCAGTCAATCCTTTGACTTACTTGGACTTCCCAACACCAGATGTCCGATCATCCTTGATCCATCTGGATTTTCCCTTGCCTGGCTTCACTCACCAGGACTTTCACCTGGCTTCACTCACCAGGGTTTTCCTTCTGCCTGGCTTCACTCACCAGGACTTTCACAGTCAAGTATCCTGTCAATCCTTTGACTTACTTGGACTTCCCAACACCAGATGTCCGATCATCCTTGATCCATCTGGATTTTCCCTTGCCTGGCTTCACTCACCAGGACTTTCACCTGGCTTCACTCACCAGGGTTTTCCTTCTGCCTGGCTTCACTCACCAGGACTTTCACAGTCAAGTATCCAGTCAACCTTGACCTACTTGACTCTTCTGCAATCAATATCTTATTGTCAAACATCGAAATCCAAACCAAGACTCAAGCTTGGTCAACCAGGTCAACCTTGACCTAAGGGATATTGCACCAACACTATTTTGTCACGATGGATGTATCCCTTTGAACGATATTTGGGCAGACTAAAAAAATATATTCGTAATAAAACAAGGCCTGAAGGATCTATTGCAGAGGGCCATATTATAAATGAAGCATTGACTTTTAGTTCTTTATATATGAGTCATATTAAGATAAGATTTAGTAGGCCAGAATGAAACAAAGATGTTCAACCAGTAACATGTAATTTAAGTGTTTTCTCATAACAAGCAAGAGTATTTGGCAACCAACATAATCTGAAATTGCCTTTGACTTTGTATAAGAAAGCACATTGGTATATTCTCAACAATTGTAAAGAAGTTGACCAATATAGAAAGTAAGTTTTTACATTATTTAATTTTATTATTTATATTTTATTATAAAATTATAATTTAAATATTTATTTATGCAGTGAAGATCTACAACTTCAGTCACATAAAGTTTATTCAAATCAACTTCTCTAATATCATGAGAGAGATTTTCCACGATGATTTAGGAAAATAACGATAAAGTAAAGAATTTAAAAAATTCAGATTTCATAAATGAGTTGTATTATTTAACAATCGGACCTGATGTTGATGTTGAAGTTGAACTCTATAACGCCTGCATTGTAAATGATATTCAATATCATACAAGGTCCCGTGATTCTCGCAGAACTACTTAGAATAGTGGGATTAGCATACCATCATCTGATTGTTGGAACCCCAGGTTGTTTTGATGTGATCAAACAAGTTAAGTTAGGTCCTGTGGTGTTTTGACCCTGTGTCTAAGTGTGCAGGAACTTAGGAGCACAAGAAGTCGAACGGAAGATGCAACTAGCGAAAAGAACGACACGGGAGAGAGAGCCGACGGACTCTGTGCGTCTGAGGGACGAGGTGTTGCGGAAGAGTACACCAGCGGACGAGAAGGGAGCATGCGGTGTTTTCGAGGGACGAGAAGTCGGAGTGGAAGATTGCTCAAGGAGCAAGAGACGCAGCCAGCGAAAAGGTTGGCACGAGAGAGAGCCGACGGGCTCGGTGCATCCGAGGGATGAAGAGTTGAGAATGAGTACGTTGGCGGACGATAAGAAAGCACGCGACAATTCTGAGGGACGAGAAGTAGGTGCGGAACCCTGCTCAAGAAGGCTGAAATTGGGTTCGGGTGAGCCTTATTTTGGTTGGCCTAAATCACCCAAGCGAGCAGAGCCGGAGCAGAAGACCCGGACTGAGGCGAACAGAACAGGAGCAAAGAGCTCAGACCGCAAAAAGTCAACAATGTTGACTTTAGTGATCCGGGCGCTCAAAGCGATTTCGATGCCCGGAACCCGACTTTGACCAGATCACAATTTGACCATGATCCGTTGCGAAGGGGATAAAGTTTTATCCCCTTCCAGGTGCCAGGAAGCCTCCAGGAGCCCCGACCAAGGCTATAAATACAGCCTTGGTCCATAAGCTTTTCAACACAACAAGCAATTGTAACAACACTGATGTGCTTTCCTGTTTTATTTAGCTTCCTTCTTTCTGTACTTACACTGCTATAAAAGAGGCTTCTCCGCCTGAAGGAGAATTTAGTGTGATAATCTTCATTGGATTAACAACCTCCCCGGTTATAACCAAGTAAATTCCGGTGTCTCTTTTCTTTTAAGTTCAGTCTTTAATTATTTATGCAAGTGTTATTTTAAAAGTCCGAGAAGAGTATCTCTTTTATTTTTGTGTAGGGCTATTCAACCCCTCCGACAGTCGGCCACCAACGGTCCCTAACAAATGGTATCAGAGCCAGGACGTCTCAGAAGGGCTAACGGCCGACTAAAGCAACTAGATGGCCGGAGCTAACATCTATCCACCAACGTTCGAGGGGGAGTTCGCGTTTTGGAAGCGACGAATGGAGGTATTTCTTAAAATAGATTTCAGTATTTTACTAATAATGAAATATGGTTATGAAGCACCAAAGAATGCGAACGGAGAAGAAATTGAAAAATGCCTCTGGACCAAAAAGCAGCGCGACGATTTCATGTCAAACGGTAAGGCTGAATATCATCTCATAAGTGTACTACCGAAGGAGGGTCTCGACAGAATTGGCAACTACCAAAGTGTAAAAGAACTCTGGAAAAAGTTCTTGAAGCTCCACGAAGAACTGATTGAAGCCAAATCCGACTCCTTGATGGACACCGAGTCGTCATCAGAAGAATCCGAGACCGAAGAAATTGTCGAGAGAGCCCTGATAGCCAAATTCCTTCCCGAGGATATAGAAAGCTCATCCCTGATGAGCATCGATGAAGGGGGAGAGTCTTCAAAAGAAAGCAGCTCAACAGGGGGAGCATCAGAAGACGACAAGGTAAGTCAGGTACAGTCTCTACCACCTGACCAAATATTCAAATTTATAAAGTTATTAACTAAAGATTATTACATGCTAGAAAAAGAAAATAAAAAACTAAAATTAACTTTAGATAAATCTTGTTTGTTGGAAGATCTTAAAAGATTAGAAATAGAAAATGATAAATTAAAATTAGAAAATGATAATTTGAAAATACAAGTAGATATTTTGAAAAATCATGCATGTTTAAATAATCAATATATTAGAAAATTTTATGGATTAAATTGGTAGCTTAGATACCATAAGGGACAAATTAGAAATATTACAAAGAAATATGTCCCTAAGAAATTTCTAATTAATCCAGTTGGTTGGAACCTATATTGAGTTCCTAAGTCTCGTCTTACTTGAACCTTAATTTAGACTTAGCGCTTTCAGCGAGAAAATTAAATATTTAATTTCCTTATGAAGCTTTGTCTAGAAGTGGCTGATGATCCAATAACCAAGAAGTCATAGTGGCTCGCCACAGCCTGAAAGCCAAGATATTGAAATAAAGTGTTTAATTGACTAATTGATAAAGCATTAAATTGAAATTAGATAATGCTTTAAAGGGTTATTCAATTTTTTTTGAAAATTCTCAAAAAAAAATTTTGCTTGCAAATTTCTTTTAATTAGAAAATTTTCACAAAAATATTCTTACTTTAAATAAATTATTCAAATAATTTTTTGGAAATTTCTCAAATTTTTTCAAAGTTGTCTAACTTAGAATTTTTTCTGCTTAAATTTTACTTAGAATTTTTTCAAAAATGATTGCAATTTTTTTTATATCAAAATAATTTTCAAACT
The DNA here is from genome assembly GCF_018446385.1 of Zingiber officinale. Lineage (NCBI taxonomy): Eukaryota > Viridiplantae > Streptophyta > Magnoliopsida > Zingiberales > Zingiberaceae > Zingiber > Zingiber officinale. The sequence goes on along the minus strand of NC_055999.1, from coordinate 96,353,330 downwards.
TTTCAAAATTATTACGCTTAGATTTTTTTTTTGAAACCCCATTTTTATGTGATCAAAGGGGGAGAAGGAAAATATTAAGTCTAGAGGGAGGTAGATCAAATTTTTTGTACTTTCATGCAAAATTTATTACTCTTGATTTATGTTGGTTTACCCTATCTTAACTTGGATTGCTCACATAAAAAATAGAGAGATTGTTGGAACCCCAAGTTGTTTTGATGTGATCAAACAATTTAAGTTAGGCCTGTGGTGTTTTGACCCTGTGTCTAAGTATGTAGGAATTTAGGAGCACAAGAAGTCGAGCGGAAGACGCAGCTAGCAAGCAGGACAGCACAGGAGAGAAAGCCGACGGGTTTAGTGCATCTGAGGGATGAGGTGCTGCGGAAGAGTACATCGGCGGACGAGAAGGGAGCGTGCAGTGTTTCCGAGGGACAAGAAGTCGGAGCAGAAGATTACTCGAGGAGCAAGAGACGCAGCCGGCGAGAAGGTCAGCACGGGAGAGAACCGATGGGCTCGGTGCGTCCGAGGGACGAAAAGCTGCAGATGAGTATGTTGGTGGACGAGAAGGAAGCACGCGATGATTCCGAGGGACGAGAAGCTGGAGCGGAAGCCTGCTCGAGAAGGCTGAAATTGGATTCGGGTGAGCGTTATTTCGGTTGGCCGAAATCACCCAAGCGAGCGGAGCCAGAGCGGAAGACCCGGACCGAGGCGAACAGAACCGGAACAGAGAGCCCGAACCGTAAAAAGTCAACAATGTTGACTTTAGTGGTCCGGGCACCCGGACCCAATCCGAGCGCTCGGACCAGTCCAGGCGCCCGGAGCGATTCCAGACGCCCGGAACTCAACTTTGACCAGATCATGATTTACCGTGATCCGTTGCGAAGGGGATAAAGTTTTATCCCCTTTCAGGCGTCTGAAACCCTCCAGGCGCCCCGACCAATGCTATAAATACAGTCTTGGTCCAGAAGCTTTTCAACATAGCAAGCAATTGTAACAACACTTGTGCGCTTTCCTGTTTTGTTTAGCTTCCTTCTTTCTGTGCTTACACTGTTGTAAAAGAGGCTTTTCTGCCTGAAGGAGAATTTAGTGCGATCATCTTCCTTGGATTAACAACCTCCCCGGTTGTAACCAAGTAAACTCCGGTGTCTCTTTTCTTTTGAGTCCAGTCTTTAATTATTTATGCAAGTGTTATTTTAAAAGTCCGAGAAGGGTATCTCTTTTATTTTTGTGTAGGGCTATTCAACCCGTCCAACAGCCAGCCACCAACGATCCCCAACACTGATGATGGTGTCAATTTAGATATTTTTTGGAGTGTTGAAAGATGTTGTTCAACTATTTTACTCTTTCAAGTATAAAGTACAATTATTCTGGTATGAATGGTTTTAATGTAATCTGAAAAAAAATTAATGATTGAAGAGTTTGATCTCTTATGTATTGACACTTCTAAAATATGGTACGCTGATGACCGATTCATTTTGGCCAACCAAGCAAATCAAGCTTATTATTTAAATGATATAAGTGTGGAGGTCATTAGAAGGTAGTACAAAAGGTTCAACATCGAGAAATATATGAAGTAACTGAAGTTGATGAAGTATCTAAAGAAATTGAATCTTGAAATAATTTCAATATTGAGACTAACCAGGATATTTCTTCTAATGAAGCAACTTCAATAGTTGGTGATGACTTAGAGATATCCCAACTTTGTAGATTAGATGTTTAGCATCAACATATAAATATGTCAAATGTACAAGTTGAGCTGACTAGTGATGCTCAAAGTTTTCTTAATGATGAAGATGAAAATATTGAAATTGATAGTGACCCAGTCAAATATCTCTTTCAGATGATGATAGTGATTAATTTTTATTTACATGGTATTTATATTTTTCTTTATTTTTAATTCATTTATATAAGATAAAGTTTTATTACTTGTAGATGCATATATATGTTGATATATATTTGTTGATTTATACATGATGATTATGTGACAGTCATGTCGTCCAAGAGGATTGAGCATCTACCAATTATGCAGACACTTACTGATGATAGTTCTTCTAGTGGTTAGTTGTTTTATATTTAAATTATAAAATTTTTATTTAGGTATTTCATTTTTTTAATTGTTAACACTTTTGCATTTGCAGGTCGGCCGCTATGTAGGGAGACACGTGGCACACATTATAATCGGTTGTGATGCCAAATCTCTAACCAGGGTAGATTACCTATTACTTTTCGTCAGAGCGATGGGCATCTAATTAGCCCAAACGCAGCTTCATTTATGACCAAGTTAGGTCTCTCGATAAAGAAGTTTGCTCCTTTAGAGTTAAGAGTTGGAAGCACGTCCCCGTTGATAATAAAAGGATGATATATGATCGATTATCAGTAAGTATAAGTAATTCAACACATTTATAATCACTCCTTTATTATTAACCATATGCAAAATAATTTTTTTTTAAGCTGCTTTTGATATCAATTTTCAGGAGGTTGCATCGTCAATTAAAGGAGACTGATCAATTAATTAGTGCATGGTATAGAGATAATAAAACCAAAATGCATAACCATTATAAGAAGTTATCGCACCTTTCTCCTGTTGAGCGCCGTCAACATATTCCAATCGAGTTTTGTGAGACTCAAGATGATTGGAACTACTTGTGCGCTTTGTTTGAATTTGAGGCATTTTAAGTAACTCATTCTATAATAAATGTCTTTTTTATATAAAAATTTAATTATTTGTTCTGTAATTATTATTTTATTTATATGAAATTTTGTGTTATAGAAAATATTTACAATAAATGTTGAAAATCGAGGGAAGCTCCCATATAACCATCGCGGAGGTTCTAAATCATTCATTTAGTATATTTACAATAATGTAAGTGCTAATTTTATAGTTTTCGTATATTGTTTGTTGCTAAAATATTAACACATTATTTTTTTAGATTGATCAATCACAAAGAAAAAATCGGATTACTGTCTTTAATGAAACTCATTATAGCTCCTCAAAAGGGTGGATTGACGACACGACCAAAACTACTTATATATGTTATGACCTTATTTAGTGAATTTGTTTTAAACTGTGTATTATTATTTTATGCTATTTTTAATATATTTTTTTTCTAGGATGATATGGTGAGACTACGTGATGAGTGTATTCAAACACAAAATTCAGAAGTGGGCATCGATGTAGTCCAAATTTCAAATACAGTTTGTGATCAGGTTCATGATACTCATTCTTATATTTGCTGGTCATGTTTGACACAATTTGATTGATACTTGCAAATTTTGTTACTATGTAATTTCTTCTATAATTATTAATTATTGCTACTTGTTACTCTCTTCTAGGATTTTCACAGTTACTAATCATTAAATAGTTATGTGTTATTTTAAAACATGTTGAAACTTGTATCAGGTCCTCGGTACTCGTTCGAGATACATTAAAGGACTTGGAAGTGGGCCAAAACCAATTAGATCCACTTCTTCAGATGCCATCTCCTCATCCAGAATAACTAACACCGCATTGTGTGAAAAACTTGAATCCGCCCAAGAAGAGTTAGCAAACACCAAAGTTCAATTAACAAACACCCAAGATGAGTTAGCATCAATGACATCAAGACAAAATATGTTTGAACAAATTCTTAACCGATTAACATCTAGAGCATTAGATTTCTTGATCCATGATTCATCTTCGGCTCCACCTCCTCCTCGATCTTAGACTTTGATGTTGTGAATTTTTGAATATGAACATGATGTTGTTAAGTTTATTTCTTGTAGAGTTTGATGTTGTGGATTTTTGGTTGTGAACTTGATGTTTTGAACTTGTTACTTGTTGTGTACTTTATTTGTTGTGTTACTTGTTGTTTGACTTTGATATTGAGTACTTGCATCTCTTGTTTGTGAATGTTGCTAGAGTTGTGAACTTATACTTTGATGAAGTATGACCTGTTTGTGAGTTTATTTGTGAATTTGTTGTTAGAGTTATACTTGTATAAGTTTGTGAATATTGTTGGTAGAGTTGTGATTGTTGTGAATATTGTTGTTAGAGTTGTGATGATTGTATAAATTTGTAAATTTGTATACTATTGGGGTTACAAGGTTGTAAACATAGTCCCACATTGAAAACACATGGGAAAGATCATGGGTTTATAAGAAAAAGATATCTCCATTAGTATAAAACATTTTGGGTAGAGCCCAAGAGCAAAACCATGAGGGTTTATGCCCAAAGTGGACAATATCATATCATTATGGAGATATCAAACAATTTTTCGATCCTACAATTGGTATCAGAGCGAGGTTGCTCTTCACCGAACAAACCGCCAAAAGAAGCACGAGCTAGAGCCGTGATCCAAGATCAAACCATGTGAGTGAAATCTTGAACGAAGTAGGGGAGGCCCTGAGCAGGTCAAGAGTGACCTGATGTTTGAGGGGGACGCTGTGGTTCTTTGTTGGAGGGGGGATTATTGGGGTTACAAGGTTGCAAATATAGTCCCACATTGAAAATACATGGGAAAGATCATGAGTTTATAAGAAAAAGATATCTCTATTGACATGAGACCTTTTAGGTAGAGCTCAAGAGCAAAACTATGATAGCTTAGGCCAAAAGTTGACAATATCATATCATTGTGAAGATATCTAAATTCTTTTCGATCATACATATACAAGATATGATTGAAAACAAAAAATGTTTTTTTAAAAAAATTAATGATTAGCAATGAAATGTGATATTTCGTCGCTAACATGTATGGTTAGCGATGACTTTATCAAAATTCATCGCTAAACAATTAAATGTATCAGCACTTATCATAAACTTTTGTGGCGAAATACGATTGTGTTAGCGATGAATACAATAGGGTTAGCGACAAAATTTATCCAGTTCTAAAAAATTATCAATGACGAAAGACGGAAAATTGTAGCAATTGTTTGCAACGAATTCAAACGAATTTGCCGCAAACCTTTAACTTAGCGACGAATAAAACAAGTTCGTCGCTAACAATTTAGCTATGCTTATTATGGTTTAGCTCCGAGTTTTATCACGTCGTTAATATATTAGCTATGAAATATAAATAATCGTAACTAATAAGTGTTTATGACAACCGTACAACAACGAGCGACGAAAAGTTATCATTGTAAATATTTGTTAGCGACGATTATTTATATATTAGCGGTGAGTAATTTCATCGCTAAATATAAACTTATAGTGAGATGTGCTTGTGATTTAATCTTGTTACCGAGTGTGCAACATTGACTAACTTGACGGATCAAAAGGACCAGACACCAGGCAGAAAGTCCGGTCAGGATGTGCAATTCTCAATTAACAAAGTCCAGATGTGGGATTTTGGTAAAAGATCAGGATATTCAATTCCCGATGGGTTGAAGACTGGAAGTGCGATTCTGGCAGGAGGTCGGGATGTTCGATTCTTGATTGGTGAAGTCTGGATGTGCGATTCCGGCAGGATGACCTAGTGGATCAGATTGGATGCTGAGGAGGTACCTTAATATTTGGTAAGTGGAGGTAAGTCATTGGAGGAGAGCAACTTAGTGGAAACACACCCCGTCTGAAGGGACAGTAGATATCGGTCCAATTTATGTTCATTTTGGAAAATATAAATTGAGACCATAACTAGATTCAAGTCTGGAGGACAGAATCTAATTAATACTATTTTTATTATACTAACTCTGTCTTGTAGGTTATTATTTATTTTAGGTTAACATGAACTTACAGGATCAAATTGAACAAAATGTCTCAAGTGAACAATATTTGAGGCGTCTTCCATGCGAAGGAAGACGGCTTAAGCTTAGCGATGGAAGACGCCTTAGATGGCATGGAAGGCGCCTTTGGTCGGATAAAATAGAAAGCTTCGTTGACAATAAGAACCGACTTTTAAGGGATAGAGGTTGCAGTTGAAGGTGCCTTCAGTTGTGTTGAAGGTGCACGTCTTCCAT